>NC_137863.1:25779032-25806532 GCF_963924005.1 Protomyctophum bolini | reverse complement strand
ATATATATATATATACACGTTATGGGATATGACCCGTTCTGTCTCTGCTCTCTCCCACCACTACACCCACGATGCCCAGCCAAACACAGCGTCAATTTCGGCACCATACATGGACATTTTTCAGTGCCCCGAAATGTGCCAATTCCGTCCTCAAATTTTGTGGACATTACTAAAATGATTTGTTAGAGAAGATTGGTAGATCTGGTAGATAAGATATACATCAATATTTTATCATGGCATATGAATGATACTCAGTAAACAGACTGCACAGCTTTCCTTACATAAATATTTAGAGTTGACTAGGTCAATGCACAGCGAGGTGGAATACCCCACAAACAAACCTGTGCACATGAATAAGACATTCCACACGTGATTAGCGTTCATCTGGCATGAAGCCGACAGAAAACCCACCTCATGGGTGAAGGTATAATTGTGCACCAGAGGAACACTACTGTACACACAGAAAATAAATATTGTATACCCAGGCAGCATTCTGAATGCTAATGCCCACTGCTCCGATAGCCTCTACAGTGCTCCCTTGTTAAAGGCCTAATCTCCAGCATATCACAGAGCCGGGAGGTGAAGTCCATGTTGTTCAATTAGGCGGTGCACGTGAAGGCCCAGTGCAGGCGTGTACGTTGTCATTCAGGAGGTGAAGCCCATGTCCTTTAATTAGCCGGTGTATGTATAGGGCCTTAGTGCAGTCATGTATGTTGTCATTCTTCTCCAGGCTGGATTACTGCAACGCACTTCTCAGCGGGATCCCTACTGTAGCTAGCAGGAGCCTCCGAAGCACCAATAACACCCAGAACAGCACTGCTAGGATCCTGATGAGAGTGCATAATACAAGCACATCACACCCGTCCTTCCTATATGTCCTCCCTGACAGTCTAATACAGGATCTCTCTGATAACCCATCCATGGTAATGGGCCCATGGACGTGCTGATCTTAAAATCATAAACAACGTTGAATTGGGTCGGCCCTCACCACCAGTACAGTACCAATTCTGGTGTATTTTGCCAGCCTGAGCACAGATTACACAGTTACATTGATCCTTGTCTCCTCGACTAAAAATTAACCCTGCAAATGATGACTATATTTGGATGCAGGTTTCACCCAAGTTTCAAAGATGGATAGTTATTAACTGCTACATATGATATGAGGATAAAAAGCATCACAGAATATGTGTGATATACCTACTTTAATTAATGGAGCTGCAAATTGCACACATTAAACTCATTTATGAAGGTGAGTATTATGATGAGAGATGATCTTATTAATATCTTATATTATAGTGTACTTTATAGAACGTGTCCATGAAACTACAGTGGCATTCATTCATTGGTAAGCCTACAGTTGAAATGTGGGCGCATAGAAGGCAGAGGCAATAGTGTGACATCATCATCAAACCAGGAAGTTATGCGGGAACGCCTACTGAGTGCCAAAAAACTACTTTCTGGCCTTGACAGCCGATACATCCAAACATTAAATAATGTAAAACGACGTTAAATTCACTTTGACACTCGATTTTCCACTGGATTTGCCATTCACTTTATGCATGTGCATACCCTCTATATGTCTACATAGTTATAATATAGGTCATTATTATACTTAGTGTTGTGTCGGTCATGAACGGACGAATCAAATGAACTGGTTCTTTTTGGTGAACGAATTGCACCCGTTCACGATCCGTTCAGGCCGTGCAGTTGCAAATGCGAGACGGTGAGAGGCTGTTCCGTTCCTCTTTCCTCATTCAGCTAATCAGCGCGAGCTGGAGGGCGGGGCCAGGCTCTCCCGTCTACCACATCACAGAACAGGCCGCTAGTAGAGGAGCAGAGGAGCAGGGTGTGGTGTAGACTGGCTGACTGTCAATCTGAAAACCCACCATACAGACTCCATCTTAGCCCATAACACTTGCCGTAGTACTTGCCTTAGCGTCGACCACCTACAGGCGTATGCATAGGCTCAACATATGTAACTTAAATAGCACTTTATGTAGACATAGCACTCTATAGTGTATACACATAGTTTCATTATGACTATTTTTATTTGTTTATTTGTCTAAATTGTAAATTGTAGGCAAGTGTTTCCATCCCACATTTGCGCATTTCAATATATAGCCCGAAGTCCACCTCCTTTTTTGCCGTCAATTTAATTCAGGAAAACTGTGCATGAAAACATGTGATGGAACCTCTGTATTGCCTCCCTCTCTATCTCTCTCTGTTGGAGAGCCTGCATGGTGACTCTCTTCCAGGTGACAGAGCACATAATGAGACCTAAGATGAGCTGCAAACACCAATCTGTCTACGTGTGACACAGCCAGTTGAGCTTGACAATGAGGAGATGTCAGAGAGAGAGAGAGAGAGAGAGAATGTCTCTTACTCCTCCGACTGTGTGTCACTGGGTGGAAGTAGTATTCAAGGTGCAAGAAGTAGCCTATAGTGGTATGTTGTTGCGACCGTACCTGTATGTCGCCGTTTACTGTGACCATCTGCTAAACCTGTCTGTCCGTCCTTCACAACTTGTGACACACTCCATTATGGCCGTGACACGCTCCATATATGGCTGACTCCATATGAAGATCACAACACTGATCTCAAAACCCAGGATAGACATACATGGAGAAGACTGGATCATCACCTAGATCTGCATGGAGCCGGCCAGCAACTCTACTGTCAAACTCTACTCTTTGATTGCCAGTGAAAGGAGAAAGGTACGAGGAGCTCATGTCCGGGCTGAACATTGCAGTCCATTAATGAATAAGGCATCGTCCCGCCAGGGCCTTTATATAAAGGAACATCAGAGACATTGAACGCGATCTGAAAACCAGAGTCTGTCTACAAATTTTAGAATAGATACTTTTAAAAGTTTTTCATGAATAGTGGTGCTATGATTTTTTTTGATTTTTTTTACACACAGCCAAAACGATTTGATGAGACAAAGAGATGGAAAAATGAAGAGGGTGAGTAACATTTGCGTGCGTGCGTGCATGCGCATGCACACGCCTGTTAGGAGGTGGCAAGAAGCAATCAAGGTCAATACAAAGCAGCCCATGGACACACACAAACACGAAGAAACGAATGTTGCTGTTCAGAATTCATTAAAGCACTTATTTCCTCTGTAATCAATTCCCATCGCGCGCACACACACACACACACAATTTACTTTTTGAGTGGTGAAAACACTCCATTGCCTAGCAATGTTTGTCCCTGGCTGCCTGTGTCCCTGGGTTCGTCCAAGCACGGAAATAGCGTTTTTTTCACCGCCAAGTGTCAGCGCAGCCGCACGCACGCACACACACACACACACACACACACACACACACACACACACACACACACACACACACACACACACACACACACACACACACACACACACACACACACACACACACACACACACACACACACACACACACACACACACACACACACACACACACACACACACACACACACACACACACACACACACACACACACACACACACACACACACACACACACACACACACACACACACACACACACACACACACACACACACACACACACACACACACACACACACACACACACACACACACACACACACACACACACACACACACACACACACATCCCGCAGGGGTCTGTTCTCTCCCCCATGCTGTTTAACCCATTTAGACTTGAGGACGATTCTACAAATGCCTTCTAAATCCTGACAGTTTTCGTCAGCTCTCAAACATTTTCATGTCAAAAATATATGTAATTGGCCGCCGACTCCCATCTGAAAATAGATTGTTCCAGGGATCCCCTAAGAAGCAAAGATGAGTTAAAAACATTTGCTCTGAAAGAATATATATTCAAAGATTTGCGGCCCATTTTGACGATTTTTCAAAAATAGCAGATCTGCTATTTTTCAATAGCTAAATTATAGCAAGAATTATACCAAAAGGGGTTCCCGTACAGAATGGGTTAAAATCCACACTCACGACCCACCGGATACATTTCAACATCCAGAAGCGAGCATGGAATCCTCCCTGAGATTGAGTAAGGACATGCTCTGATTGGCCATGCAGTGCACGTGTGCAAGGACACGCTGCGATTGGCCAGTATAGCCACTTTGAGTGGCAGTCGGGGCAAACGCTCTCGCTAGAACATGATTTACTATTCTGTCCATATCGGTTCACATTGCACAACTCCAATGGGGCTGAGTCGTCGAGTGAACTTCGCAACGTTTGACACGGGAACTTGCACGCTCGGTGGTCTCTCTCGTGGTTCAAGATCTCTTGAGACGGCGCCCCTCCGCCGCGGTCTAAAACGGTACTTTATCCCCTACTACTAGTATGAGCGGGACGTGACCATTTACTCAAATGCAAATACGACTCCATGCTCGCCATCCAGACATGACGGTAAGCTGACGACCTATAGCCATCATGCTGCAAATACCAACATCATGGAAGGCGATAGAAGATGGTCTCTATTAACCACTTCCAAAACAAGACAGTGTCGGTGGCATACTGTACATACAGTAGGCTACTACCGCAACAACAGAGAAGCAAAAAACACCACCACCACCAAAGCCGCCAGGGAGTTGCCGGTTCAATTCCCCCCATCGTTCTAACCTGCATGTCTCTATCATTTGAGATTAGCTGGTATTTGGTTAGAGAGAGGGAGCAGGATGGGGGGGGGGGTGTTATTGGAACCAATATCTGGATGATAAACAAAGGTAGAGAAGGAAGAGAGGATATTATTGCAGTGTCTCCTCTCCTCTCCTCTCCTCTCCTCTCCTCTCAATCACATATTTTCTTTCCTCCCTCGTTCTCTGGATGATGAACGAGTGCCTGGTCGACTCATCCATCTCCTGGGCAGCTCCATCTATCTATCACACGCGCACGAACACACACACACAAACGCATGCACGCACACACACGTTTGTATTACTATACTTAGACACCACTGAAAATAGCTGTAAGTAACCGTAAAATGGCCGAAGAATAGCAGCAATTGTTCAGTGCGTAACGTCCATAGACAACCGGTAAGTAGCCTACAGTAGCGGCTCTTGGTGATGTTGGTTGGAGGGGCTGCCTAAGAAATCTTATGCTACGGGCCAATATACGATAGTATATGCTGATTGATTGATTGATTTATTAACAGTTTGCAGAATTACAGTACAACTCAATACAAAAACATGCTATCCATTGTTCACCCTATACTACAGCATGTTCACAGAATGAATACTGGTCTCTACAGCAACAACAGCATCAGCATCACATTCCACAACAACCCAGTACCCATGCAGTGCTACTCAGAAAATCTATTACACTATGCTACCCAACTAGTTCAACCTGCAGCAATAGCATCATATTCCAGATATCAAAGTACAGCAATGACACTATACTACAGGCCTATACTTTGTTACAGCAAATGCTCCACAACAACAGAAGTGCATGCCCACAACAAACACTCCACTGAACATTGTTTGTATTTGTATGTACAGATAGCTGCTCTTATACTGTCATTAATAATAACAGTACGCATGCACGCACGCACACACGCACGCGCGCAACTGGCGCAAACGGGCCGTTTGCGCCAGTTGCGTTGCGCGCGCGTCGGTGCCGTTTCGAAACAAGCAACTTGCAAGGCACACACACATGCACGCACGTGCGCACGCACACGGCACCGAAACAACACACGCACACAAACACAGCCTCTCTCTCTCTCTTCCCAACTCAATGAGAGCTAGAGCCACTTTCAATGTGATTAAACCAGCGATTATGTTTCTTAACTTTGTGAGATGAATGAAGCAGACCACTCTACCTTTCTGTGGGTCCGGTGTGCGGTCAGCTGTCTGCCCCAAGCAAGAATTTCAAACTCACAAAACGTATTCTTCGTATCCTTTCCTTTTGTTATATGATCCAAAATGGACGATATGCTCCCAGTCTCTTAACTTCATTTTCCCCTCCACGGACACGGGACAAAACGGATTATAAAGTAAATAATAAACTTATTTCATTTAAAATACTTCCACCCGCCATTCTTTCACATCATAAACAACCACACACGAGCAGGTGCTGTGATTGGTCAATAGCCAATGACCTCACGGTCTGAGGTGGGCATTAGGGCTGAGCACAGCCCTCTATTGGCTCTGGGGCTGAGATATTTTAGCCCCAATGGCAAGTAAACCAAGCAGGCGTGTCTTGGCAGCTGTCAATCATTCAACGCAATGAAAGCCAATGAAAGCATTTTGGGCTGTAAAAAATCAGCCCATTTTGACCTATTTTGTGTTTTTCTTGTAACTATTTGATGCTGTTGCTGCTTTAGATTATACCAGAATATAAAAGTATCTATTCTAAAACATTTTAATAATAATTTCTCATCTTTACTCCATAAGATAGGGGGAGCACGATGAAAAGTTATCAAATAATGTGTTTTTGAGGGGCGCTAGCCTATATACAGCTTTAGTCCCCACATCTCAATATTTGCCATTGACAATGAACGGAGAAATTAGGTCAAAATTCCGCTAAATATGACGTAAATTAAATCATGATGTATGATGATAAGAGTGCCCCTCACTTCACACAGGTGTGATTTTTCTTTGATATGAGGTAGGGACAGGCAATATGACAAAATATTATATCACAATATCTTTTCAGAAATGATCACAATATTGATATTCATCTGGATATCATATTTTTTATATAATCTATATAATCAATTTGTTTTTATACTGATAGACTATCAGTTTGTAACACATTTCACTGGGGACCCCCTTGAAACCCCGTCAAGGACCCCTGGGACTCCCCTCCCCCCCAGAAGAGTGCCAGGAGAAGAGCCTGTCTAAAAATTACCAAAGGACTCGCATGGAATGCTAGGATTGTTTAAACACATTTCCTAGCAGGTCATCCTTCAACTTAAACTCTGCTAGGTGACATTACAGTAGCCTCTATGTATACGTTGCTTAGAATTGGCTGTATTATGATAACCTCCGGGTGACTTTTAAAGTAGCCTATATGTTAGAATTGGCTCTGTATTATGACCCATTCAGGAGTTTGGGAGTTTTAAGCATTATGTTACACTTTAGCTATTGAAAAATAGCAAATCTACGAGCTCTACAAGCTTGTATATCTGCTATTTTTTTTAAAGTCGTGGAAATGTGGTGCACATCTTTGAATATAGGCCTAAATCTTTCAGAGCGAACATTTTTAATTCAAATCTTTGCTTCTGGGGGGGGGGGGGGGGGGGGGTCCATGGAACTACATATTTTCAGATGGGGGTCCGCAGCCAAATACAGATAATTCTGGTGGGTCCGACTCCTTGACATGAAAAAAAGTTGAGCACCTGCACTGACATAGAAACAGGTTTTTCACAAAATCGTCAGGATTTAGAAGCAAGTTTTGGGCCTCAGGACTAAATGGGTTAAATTATGTTGAACTCTGGGTGACATTACATTACATTATTAGTCTATACTGTACGTTAGAATGACAGTAGTCTATACGTTATAATTGGCTGTAATAAATGATGTATGACTGACTGACTGGCGTCAGAGTACATGTCTTATTGACGGCAGTGTTGTTTTTGGCAGCACATCTCTATTTTAGTTTTAGTCATAGTCTCTTGAAACGTTTTCATTTAGTTTCAGTCACATTTTAGTCACCTGGAATGTTTTAGTGTTTAGTCTAGTTTTAGTCGACTAAATATCATAAGATTTCATATATATATCATGATTTAATTTACGTCATATTTAGCGGAATTTTGACCTAATTTCTCCGTTCATTGTCAATGGCAAATATTGAGACGTGTGGGGACTAAAGCTGTATACAGTAGGAGGGGCTAGCGCCCCTCAAAAACACATTATTTGATAACTTTTCATCGTGCTCCTAAAATAATTTGTGTGCTACGAGATTTTTCAACTTAGGCGCACACGTGCTACTTGGAAAAATGCTAAGCGTCGAGCCCTGTGCTCAGCACTGCCCCCTGTCCCCTAGGCCTGGTCAGTGCAGGCTTTGATTAAACGTCTTCTAGGAAATCTATATTTCTCTCATTAGATGCTTCCTCCTCTTTCTCTCTCTCTCTCTCTCTCTCCTCCCTCACTGTCCATCCATTCACACCTCCCACACACTATACCGCTCTAATTACAGTCCTCCCTCCATCCCTCCATCATCCGTCTCCCCCTCCCTCCCCCAATGCATCTATCCATCCATCACCTCCAATCCTCTCTCCCCCAATCGGGGGGCATACATTAGTCCGACATACTCAGCCGTGGCTTCCGTCTGCGGTTAGGTTTAGGTGGAGGGTTAGGGTTTGGGTTAGGGTTAGAGATTAATAGGACGTCGGACTAACGCTATGCATAGTCGCGTTCCCCTCAGTGGTTAGATCTTTTTCCAAGGGGCGGTTACAAAAATATTCCCATATATTTGGTCCTCCAATACTGCTGGTTCGCGAAATATACGCCCAGAATTGCCTCCCAGACCAGACTCAATCTGCCTGCCTGCCTGGGGTAATATGCATTGCAACAGCAGATTGAAGGCTGGCTATACACGAGGCTACATCCATTGTTCCATCCTCCCTCCATCCCTCCCTCCATGGCATTGATTCTTCCCTCTAAATATTTCTCCCCACGTGTTCGTTTTCCCTTTTCCTCTCCTTTACACATCTGTTACTCCTCCTTCTCAAAACTCCAAAATGTCGAAACGCCCTGACTCCACAGTACCAATACCAGGCCTCCTCCATAAAGCCCTGGCTCCACAGTACCAATACCAGGCCTCCTCCATAAAGCCCTGGCTCCACAGTACCAATACCAGGCCTCCTCCATAACGCCCTGGCTCCACAGTACCAATACCAGGCCTCCTCCATAAAGCCCTGACTCCACAGCACCAATACCAGGCCTCCTCCATAAAGCCCTGACTCCACAGCACCAATACCAGGCCTCCTCCATAAAGCCCTGGCTCCACAGCACCAATACCAGGCCTCCTCCATAAAGCCCTGACTCCACACGGTACCTCTCAGACCTCCTCCATAAAGCCCTGACTCCACACGGTACCTCTCAGACCTCCTCCATAAAGCCCTGGCTCCACACGGTACCTCTCAGACCTCCTCCATAAAGCCCTGACTCCACACGGTACCTCTCAGACCTCCTCCATAAAGCCCTGGCTCCACACGGTACCTCTCAGACCTCCTCCATAAAGCCCTGACTCCACACGGTACCTCTCAGACCTCCTCCATAAAGCCCTGACTCCACACGGTACCTCTCAGACCTCCTCCATAAAGCCCTGGCTCCACACGGTACCTCTCAGACCTCCTCCATAAAGCCCTGGCTCCACACGGTACCTCTCAGACCTCCTCCATAAAGCCCTGACTCCACACGGTACCTCTCAGACCTCCTCCATAAAGCCCTGGCTCCACACGGTACCTCTCAGACCTCCTCCATAAAGCCCTGGCTCCACACGGTACCTCTCAGACCTCCTCCATAAAGCCCTGGCTCCACATGGTACCTCTCAGACCTCCTCCATAAAGCCCTGACTCCACACGGTACCTCTCAGACCTCCACCATAAAGCCCTGGCTCCACACGGTACCTCTCAGACCTCCTCCATAAAGCCCTGACTCCACACGGTACCTCTCAGACCTCCTCCATAAAGCCCTGACTCCACACGGTACCTCTCAGACCTCCTCCATAAAGCCCTGACTCCACACGGTACCTCTCAGACCTCCTCCATAAAGCCACTCACGAAACATGCAGTCCACAGACTTGAACCTCCTCTCTGTCCACAAAACAAACCGTGGAACCTTGGGGGACAGAGCCTTCAGTGTGGCAGCCCCTCTTCTCCCAGTGGAGATTGACCATGCTCCAGCCTCTTTTAAGGCTGCATTGAAAAGACACCTGTTCTCTCAGTATAGTCCTTTGTTAGTCGTTCATTGTTTTTGATGTAAAGCATCCTTGGGTTCATGAAACGCACTATACCTGTATAAATTCAAGCTATTAGTACTTCCTTTCCTTTCCTCTCTTCTCCTCTCATTGCCTCCCAGGCCCGGACTGGACAGTCTGGCAATTCTGCCATTTGCCAGAAGGGTGGGGTGGGGGCAAGGTGGGGCCGGCCCAAGCACAGAAAAAAACACCGGCCTGCTGCCGGCCGGCACAATCCGGCCCAGTCCACTCTGTCCATAATGGGTTGAAGTGAATGTGACATTGGTGGAGGGGTGGTGGAGCCTCTGAAGTGGTTTGCTCCGTTTTACTGTGACGTATGCTAATTTAAAAAGGGCTGGCGCGGTGAAGGACATTAACAGGTAACACAGTGGAAGAAAAAGTGAATGAAAAAGTGACATTATGGATAAAACAAAAAGTGTTGTTTTCTGCGACGAAACTGCAGAGGAGCCCGGCTAGCACTAGCAGCACCGCTGCGGGTGGTGTTTCACCAAGCGCTGCTGCTCCGGTTCCACCACCACCACCACCGTGCACCCTGAGGACCCCGAGCCCGAGGACTTGGACCGGGGGAGGAGTGTCTGAGTCAGGACGAGAATAATAATGTTACGGCTGAGGCTGAAGTGATTGAAAAAGAAGCATGTAGGCGACCTAATGTTAGTGAGGTTGTCGCTGATCATAATTATGTAGAAGCTGTTGTGTGCATAGTACGCAGCACAATGTTGGTGTGTGTGTTACAGTGTTTGTTTTTGGATGTTGCTGTGCCATGCTCTTGCCTCTTTGTCTGCGTGCGAAAGAGTAACTATTCCGTTTGCCTTAATTATTTATAGGCTATTTGATGATTATGCGTAAAGCCATGCTCAGTGGGAGTATGGTGCTCTAGTGGCTGACTGGATGAAGTCAGCAGGCAGTTGTTGTTGTTGACCGTTGTTTTGTATGAAGATGTATAGTATTAACGAGTACAAGTAGATGACAAGTGAGCAAAATGGAGCCGGCCGGTGGCCATTGGCCTATAAATTCAAATATAAACATCTAAAATGGTTCAGTAATAATTAGCATAGGTTATTATTAACGAAAAACCTCTAATGCTATTTTAAATTGGTCTAGTAAAGTTAGTAACTAATCAGAAGCGGCAACAGAGCTATACCAATCAGATTAAATAGGCTAACTAAGCCTACAACGTTTGACAAGCAATATTCAAAATAAACTAACTAACACAATGATATGTTTCATTTTATATACATTTAGAACACTATTTGCACTGTTATTTAAACCGTAAAACGATAATGTCCAAAAGTAATGCGTGGTTTTGACATAATGACATCATAGGGCCGGTGACCATCACAGATGCCAGGACGGTTTTCTTAGCCAATCCGTGCCTGTTGCCTCTCCTAAGAAATGAGAGAGTTGTTAAATTTATATAAAGCACAGCCATTATTTGTCATGAAATATCATCCAACACAATACAAGACGGCTCATTGTTTTGTTAGGCTTTTGTCTGTGAGCTGCATGATGTAATGTTCAGATTTCTAGTAGTAGTTCTCTACAAAGAGTCACCCGAAAGGGAACGCAAATGCATGCACACATGCGCACACGCACGCACACACACACACACACACACACGCACACGTCGGTAGAGGATGATTTGAGGAGCCCCCTCCGCCTCTCTCTCACTTTCGGTTCCATTCCTCTCTTGGCTCCCTGCTGGGAGCGTATTGTTGCCCTCCTCTTTCTCATCCACACCTTCATCCCTCCACCTCTATTGTCCTGCTACGTCGCTTGCAAAATCTCTCTGTCACTCTTCAAATTAATGGATCTCTTTTTCATTGTTTATGATCTCGGTCTCTCTTTCAATCTTGTCTCATTCTATCATGATCGACACGCTTTCGCACACGCACTTTAATCAAAAGTCAGGTGTGCTAAAGTTGTGACGAATGGATTTCAAGTTCAGAGTGAGTCTAAACAGAGAGGACAATACACACTCAACATCACAAAAGGACACACGCAGGCACTCACTGCCTCCGCAAGGACATGCACAGAGGGGGGACACCCACAGTCACCATCACGCAGGGACAGACACAAAGACAGTCACACCCAGGCAGGGGCAGACACATAAAGACAGTCACACCCACGCAGAGACAGACACAAGGACACCCGCGTGTCACATGTCAGCAGGCAGCAGCAGTATACCGAAGATACGACCGCTATGTCCTGCCGGGCAGACACAGCAGGGGTTGAACATTTTTGGTTTGAATTCCTTTGTTTCAGCAACACTCCTCCTGTTTTTGTCCTCTGGAGTCTAACGGGGGTGTAAGTAACATCCAACCATCTTCATCCGCTTATCCGGAGTCGGTTCACGGAGGCAACTGTTCCAACAGAGAATTAACCCCAGACTTCTCTTTGTCGGGTCAAATTAGCTACGTCAACCGGACGCGTTCCAAGGCCTGCATGGAGATAGATTTCCCCTCATCTGGCACCGGGTATGGACGTGTCAGGAGATGCCCAGGAAGCATCCGCACTAGATGCCTGAACCACCTTAACTGGCTCCTTTACACGTGAAGGAGCAGAGGAGAGTTCCTCTCGGATGACTGAACTTCTCATCCTATCTCTATAAAGGAGATGCCAACCACCCGTCTGAGAAAACCCAATCTGGCTGCTTATCCGCGACCTTATTCTTTCATGATGAGACGAATGAAGACTGCTCAGTATACAGATCTTTGCGACTGTAATACCACTCCTGTTGCTTCAACACACACACCCACCCATGTGCGCGTGCACGCGTACACACACACACACACACACACACACACACACACGATACAGTACCACAGAGTAGCACTTAAACAGAGAACAACATTGTCTGACTAATTTACAACTAAATGGTCTCTAATTACAATGATTATTAATTTGCGCCTCGATTTCAAACAGTCAGCACTCAGCACTATTTCACAGGCAGTCCATGCATTCATGCCTGCACACTCTCTCTCACACACACACACACACACACACACACACACACACACACACAGACACTCACGCACGGACACACACACAGGATCCTAATTGTCCAGACTGAAGCCCTGTAGGCAATACTGGCACTGGCCTCCAATGGTTCAGGTCAGGAGCTTCGTAGTAAGGCTCGTTGACTATTCCTCAAGCGCGTCTCCTCTTACCTGCGGGGTTACCCAGGGCTCCATCCTTGGTACGATCCCGTTCTCCTTATATATGTTGGCCCTTGGAACTATCCTTAAGAAACACAACATCACATTTCACTTTTACGCAGTCAAATGATGAAAACCAGACATGTTGGGCGCCAGGGTCTGTGGCCAGTTGTGATTGAACAATTTGGGCATTCAGAAGACGCTCTTCACCAGCGCAAATTGTTGCGTGCAGAGAGAACAGTAGTGCCTCCAAGAAGCTTGGATACCAGGTAAACACTGAGTACCAGGTAAACACTGAGTACCAGGTAAACACTGAGTCTAGCATCTGATTCTGTCTAAACAACATGCCGTTAAACTTGTGTGTGTCCAATGTCCATTGGAACACGGGCTGCACTCAATACCATGTACAATGTTTTTGTCTACAGTAGACAAAAACATTAGACTAGACAGTCTACTTAATTAGTCTAGTCTCGTAGCCAGATAACTGTCACATTCTCCAAATACTATAAAAAGTGTGGAACTACACTGAAATGTGAGTAAGGCATTTCCGTTCACGAAATATATTTAAAAAATACTTTACATAAAAGAATATATATCCATGTCTGGTTCCGAGACATTGCCAAAGCATTTCCAAAAATGTTGAGAACCCCTGGCTTAGATGATTTTGATTCATATTAGGATAAATTTTATTTAATGTTTTTTTAATGTTATGTTAATGCTCACAACCCTTTGCTTGTAGATCAGATATTTAACTATTTTGAGAACAAAAAATAAAAAAATAAAAGGTTTTGGTTTGGAGTCATACAAAGACATGCAAGGTTTTTAAAAAGTGCACAGTTTTCATGCCAAAACACCACATCTGTTACGCAGATAATTAATAACAAGTAATGATTATAAATCAGGACTGAAACGGTGTAGTCTCAGGTGCTTCTCTACAACTCATACTGTATTTCTATAAACGGTGTAGTCTCAGGTGCTTCTCTACAACTCATACTGTATTTCTATAAACGGTGTAGTCTCAGGTGCTTCTCTACAACTCATACTGTATTTCTATAAACGGTGTAGTCTCAGGTGCTTCTCTACAACTCATACTGTATTTCTATAAACGGTGTAGTCTCAGGTGCTTCTCTACAACTCATACTGTATTTCTATAAACGGTGTAGTCTCAGGTGCTTCTCTACAACTCATACTGTATTTCTATAAACGGTGTAGTCTCAGGTGCTTCTCTACAACTCATACTGTATTTCTTGCAGTGAATTTATGGCCTTGCTATAGAACCGACGCCGATGTACTGCCGCTGTGGCCAATGAGGCGATGACTACATATTTATGCATACTATATTTATGCCTATATGAGTTCATCCCGTTTGCCCCCCATCCACTCCCTGACCGACCTGCAGGGGTCTCTCTCTCTCTCTCTCTCTCTCTCTCTCTCTCTCTCCTCACATAAATCAGGTGTTTCGTGTAAACAGTGATGATGAACAGTCCAACAGAGATACTGGGTGGGTCAGCATCAGTCCAGATCTGTGACAGTGTGCTGGCATACAGCTTGAACACACACACACGCACGCACTCACATTAGTGCTGCTGCAACATTTAACTCAGAGACACACCAGATCTAGATAGGAGCCAGGAGTGATGTGCTGTCTGTCTGTCTGTCTGTCTGTCTGTCGATATTCCCCCCATTACAAGATCACAGCGTATCCTCCATCGGCTATTCTCACTATTTTTGGAATATGGGCTTGAGTGATAATTCATTCATGTATTTTGACACACAATGTGTGCGGCCTCAGAATGTGTTAAATGGTGTTTGTGGGAGAGACACAAGACAGGGAGATAAAACAGAGTGATATGGAAACATTTCATGAGGTATTTGAATGCTGTCTGTTATAACCAATAAAGTGAAAATGGTAAATGGTACATGCCAGTGACTTCATTTAAAGCGCTTTACAGTTCACCCTGTAACGCATATGGCCAGTGGTGGAAAGTAAGGACTTTTTTTTACTTTGAGTATTTCCAATTTTCAGTACATATTGTACATTTTCTCCACTACATTTATTTGATATACTTTGTATATTCTGATTACTACAAAACCAACAGTAACCACTTCAGCCCTATTTCGGCCATTTGAAAATAGCCGATCTACAAGCTCACAATGCGTCACAAGCTCCAAGGCGCTATATAAACTATGGGGTATTATCATAGACTGCAAAATATATGGACAAAGCGTTCCCCGGATCTAACATGGACGTAAAATGAAGCCTGTAATTCCTTGCACTGTAAGTCGCCATATTTCTAGATCCGTTTGGGCCCAGCTGGCCATTGACTTTAAACTAGTGACTGGAAGCAGAAAGTATTCATGACCATGTTTATTAAGGTAATACAGTCTAGGTGAAGTTGGGTTTTTTTGGGCCCAATGACAGCGCCACAACAGGCCATTATATGAACTTTCAGGAAGTCCCGATTTCCTTAGTGGCTTCATGAAATATCTGTCTGACTGCCCCCCTGGGTATTA
This sequence comes from Protomyctophum bolini, assembly GCF_963924005.1. Classification (NCBI taxonomy): domain Eukaryota; kingdom Metazoa; phylum Chordata; class Actinopteri; order Myctophiformes; family Myctophidae; genus Protomyctophum; species Protomyctophum bolini. Next base: position 25,790,952 of record NC_137863.1, on the reverse strand, counting down.
TGGGGTACACAAGGTGGGCATACTGTAGGAGGGGCTAGCGCCCCCCAGGGCTCCAGACTAACTTTTTCACAGGTAGCACTGGTGCCACCTACCTTTTCAGTTGTATAGCACCGCAGCACTGTATTAATACATGACCTTATCACCAAGGCTAGCAAAAGTTTTCTTGGCTGAAGCATAAATGCCTTAAATTAAGCACATAACATGTTATATTTCTCACTCACACATTCTAAAGGAAATTATTATAATGAATAAACCTATAGTGCATTTTTCCATATCGTAATTATCATTTGGCTACTGTATATGAAATAGAAATGAGACACACCCCTTAACTTCTGCATGGGCATGTTCAAAGGATATTTAACACTGAGGTGCCCACGTGCCCACTCTTCCTGCACCCTTTTGCAATGTGAAATGCCACCGAATTCATAATCGTTGCCCACTTTCCTCCTGTCTTTTCTTTATATGGAATGAACATGTGAAAGCTGATGTGCTTTTACTGTGAAGGGGAAAGTTTCTAAACGTCTCAGCCTGCATATTTCCAGTGCTGATCTACAATCTCACAACGTGTGGTGGACGCGACGCGTTGTGAGCTTGTAAATCTGCTATTTTCAGCATGCAACACCACGTCGTACGACGAAGAATATACCAGGTTTCACGTGGGAGATGTATTTTGTTCGAGGCGATCATGTATGTAGCCTGACCTGCATACAGTCTATGGCCTGCACACAGCGCTACTCGACGCAAAATAACAAGCTATTGGAAGCTATTTTTCAACAACAAGATTACCGTGTTTGGGGTCGGGGACGAGGCCCATATGTTGTGTCTGCTGTCTCCGTGGATTCAGCGACAGCAATGCACAGCATGCATCATCATAGTTGTGAAATGTGTGCTAAGTGTGCGCTCCAGGGAAATTAGCCGATGCTGAAATCAGTTTAGTTTTTTCCGGGGTTGATCAGTGAGTGTGCCGCCGCTGTTGATCTCACGCGTGTCGTGTGCAGACCGGTGCAGACCTTAGAGTATATATGAATAGAGAAGACACCCGAGTTCTCCTTCCATCCACTTGCATTAAGTTGCTCAAAAGCGCACGAGGCGATTTCACTCCTCCTTCCTGGTAGGAACAGAGTGCATTCTGGGACGGATTGCAATGGTGAGTGGCCCCAAACACATGTGTGTTCATGTGTTTGGGGCCAGGCTGCAATACCTTCATTCGGCCACTATGTCCATTTCGCCTCAGGGTTTCCTCTGGGTGCCTTCTCTATTCATATATACTCTAAGGTGCAGACAGACAGGCAGAGAGAGAGGGAGCGAGAAAGAGAGAGAGGAGGCGCGGAATGAGCGAGAATAAAGTAATATTTTATTATCGCGCTAATGCCCGTGCTTCATGGTTGAGGCTGGGAGTGAAAGCAATAAGTAGCACCGGTGCGACCTCGTTCAAATTTAACTCGCACATTAAGAAATTAAGTCGCATATGCGACCTAATAGGTCACACGCTGGAGCCCTGGCGCCCCCCAAACATTTGAGTACTTTTCCCACCACTGCATCTGGCTGACTATAGATATAGTACAATAATGACATCTGCAATTTGGACACAGCAACACCGGCCTGTTCTTTAGTTAACACCAGAGGCACTCGGCCACCCATGTTCCATCCTGTCTATACAGTATGTGCTGCTGCATTGTGGGACATTGTGTCATCCTCTGTGGATAACGGTAGGCCTACATGATGACCTGTACAGTACATCTTAGACTTAGGTCTACTCTGGACTCTGGACTCCCACACGTCATCAGCTATGGAAAACCATTGGCAAAATGGCAAAATAAATTGCAAAAAAACATTATCCCAACAGATTCAGCTGCGGAGCTTTGGGAGATTCTGTCTTGAGAGATTAGGTGGGAACTGGCAGCTGTGACTGGTACGAACGGCAACAGATGACAGAACAAGTTCCAGAAGTAGCACTTACTGTATGTTCCATTGTGTGAGCGATAAAGGGAAATGACTGCGAAACGGGAGACAATTGCATATACACGTACGTCATTTAAACAGCACTTTGACACCCATTTGTGATTTGTCCAAAATTCATATTGTGATTATGTGTGGAAATTGGATTATTCATGAATGTGAAAAGGAACCAACTGGTTCCTGGATGACCCAAACCAGAGTTGGATGATTTTTGGACGTAAGCCATTATCATTGGAATCTCTTTTTAGTATTTTTGGTCTCTGGGTTAGGGTTAGGGTACATTTGCCCTGAAATTTGTCTTACTCTCATCCCAACTATTAGGAGCTGTGGGGAAGTGTCCCGTGGAGCAGTTAGGGGTTAGAACTTTGTCTTGCAAAGACACCAGACTGGGCAGGCGAGGGAACCGGCAACCTTTTGATCACCAGACGGCCTCTATAAGCCCACCAATCACAGTATTACACTGCCTTCCAGCAGTTTGCTTAGGTGATAGAGACAAGCTTGTTAATTTATAATTTCATGTCTCCCTGTGCAGTGCCTATAATGTACGTTGGATAGCGAAATTATCTCATCTACAAGCTCGCAATGTGCCAAAATGTGTTATGATCCTAAAAAAACGGAGTGACAACTTTCACCCTACAACGATTTGCATGTTGACTTTCAAGGATGCAGCAGACATGTTACATAATATGACACGGCATTTGGTGCCTTTCAAATAAAATTAGTTCTGTGGGAGATTCAAATATCCCACTCAGCTCATTTCTTGCTGTCTGTGTGTTGCTCATGGGAATAATTACAACACAGGCAGGTACAGTACAAGGACAAAATATCACAGCTTGAAAAGTGAGTTTCAGTATAATTTCCAAGTCTTCACTCTACTTGAGGAAGTAATTATGATTCGTTCACTTGTCGTATTCTGTCAACACGGCATAGGCCCAAATTAGGTTCTGAGATTCTTATCTTGTAGTTGAAATAAAACCAGAAACTGTGAAATACCTTTCACAGCGAGGCACAGTTCTTGTCATCAAAAAGCGCCATTAATTACCACAAACGGAAGTAAGTTGCAACGCGTGATGAGCTTGTAGATTGGCAATTTTCAGCATGCAACCAAGTGTAAAATCAGCCATTAGGACACCATCAAGGCCTGCCAAAATAATATTTATTACATAAATACATTTATTTGACTATTATTTGACATCGTATTGAGTCGACTAAAACTAGACTAAAACTAAAACTTTTCAGATAAAATACAACTAAATCTAAATGCAATTTTATTCAAAAGACAATGAGTTGCTGTTGGGCTGTTACTTGGACTGGAGTACTCTCATTTCAATCTACACCAAATTTCTTTGCCATGAAGAACCAAAGACTGAAAAAATGGGACCCAGTGGCCTGCTTGGCGCTCAGCATCAAGGGTTGGATTGGGGTAAGTCCCTGCGACATACTAGCGTCATTTCGAGGCAGTGTACTCAGTGTACATCAAGCTGCCTTACGCTAAGGAAACAGGAGATAGGCTCCTGCCACTATGGGCCTCATGGCTTGGCGAGGCTTACTTATCTCATGAAAGATTTTACTGTGTATTGTCCTTATTCTCATCTTGTTGTGCAAACCAATATAATCTAAATCCCCCCAAACAAATCAACACGGAACGCAAACAAGACTGCATCTCAACAGGATTTTAGCGAGTCCAATGGTGTTTTGTTTTGCACTTGCAATTCCCCTCTACAGTTCTACAGAACTCCTGAGCTATTGGGCGCAATAGGCCCGTTAAGTGAGGGTTAAGCGATGTCCCCCCCCCCCCCTCCCCCCATCTTAACGACCGCGTTTAGAACCTGCTCATTGATGCCGATGAAAGAACGTTATCCCACGGTTTAATTTGCCCCTCTACAGTTTCACATTGACACACACACACACACACACACACACACACACACACACACACACACACACACACGCGCACGCACACACGCCAACTGTAGCGGCGGAGTCATTAACATCCTGCTGTTCAGCTGCATGGTAAAGTCTTCCTGGCAGTATACACAGTCATGTTTTCTGGCTCATGGCTCCTCAGAGATGCCTCCTATAATCCTGAATAGATGAGAATCTGCTCAACAAGGGGCAGGTGAACATAATTGAAATGGCGAATAGGCATTTACACACTTTTCGAGGCGCATTACAAAGTGCATACGTTTGCCAATTTCAATGTGAAAATACCCCAGAAAGGCTGCGTGTAAAAAAATGTTTTTCATGTTTGAGGCACTTTCAAAAATCTAAAATAATAAATAAGCTTGGCCCCTCCTTACTCCCTGAAAGCACCCAAATAATGCACCCCATAACACCCCTAGCCTATCATGCTCCATACCAAGCAGTTCCTACCTGAAAGCGCCCATACACGAGTTAAAAAAAGGCAATCGTATCACTTCTTTGCACTTATATCAGAGACTGAGTCACATGTCAACCGGTCTGAGTCACATGTCAACACAGTTTGCCATGTTCGGCCAGTGACTTAAGTTGCGTCTAACAGCTCACAGCCCAATGCGGACTGCCGGTTACTGCCCATAACTCCGACATCCCATTACTCCGACTATGTGACTTTGCATGCGGTTAAGGTTAGGGATAGGGTCTGTACTGCGTGGTCGGACCAACGCTCTGGAATAATGACTCAGCACCAGCCCAAGCCCAGCCCAGCTCAGGCCCCAGCACGAGGCCGGAATAATGAGCCCCTGAGCGTGAGCCCTACCCAAAGCCCCAAATCATATTCATTCAATCTCACTCTGACGTGCACCTTCTCTGCTAAACGCAGTGCACAGCTGATGCATGCTCACTCATGCTGTCTGATGCATACAAACAGACAGAACACATATACGTACGCTACTAAGAGACGTATATAAACTTGATTTACTATACATAACCAATGAATATGTGACCATTTCACAAAATGCTCACACATTATTAATTAATAGGCTACCAAGTCACATTACGTCGCTAGCGCAGAGGGGTTCAATTCACTGGTGAATACTACCGCGCGGTGGGTTGACAAGAAATATGTCTGCCCGAAATATTAATACAACAACATTGCTTGAGATCGGCCCATGGTAAAGCCAGGTTTGAATTGGTACAGTAGCCTACATATCGACTACATAGTTGCCAACACTGATATAATACTGACATACGGGCCGATATAACGGTCTGGCTCTAGTTGAAGTGATCTAATAAGGTAACAGTGGTTGTCAGATGGGAGAAGCTTTAGGAGGATGAACGATGTTGACAGGAAGAAAGTGCAGAGATTTCTCAACTGGAGGCCACAACTGTCCGTTGGTGGCTCATCTATATATCTCATATCTCATCGAATAATTACCAATCTTCCGGTTGAGTGAACGCTGGCGCGACTAGCTGCCGCTGCTCTCCGGTTGTTTTTAAAACTTTTTTATGATTCCACGCATCGCCTACAGCAGACCTTACACTTCTATGGAACTTGGTATTGCTGATCTCCACCATGGGCTCATCATAGAAGCATACTGTATCACCAGTATTGTGTTCGTTCAAGCTCGTAGCGTGCTGGGGTTCCTTACCTGGAATACCTGGTTACTGCTGCTGCTGCTCGGCTCACCAACCCGTGGAGACCATGGCGTGGATCTACAAGCTCGCTGTGAGCTTTGTGCTCGTGTGGACAGTCTTGTCCCTTTTAATCCATCCAGCGTCTACATTGATACAGTACATGAGCGCGGAGCTCACCCAACTCCGGTTCCTCCGCCCTGCCGCCCCCCCGTCTGTACTGCACCTCTTCCCGGACATCTCTCGCCCTCCTCCCCGTCGGAGATACATCCACCGCGGCTCCGGACGGAGTTATAACACCGACGACTCCACTGCCATTCAGTCGCTCTGGTCCGCCGGCCGCCGCCGTCCTCCAAAAAACACCAACAGGAGGGTGGACCGTGGATCACAGAACGCTAGCCAGCCTAGCTAGGTCGGCTAACGTTAGCTTCTCCAACCAACACTCCGACGTCAACTTTGGACTCCTCAACACCCGCTCCGTCACCGGCAAAGGACAACTACTCCAGGACCTCCTCATCGATCACAATCTCGACTGTCTCTGTCTCTGTGAGACCTGGCAAACCCCGGATGATTATTCACAATTAAATGACTGTATTCCACATGGCTTTGTTTACACCAGCAAGTCTCGTCTATCCGGAAGAGGAGGCGGTCTCGCGATTTTACATCGCGAGACTTGGAAAGTGTCTACCGTTACCATGCCAACAGTGTCACAATCATTCGAGGCTGTGGCTCTTCACTTGAATGGACCCACTCCTACCATTCTAGTCAACATTTACCGCCCTCCCAAACCAAACAAGGATTTTATTACTGATTTCACTACATTTCTCACTCATATCTGCACACTGTCACCCAATATAATTTTGCTTGGTGACGTAAATATTCATTTGGACAATAACAATCTTGCTTTCACTAAGGACTTCATCTCATGCCTGGAGAAAGGACTAGGGTGGCAGTGTTGTTGGGGGTGAGTGAAGGGCGGAGGCGGTTTATGTTGCGGAGGTGAAAGTAGGCTGACGGATGGTGTTATTGATGTGGGTATGAAAAGATAGGGTGCTGTCGAGGACGACACCCAGACTCTTGACCTGGGGGGAAGGGGAGGTTTTTGGTGTACAAAACCATGCCTGTTTTTTTTTTTGCTCAGCCAATCAAATCATCGCTATGGGGTGATCAGCCAATCACACGCCAATGTATGTTTTCACACACACTCAAAGCTGGGAATAGGAGGGGCTATCTATCGGCCCTCAAGAATATTGTGATTATCTCAAATAAATGCGATGGTGACCATTATGCAATAAAGTATTGCGATTAGGCGATTGTGTAATAATTGTGACAGTGCTATATCTGGGCTTTAAGTGGTTTAAGGACCATACACATTAAGCACAATTACAGAAGTAAAGATGGCCAATTACTGCGAAACAATATAGCTGACAGGCTCAACAGCATTTCATCTCATTTAGAGTGGAACCACCGTTAAACCGGCGTGACCCTATAATTGCTATCATTACTACGAGTCAAATAAAATGGGCTTTATTATGGTTGCCTCCAGAGAAGGCTTTTAGAACAAAGGTGGTTAAGAATAAGAAATCAGGCCAGTCCACTCTGGCACCAACCTCACTAAAGCTTGACATTTCTACTGGTGAAATATACCCTGGCTCTCAACGTCTGTCGTTACAGTGTGGATTTGTTTCCCAGAGATTAAAGGCATTGTATATACCAGTCATTTCCCTCTCGTATCAGCCACTGGAGTAGTGTGGTGGTGGTGTTTACTGTACCTGCAGAAACTAATTGCCCTCTTGCTGAATTTTTAAATACGGCCAGGGGGCAATGTGTTTCTGCAGGTAAACACAAAATATATTTTATATTGTTTTGTTGTGAACACAGGACAAAGTTACATATTATAAAATAAATACAAATGTCAGCACACTGACAAAAAATAGGCTCAACTGATTTGATAACAAGGATCTTAAACAAGAATTGTAACTTTCCCTGAACAAAGTTACATACTTAAATTAAATAGGGGTCTGTGGCTTAAGGCGTATCAAACTGTGAGTCCTTGAATGAAAAGAAAAAATGGTTAAAAAACACTGCTTAAGAAATCAGGCCAGTCCACTGGCAGTGCAACCTTTCTAAACCTTGACATTTCTTGTGGGGTAATACACCCGGGTGACAAGGTGCCTGTAGGAAGGAACTGGGACACAGCATGTGTCTGTTATTGCAGTAACCTCAAAGTGGGGTCCGGGGACCTCTACGTGTCCTTGAAGGTCATTCATGAGGTCCCCGGCAACATGACTTAAAATGCAATGGTTGTGGGTGCTAAATACAGGTCGATACAGGAAAAGATATGGGCGACTGGGCGTTCTAGAAAATTCTCTAACAAGGACGTGGATGGCAGGCGAGTTTTGCGACCACGTGGTTTCCTTGTTACTCGCTTCACTGGGAATCGAACAGTGGATCATACTGTATGTTAGCCAAGAGCGCCATCTAGTGTAACTACTGTGGTGGTTTTCAGCAGACAGCAGTGTGTGGAAGTGTGGAATCAATGTCTACATTACATGCCATGCAAAGCAGTTACGCAGGTTAGCTGAAGAACAGTGGAGTGTTCAGCCTCCTTGCTATCACAGCCGCCGCTAGGGTATAGTGCGAGCGGTGCCGTCGCGCAGGGACTCTTACCTGTAGGGCCTCATGCTAAGACCTTACATGAGGATATATTTCACATTTACAGATTTAGTAAGAGTAATTTGCATAGGCTGCACATGCCTCGCTGACATTGCTATATGTGTGTCTGCGTCATCTATCAAGCGCATTATGTGGTGGTCAGGTGTAAGGTGTATTATGGATATGGTGTGCAACTGTGCGTGGCAGCGTGGTGGGAAACTTGAAACACAGTCGAGTCGCAAAGAAAAAAGAAGAGTTCAAGGCCTCACTGAGATATTAATTTGATACATTATTTACAAAAAGTCAGCGATCCAACCACGCCCCAACCAGTCGCGTCGAGACAACCGACAATGAAAACATTGGCCCGTTGCTCTAAAAAAAAAGAAAGAGGAACAGGACCTATTTTCCCTGCGAAGTTGCCCCTCGGAATCGATGTTACTGACACATTGACGGTCACAGTTGCATATGGGAAGCACAGTTTCTCCAAGTTAAAACTGATACAAAACTTTTACGCATTAGCACTAAAATGTCTCAGGGAGCGACTGTGTGGACTAACCATCCTCACAATAGAAAGGGACGTTGTAATCTACACTGGATTTATTATCAAGACATTATTTAAAAATGTGCTGAAAGGATATAGCCAGGAGGAAAATCCTCCCATAATTCTCTGCTGCTCATGAGTAAGTGAGTAACATCCGAGTGCTTATTGTTATTGTTGTCATCTGTCAATTCATTGAAGTGGGAACGGCATACGTCTCTCACACTCACACACACACACACACACACACACACACACACACACACACACACACACAGCAGGGTGGGCTTGCAGGAAAATCCCCCAGGTGTCAAGTGTGATTGAACATCCCATAACGCTCGCTAATAAGAGCTGAAATCTCCCACAATGCATCAATGTCTGCGCTGTAAATACCAGGAAGAGCTTTTCCATTATATGCTGTCTGTCTGTCTTCAGGGTGGGACAGAGAGAGAGAGAGAGAGAGAGAGAGAGAGGGAGGGGGACGGAGAGAGAGAGAGAGAGAGAGAGAGAGAGATGGAGGAAGGGTTCAGTGGATAGACTGCAGGGCGTGCAGGCACGTGTACATGCATGCATAGGCAGACATCAAAGGGGGTTTGAGCCCCTGCCGGTTTACCCACCTGTAAAAAGTCTCCAGACCAGCATTTAGCCTATGGAGCTCTACTATGGTGAAAGAAATGCAAATTACCCCCCTATCCATAACCATGCCACACCCGAAGGCATGTGCATTGAAGAGAGTTGTGTTTTCCGAACTCTCCTGAACTAATTATGTTGAAAAAATGACTTGCTCCGAGTAGAAATCCACGTCCCGTAAAAGCGCACCGGCAAACGTGTGAATAGGGATTCACCAGAATAGGGATGCTGGGGTTGGTGGTTAACACTGGAGATGATGTGTTTCAAATCTCACACTGAATACTTGTCGTGACTGACGACCACCAGGTGGCCGTTGGTCCGGCTGTGGTGAGCATATAAAGGTAGACGCCTCTTCCGGCTCTGGGGCGTGTGTTCTCGAGAGGGGGCAAAGCTTTCCCGAGATTCCTTGCAAAGCATAGCGGAAGCATGAGCGGAAGCTTGCCAAGCTTGACGTGATCTGCACTATTAATGACTGGGACATACTGTGAAGAGCAGTTCAGTTCAGTTCGGATTCCATCTTGGAACCATTGATTATTCTAAATTATATATGATGTAAATTGTACTATAATCTGAACCATGTAGCACATTCTCTATGTAAATTGACTTTAATACCTACTAAAAAGTTTTTTTAAGGTCTTTTCAGTCCTTTCTAATTAGCATTACAAAATAGATATAATTATTTTATTAGCTTTGCTTCTCCTTGCTGTGCTTTTGGGTCACACCACACTCGAGTCATAACAAATATAACCGTATGGCATCTTCATCCAATAGCAGTGTCTAACTCCACAGGAGGAGCTTCATTTGATAAGACGTCTATAGGGCACTGCTATGCATTATAGAGCCCTGAGGAACTCTGGTCATTAACGTATGGGTTTTAAGTGGTTAAGCACGATGAACAGTAACCCCGTTGCAAGTTATCCACATTTTACAAACAAGTACATTTCAAGTCATACAATTGGTTTGGCTGATGATAGAAACATAACTGACGTAATTGATTAACAATCAGACTTTTCAGACTTTTCTAAATGCCTGCAATGCCCTGCATGCTACAGTTTTAGTAATCCACCACTTCATAATCATAATCATCTAATTTCACTCTCTCCTTTTCTCTCGTTAACTTGATTTATTTCTGTCTCTCTCTCTCTCTCTCTCTCTCAATCTCTCTCTCTCTCACACACACGTCACACATACTTCTCGGAGATATAGCTGAGGCCAACTCCGTGCTGCAATGATGGGAAAAGATTACTAGCAGTCGAGGCAAAACTTTGAAATAAAGGCGTTTGAAGTCATGTCCATGCAGGTGGTGTTTTAATCTGCAATTGTTTCAGATCTACTAGTTTGACTGATTCTACTTTGTATACTGGAACAGCGCCATGGTTAACTTTTTGTGCTTTTTAAATGTGTTTTATATTGACTTGACTCAAAGTTGTGTGACCGGAGGTAATAATTGCTGTGCTCTCACGTGGAACTCCTTCTAAACTCTGTTTGGGTGTCATGCCATGCCATTTAGATTCATAACCAGAACTCCTTCTAAACTCTGTTTGGGTGAAGTGCCATGCCATTTAGATTCATAACCAGCATCTGTATTAGTTTTGCTATTAAGTACAGGCAGGAGGAAAACACAGTACAATAAATCAGTACATGAAGGAGAGATAAGACGAATATTATTGTCTTTTTAAATTCTGGCAGCATTTGACAGGATGAAAACTGACCCCAAGTCCCAACCCTAATCTCTGCAGTACTGTGTGTGTGTGTGTGTGTGTGTGTGTGTGTGTGTGTGTGTGTGTGTGTGTGTGTGTGTGTGTGTGTGCGCACAAGTGTGCTGCCTGAATCACTTGACACTCTCCCACTTCAATGCATCCCATGACACACACACACAGACACACACACACACACACACACACACACGCACACACACACACACACACACACACCTGTGGTGGTCGCACGCCCAGATAACAGCCATTGTTCATGTTGTTGTTGTGGATTAGTAAACAAAGTTGTCAGGGTTCAATCTACCCGCAAGGAGAGAGCAAGACAGAGAGATTGCGACAGACAGACACTTGTAGTTGTTTGTAGTTTTTCTGGCTGTGGGTTTACAAAGGAATTGTTTATGTAGTCCAGTCAGTGGATCTCAAACATTTTCAAGGATGCCCGGGCCATGGCCACGGACCCCCATCTGAAAGGGAGATCTACAAGCAAGCAACGTGTCGACAAATTATTTTCGAATAGTCGAAAACCAAGCAAGTAGGTTTGGAGTGGTTTGTTGTAGGTATCAATCAATCCACGCTCTGGTATCAGCCAGAGCGTGGGAGTCTATGCCCGTTTCACAATGCACTGGAACCACTGGGAGATGGGTTGCTGAGTTGGAGCACAACCAGGGGGGCAGTCAGACAGATATTTTGTGAAGCTACTAAGGAAATATAAGTTCATATAATGGCCTGTTGTGGCGCTGTCATTGGGCCCAAAAAAAACCCCATAGAAGTCCATATATTTTGGGCCCAACTTCACCTAGACTGTATTACCTTAATAAACATGGTCATGAATACTTTCTGCTTCCAGTCACTAGTTTAAAGTCTCATTTCT
>NC_137863.1:25461532-25776532 GCF_963924005.1 Protomyctophum bolini | reverse complement strand
TCTCATCCTTGGTCTGGCCCGGGGTCTCGTACCAGCCATGGGACGTGCATTGAGGAGCTACCTAGGGAGACCCTCAAGAGGCATCCTAACCAGATGCCCGAACCACCTACAGTAAACTGGCTTCTCTGCGCGTCCAAAATAATCACCCGCCTCTTGATTGAAAATGAAGGCACGTCAGTCGCTTCCCGTCTAAAAAGGCCATTGGAGTTTAACAATACCCTCACCCTAACCCTAACCTCCCACGGGGCAGCACACCTAAACCTAACCTCAACCCTCTCCCAACCCCTCACCAACTTTAATCCGGTCGTTTTAACGCACCCCTCACCAATCTTAATCGAGTCGGACCAATGCTATGTCTAACCAATGCTATGTCTAAGCAAAGTATGCCTCCCATTTTGGGCATGTTGATGTAGCCCTCCTCTGAGACACAGAGTGAGTAGACAGAGAGTGATCTCACTATTTTGAGGACCAATTAAATGTGTTCCTTTATACACACTGTGAAGTTACCGGTATCTCAGTGTCAGATCATATTTTTGTCCATTTCCTGACAAGTAACAAAGTAACAGTTTTGGACATTGCCAGTTTCCAACCGACAACAATGATATACTGCATCTGAAGGGTACATATTTAAACCATGAGACTTGCATTACAGCAGCGGCATCTCTCTTGGTTTAATCATTTATCTGGCATTCCACTGAGAAGTGGAGATGCTTCTAATGTTTGTAACACTGCACACAGTGGTTAACATCATGGCAGGGTGAAATGATAGCAGCCTCACGGCACAGAGCATGATTGCATCAGATACTGTGTGCTAGAAATCTCCCAGCATCCCTTTTATGTGAGGAAAAAGAACAAATCCATTCATTCAGAGCCACACCATCTGCAAGTCTTCTAGTCAGCCTTCTACTGTTGGGTCACTTACCAGTACAACCACAGTTCACTACTGTTGTACTGGGACTTGACCAGTACAACCTGCAGTCTACTACTGCCCACTGGCCGCACAGAATACAAAACTCTGATGCTGGCATTCAAAGCAACCAAAGGTATGGCTCCCCATATCTTGCAAGTATGATCGAACCCTACAAACCCTCCCGCGCTCTCAGATCAGCCAACGCAGGGAAGCTGGAAGTACCTACACAATTATTTTCCCCTGTTTGTCTAACCTATTGTGTTCCAGGTTTTTTTGCATACATCTGCGATGTGCTGATAAGTGGTGTTTAGGAGTTTTTTAATGTTTAAAAGTGGCGTAATGTCGTAGAAATTTAGATGTAAACATTTAGTAATACCCCTTTATAAAAGAGTATCTCCTCTAAATTACAGTCTGAGATTATCTCATCTGTCACACCCCTGTGGTGCTGTTTGTTTCACTCTGTTACTGTCCCATTTGTTGAACTGAGAAGAGGCTCAAGTCTTGAGGCTATGTTGGGGGCTGGCTGTTGTGGGAGTGAAAGCTATATACTGTATACAGGTCATGTAAGTCGTGGCTCCTTACTCGTGTAAAATCCTCATACTTCCAAACTCTGAATTATTGTGTTGCCTCATTATTATGTGTATTGTCTTTCTGAGCATGTGTCCTACAGACTGCCTTAACACCAAAATCTACTACTTTTGTATTGGGAGCTGACCAGTACAAACACAGTCTACTACTGTTGTACTGGGAGCTGCAGTACAACCACAGTCTTCGACTGTTGTACTGGGAGCTGACCAGTACAAGCACGTAGTCTACTACTGTTGTACTGGGAGCTGACCACTAGTACAACCACAGTCTTAAACTGTTGTACTGTGAGCTGACCAGTACAACCACATTCTTGGTTCTTAGTTGCACATACTATTTATAACATGATAAGACATGAGAAAAAGACAATTAATTTAAATAGAAAGGAAAATAAATGTCTAAATCATGTGCCGGAAAGGCAAAAAACAACAACCCAGAAGGGCTAATCGAGGGCTTATCGAGTGACCAGTACAACCACAGACTTCTACTGTCGGTCACTGACCACTGAACAGTAACCACAGTCTTCTACTGTCGGTCACTGGGAGCTGACCAGACCATGATATCAAATAGGGGTCCATGGATTAAAGGTACTGTACTGTATTTTTTGGTTAAAACAAAAACCTTTGTGTGTAAAAAAATCTCTATTCTGATAGAAATCCTTGCAAATCATTGGAGCTACCCCGCTCCAATTGCTTTAACCTATCACACCCAGGGCTTTGTTCCAAGTGTAGAGTGTACCGGCGGAAATACATCTGACTGATGTTACGACCAGACACTTGGGCTCTCTGCCTTAGGTTGTAACCAGGCTTTTAAAGGTGATAGTGTATGCACATCCACTCTAGCCCAGGTGCCCATGGACAAACAGCTCCACGGCTCCCAGGGTAAGGAGTATCCTTACCAGTGTTGCAGACTCTATTCTTTTCTCCTGTGACTAGGGATGGAGCTTGTTAATTTTTATTGATAACGAGCACCTTATCGATCGGGCGTATCGAGCGTATCTTATCGAGCTCACTATAGAGCATTTTCTATTATTTTGTAGAAAGACAGGAGACAATACATTTTTTCTTTTTTTATATATTTTTTATCCCACGATTTTGTAACCCATTCTTCACCCCTGTGTCAATCATCTAATGTGATCCTGGGCTCTACATATCCTCCGCCAACCTGGGGAGAGCAACGGACTTAACTCATGCTTCCTTCATGCTTGAGTGTCCAAGTTGCTCCTTTACACCTGACAGGGGGGAGTTTCCCTGGTTGGACGTAGCGCATGGAAGGAACACGTTATTCCAACCAGTTCCTTTCCCCTCCATCAGGCGCCCCGGCTGGCCAGGGGGAGGCAGTTTAGAGACCAGGATTACTGAATGTTTTTGTGAGGGTACCTAGCCTAGGGGACACGGGGAGAACATGCAAACTCCACACAGAAAGGCCCTTTCGCCAACCCCGCCGTCGGGTATGGGCACTGATGACGCGGAGGATGAAACACGCCGCCAGCACCCACAGCGCCCCAAGTGGGAATCGAACCCAGGACCTTCTAGCTGTGAGGCGACAGCACTACCAACTGTGCCACCGTGACCCCGGAGACAATACATTCTGAACAGAACCAGTATCTTGACTTTTTTTACCAATAATATAATATTAAAGAAACTGGTTTATATGTGTAACGTCACTTTAGAAGAGTAATTTTGTTATCTGGGCAGGGCTGGTTGGCAGGTATATCAATACACTTTTAGACAGACATGTTTGTGCCAGCATGGATGATTACATTTATTTCTTGATCGCTTCTTGTCTTGATGTACTTTACTTGATTCATTAATACATTAACACAACTGAATATCTTTACATCTGACAGCCCATCCCCCCCCCCCCCCCCCCCCCCCAACACCTTCACTCTCTGGGCCTATCTCTGCTTCTTGGTCTTTAACAAGCAATTTTCTCTCTCTCTCTCCATCCACCTTTCTCTCCTCATTTTTTCTCCCCCAGTTTCCAATATCAGTTTTATTTTCAGTCTCCCTTTCGCTCTCTCTCTCCAAATTTCTCTACATTTAACAGTCACTCGACGAGTCTAACGTATTTCTTCTCCAAGGGTAAATCTTTAATTAAACTATTAATTCGTATAAGAATGAGCGTGCTATATCATAACATGGCACTGTGTGCTTTTCGTTCACATAACTTGCACCGCTGGCCGTGTTTTATGGGAAGGCGTATTGCATTTCTCAACCCGTTACCCATGAAAAATAGATGGCTGTGGAATTAAGTGTGTCCATTAACTTATCCGTAATGTGCTGCTCACAGACCGTCGGGGCTAATACCAAACTTACTCATTTACCCAGAACCCCTGCGGGTACCTGACCCCTTGACCCTGTGTGATGCATTCTGGGTATCACGGCGAGGTGAAGAGAGTGAAGCAAGGACTTTTGTGGAAGTGAAAGTGTGTGTGTGTGTGTGTGTGTGTATGTGTGTGTGTGCACAGTGTAAGAGAAAGAGGATTAATTAAGGTGGGAATTACATTTTGAGAGAAGGATGTGAAATAAAAGATAATAGACACCACCTTTTTACATTAAAACCTATGAGAAATGGTCAAAAGGCATGTGTGTTTTCAGGTGGGGTTTGGGGCTGAGCGGAGGGCCTTCAAAATAGTTTAACTTTTAGAGAAATGTGCTTATTATAAGCTGACAAATCATGACCATAAACAGAAGCTCCGAGCTGATGGTCTGTCTATCACAGATGTATTTGCTCTCCATGTCATGCACCCACACCCGACTACCACCGGGGTAAGCCAGTGCAATTTCCCCCTTCTCATTATTTGAAGGGGCATGGCCATAATATTAGGATTAGGCAAAATACAAGGATAGGATAGACAAATACAGAGCTGCTAGTCTGAGCTGAGGTGGACAGGGTGAACAATACATACCCTTGGTTCTCCAAGCGGGGTCTGGGAACCCCCAGGGGTCCTTGAAGGGCTCCCAGGGGGATACTTTTTAGAACGTTAAAAAGGTAGTATTGTATAATAATAATAATCTGAAAATGTGTTAAACTAATTTGTAATAGTTAAAAAACAAAAAAAATCACAATTCTCCTCTTATGGATATCCCTGGCACAAATTATTTTCCACAAAAATACATTTGGGAGTGCCTGACATGAATTATGTTGGAGAACCAACACTGACCACTAGAGAGAGAGAAGGTGAGAGGAACAGAGAAACGAGGACTAGACTCAACTTTCAACTTTATTTTCCCCCAGAGAGCAATTAGTTTTGCAGCAAGACACAGATACAGTACACGGTGATTTAATACAGAAAGAAGCCTTCATGGGGGACTAGGAAACTGGTCTCAAGTTGACCTTTCAATTCTAAACTCACTATGTAATACAAAATAAAATAATAAAAGGCTGCATACGTCTTCTTCTTCTTTCGTGTGTCATCATCAGATGTCCAGCTAAGTACTGTAGCGTACAGCCACGCCCTCGCCTCAGGTCCCACATCCAATAGGCCGGCCTCTGAGGGTGGTTTAAACAGGGGATTATGTGGTCAGCGGTCTGCTCCCCACACTCGCACGCTGCTCCGTCCGTCAGGCCCCACTTCGTCATGGATGATTTGAAACGTCCGACCCCGGTTCACAGGCGGTTCGGCAGGGTCCATTGCCGGCATGACCGTTCCTTCAATGCCACCTCCCGGGTCTTGGATGTAACGGTGGATGCGTGTTGGCCCGGCTGACTCCCACTCTTGCTTCCAGGCTGCTGCCAGCCATGCCTCTGTAGACAGGTCCTCAGGGATAGACCTAGCATCTCTTGTGTCACCTTGTTGTACGGGTGGCGGGAGTTAAGTCTGCATATATGTACAACAGTGATTCTCAACAATGGCCCAGTTTCATATGCATTAACGGTGGTGTAAGTGATAGTGTTCAAATAAGCGTTAAATAACAATCCCATATCTAAAATTGATCATTTCCAAATATGGGTATTACTCAGGCTACAAAATAAATGTGGACAAAACAATGGATATGGACATAAGCAGTAAAATACCACAAACAGTTAAAATGGAGTGAGTTTAGATGGCCTGAAGAGGGTATTAAATACCTCGAGTATTCCCCTATCTTTAGACAAATTATATGAGACCAATTACGAAAAAATAATTCTGACTATTAGTGAAGACTTAAACCGATGGTCATCACTTCCCCTTTCTCTATTGGGTCGAATTGAGAGTATACGTATGAATGTTCTTCCCAGGCTGCTCTATCCATTTCAGATGATACCTGTAGATATTTCTAAGACCATATTCGACAAATTGAACAGACCTAAATTCATATGGCAAGGGAAGCGACCGAGAGTGAGGCTAAAAACGTTACAGCTATCTAAGGAGGATGGAGGACTGAAACTCCCATATCTGAGACAATTTTTGGGCGGCACAGCTGAAACAGTTAATAATTTGGCTTCAGGAAACTGAGGATACTAGATGGTTAAATATTTTAAAAAGCCTTTGTTCGCAACAGAGTGGACTAAAGTCACTTAAAAAATATGGAGAAAAATAAAAACTTCCTTTAGACTACCTAAACAGATCTCTTCGCTAACGCATATCGATTACATAACGGAGTTCATACCAGCTCAATTGGATGTAGGATTCAGGAATTGGACAGAATTCGGCCTAACTAGCATACACCAATTAGTTACCCAGTAAGGATGGTATTAAATCATTCCAACAAATACAGACTGAATTCGGGCTCCCAAGGACACATTTTTTCAGATATCTGCAATGGAGAGACTTTCTAACAAAACAGTCAATCGGCCATCAAATGCATTACAATTAAATGGCTAAAACCAGCCCCACAAACATATTTAGTAAAAGATGGAGTCCTGTACTGCCTCTGCTAATGAGGTAGCAGGTTTCGGAATCTCGAGTAACAACTCACCAAATACACTTCTCCCCAGACCTTCTGGTGCGCTCATATGCTTTCCTCTGTCTCCAGTCATGTCTGTTCTCAGTATTGTTCACTTCCCATTGTTGTCGACGCTCTGTTGTTTTTGTCTCGCTACTTGTATTTTATTTCCTTGTTTTATGGTGAATACTTGTAGTATTTTATTTCCTTGTTTTATTGTGAATACTTGTAAATGTATGTGAAGTTGGTATAGAGTGTTTGTTTAGTAACGGGAGTTTCCCCGTCTCTCCTGTTCCTTGGTGAACAGAAAATGCATTTTCAGGTTGGGGTACCTGGAAATGTTGGGATGCCAATCTTATCCAATCAGGAAAGAGAACTCAGATAATCAGAATATCGAATACTCCACTGCACAAAAGTTTTAGATTTAACAAAAAATGCTCTACCTTTAATTCATGGACCCCTATTTGATACAATTTACGCACTATACAATCTTAACTCTTGAGTGTACAAATGAATCTTTACGGGTTCATTCCATTTGGTTCCAAAGGAACCAGCGCTGTACAAGAACAAAGTGGTGAATAAAGTGATGCGTGCCGTACGTACAAGAATAAAGTGCTGAGTTTCACAACAACAGTTACAAGCAAACCAACAATGCATGACCTGACTCACTGCCTGATCACTGAGTGACAGCAGCATCCAAGAGTACTGCCAAGTACTAGACCTGGCAGACCTGTGTGGAGTGGACACAACCCTGTTTGCCAAGGTGTTTATGAAGCCTCCGCACCTGTAGCAACTAGATATATAGACGATCCCGCAGGGGGGGGGGGGGGGGGGGGTAGTACACACACAATTTACCCCAATACTGTAGCCTACACTGCAGAACAAAATCAACCTCCGGTCACAGTCGTCATACTGTACCATGTCCATGACCCGCACTGACACTCAGCAAAGGTGTCAGTGTTCAACCGTGCAATCAGTAAAAGGCAAAAAGAGCTAGTCTGATTCCAATCCTGAATTTAGAGGTAGTCCTATACAATCAGACATTGACACATTGTGTCAATTTGGAAAAAGCTTTTGAAAAAGATCTGCTATTGTTGGAATATATCAAAACATTGGCTGTAATGACATGCCCAAAATAGGAAAGCTAGGCTTAGTGGTTAAAAAGTGGGACACAGCAGTTGCTGTCGATACGGACAAAAAGTCAAATAATGGCCCATAAATCGGCCAAATCGATATATCTTTCTGACTTTTCCTTCAGCTTTGCATGAGGTGGAGGGAATGTGTCATTACTGTTGTTTTTTTTGTGATTATTAATTCATCACGGCTTGAGTACTTATCCCTATGTGGTAAAATGTCCAGAGTTGACGCAGCTTCACCTATTTTCTAAGCCATAAGAGGTGAGGTTGCACAGCATTTCAACGAGTCAACACATTTAAGTCATTAAATATTTTAATTAATGCAATGCTTCATTCAATTAAAAAGCTATCTGGAGCTCAGCCCAGGAACGTGCCCAGAGGGCCGGGCCGGTTCCGGCGAGCGGCCCCACGTCCGAAACGGTTGAGAAATTACAGAGTTACTGTGTGGGGGTCCCCAGGGGGTCCCTGTACTGTACAGTCACTGTACTGTACAGTCACACCAGAAATTATCATATATACAGTTTGTGTGTGTGTGTGTGTGTGTGTGTGTGTGTTTGGCTGCGCAACAGTGACACTTGGTTGTGAAAACCAACCAAACGCTATTTCCGTGCTTGGACAGACCCAGCCAGCCAGGGACACAGCTCCGTAATGGAGTGGCTGCACCATTCAAAAACTAAAAGTTTTTGTATGAAACTTACTGTACATTACTTTGCCAACCAGTGAGGGAGTGAGAGAGAGAGCGAGAGTAGAGGAAGGGAGGGATGGAGTGAGAGAGGGAAGGATGGAGACTAGAGAGAGGGAAGGATGGAGACTAGAGAGAGGGAGGGATGGGGGGGGGGGTTAAGGGAAAGAGGCAGAGAGGACAATAACAGTCCAGTCATGTCATTGAATAGACATGAATGGGAAAGTTCTCATATGACATCCCATCTCACAACACCTACTGTCTGTCTGTCCTTCTGCCTGTCAATCTGTCTCTCTATGTGCCTTGTGCCTGTCTTTCTGAAACAGTCTTTGTATAATAACTGATCTTGTCACACAGTACACCCCACTGTCCTTTAGAAATGTCATGATGCAGAATGCCCTCTCAGTAACATTGTCTCCAGCTATAGTACATCAGCTTAAATAAACTCAAGGTTAGTAATCACATTTACACTGATGGAAATTGTGTGAACACATGTGCGCATGAACATGCGCACATATAAACATACACGTGTGTGTGCGCCCACACCAACACACAGTTACGCTTCTGTCCTATCTCCCGCCGTGTGTCCGTCAATACTCGATCTGAGCAGCCATCAGCTGGATAAAGCAGTAAAAGCGACCTGCCCTCCCCCTGGAACCAGAGTATACTCTCTTTCCCTTTCTGCTTCGAAAGGTCCCAGAG
Organism: Protomyctophum bolini; assembly: GCF_963924005.1. Classification (NCBI taxonomy): domain Eukaryota; kingdom Metazoa; phylum Chordata; class Actinopteri; order Myctophiformes; family Myctophidae; genus Protomyctophum; species Protomyctophum bolini. The sequence goes on along the minus strand of NC_137863.1, from coordinate 25,767,646 downwards.
TGAGACACCTACAGTATAGTACAGCAGTCATCATGACTATCTGATCAGCCGTCAGCTTCATTGATCCAGTGGGATCACTAAAGGTCTACCTTGTTAAATCAGCAGAGAAACTCACTGGCTATGTAACCATTCATGTTTTACTGTACATTGAACCAATTATTTTGACCAGTGATGTATGAAGTGCACAAATGACCTTATCTTCATATTTATGTTTTTTTCCGTAAAATAACGACCTATTTGATCATGCTGTCCACAGCCCTCCTCTGAGACACAAGAGCGAATAGACAAAAATGGTAGCAAAATGAGCAACTATGTGAATATAGGTTGAAAATGGCTGAAGTGGTCCAGTAAAATAAGCAACATCAAAATCAGGATTTCTTTTTGTCACAAGAAAATACCTACACAGAATCTTACTTGAGTAAAAGTACAAAGGTATCAGCATGAAAATGACTTACACTAATAAAACTAACCAGCAGATCTGCTATTTTGAATAGCCCAAGTGTACACTGACACCACATAAGACAGGAACGCCCAAAAACGTCACATCCGTTTTTTTACCCTGGGCAGAATTTTCTATGGCTGCCAATGCGACTTTTTCCAATCCTTAATCACATACAGACAAACATCTATGCCGATAATATCTAACTTGCGGAGGTAACGTGCCTTGTCCACGGACAACAGATCTTTCAACGTATGGCATTGCAAATACGTTTGATAATCGCTACTCTGCGCAATATTGTTTTGGAAATGCCGCAAATTGCATTGCAGTGAACTAGAGCAAATCACAACTTCCCCTGGGGGTGGTGACTCGGCCCTGAATACGCGTTGTGGTGTCAGTCTATAAAATAATCACATCTGCAACATAACTTGTAACTTATTGTAGTGGAGTGAGAAGTATTATATTAATATTAACAATATTAAAGGACCATTTCACCACGTTTCAACCTATCTTCATATAATAGGCAATTTTTTTTCTACTCTGTCCGTTTCTCATAGGATGGCTGTGGGCAGTTCAGAAACCGTCCTCCAGTGACATCACATCATCGATGGGGAATACAAGCTAATAGAAACTTGGGTTTGTGGGCTATGAGCTGACCACCCAAGTATCCATGGTCAGAGAGATTGTGACACCAAAGTAGCTTATCAACAATGTGTTTATTCTCCGTTCACCATGGTTTCTACAGACAGAGAACAAATGGAATGCATTGGAAACTAAACTAGTATGCAACAATAAAGTGAACAATAATGAATGACGATTAGGCTGCAGGCAATTATGTAGCTTTCATCAACCTAGTAGCAAATGAGCGGTATAGGCACCATAGCATACACAGTTGTATTAGGCAAAGTCAACAGAATACATTTGAAGTCAATACAGTACAGGGGAACAAAGGCTTACTTTGGTCAAGTACGCATGGCTGGTGTAGTGGGTAGACTCTGAGATCTGCAGGTGCTGCATGTTGCCTGTGTGAAGGCCGGATACTGAGTGAGGAGTGTGGGGTGAGTTGCTGGTTATATGTGGCACACCTAAACTGTGATTGGCTAATGAGTTGAGTGGTGTGATGGCAAACAGGTGTCTCATTATGGGTGCAGGGAATGGGGAATGTCCACCAGAGGCTGCCAGTCAGACAGCATGCAGATAATTCACAACAGCAGGCTTTCTAGTCCTGAAAAGTTAAATGCGAAAATGGAAGCCATCCTTCTCACGATAATGAAAATGTTTGTAAAAAAAATCTGCCTAATGATGATGTGACAGGAGGACGGTTTCTAAACTGCCCACAGCCCTCCTATGAGACACAGACTGAATAGAAAAGAATCGTGCCATTTTATCATGATTATTAGTGAAGACCTATTACAGTATATGAAGATAGGTTGAAAAGTGGTGAAGTGGTCCTATATATAATATAATGTTAAGCCTTTGGTTTTGGACAAGCAATCTACTCCAGCATCCCAAAGGAGTCGAATAAAAAGTTTTTTAATTGGCACCTTAAAGGAATATTGAACTTAGACACTGTACTATTTCACTATAATTGTGAAATTCAATGAGTTATTCTTTGCACAAATAAGGTCGCCTTTTTGAGTGCCTGAAGCCGGAGAGGCGGAGACAATTGGACGATTTCCGGATGACAGGACAAGACAAACGAGAGAGCGTCGTATAGCCTCCACCCTCTGCTAAAGCTGATGTGGTCTGTGATGTCGTTCAGTCAACAATTTAGGCATTTAGCAGACACTCTAATCCAGAGCGATGTACAATAAGCAAGGTAAATACATACATGAAATGCAGAGAAACACGTAGTGCCTCAGTCAGCCTAAACTATTTACTTAACTATTTACAAAAAAAGAAAATCTACATTTTCTTTCTAAATCCAAATAGTTTTCTCAAAAACGTATACTTGGCCAGTTGGCCCACGAATCCCTTTGTTCCAGGGACCCCCAGAAGCAAAGATTTGAGCTAAATTGCTTAAAATATACAAGTAAGAAAGCTAACATCTGAAATGACACAGATAGTTTCCTAGTCTTAATGGGTCAAGTGCTATTGGATGAAACCAGAATGCAGTCACAGCACCTGCATGCACTCCTTCTTATTACTGGTGGCGACTTTAATCATCATGGCTCTCGCTGTCCTCCCCTCCCCTCTCTATACTACATGATGCTACTGTACACCACACAGAAAATAAAACACTGGATGTATTTTATGCCAACACTGAGGAGGCACATCATTCATCAGCTACTCCGTCCCCTGGGAAGGTATGACCACAACCCAGAGCACATGCCTCCAGTGTACAAATAACTGACAGTCACACACAGTACAACACAGGGATGTGCAGTTAATGTTAGACGCAGGGGCTGAAATTCCCTAAAAAATCACGACAATAACCAAAATAGCAGATCTGATCTATTTTTGTGGCGCGAACCCGCAATCTTTAGCTACTGAAGATGCGGCGTACAACATGCATTTCTACAAAACTTTCAACACAAAATGTTTCGTTCAAGTTCAGAAAAAATTATCCTGAATGCTGCCTTCAGGTATGGCATGAAAAGGGGGCATTTGCAGTTCTTTCACCATAGTAAATGCTGCATTTATGGACTTTACTGGGCAGTAAAAGGGGCCCACAGCTCCTGTTGCTATCATTAAGAACAACTGTTCCACTGTCTTTACACAGCAATACCATTGATGTTGTCTATAAGTGTAACATGCCTATAGAATATTATGTATTATTCAAAGACAGCATTTCTGGAAGAGTGGACACTATAAGAACGGACTGAGATTGGTGCTGAGGAGGCTTGTGCCCCGAGGGGCTTCCGGAACAGGCCAGGAGACTTGTTCCTTATGATCTGTATGCTGTTCTTCTGCCTGAATCCTCATAATAAATTGTCAACACTTCATCCTGACTGGTTGTTAATATTTTCCATTATAGAATGCATTCATGGAATAGCATTCACAATTTTACTTGACTAAAAGTACAATCAATATCTACTTACAATACCAAGAAACAAAGAATACGCCTACTCATTTTAGAATTACTTGCTTTTGGTAATGTTTCAAAACAATTCAAAACCTTTTTCAAAATAGCCGATCTACATTAAGCTCACAACTCACAATGTGTCGCATTGCGAAGCCGTGCAAGCTTGAAAATCTGCTATTTTCATTTTGTGCCAACACTCTTGAATGATAATGTAGGGCATTCATTTACAGAAAAATAAAACGTTGAATTATGGAGATACAAGGTTTCTGCCCGACAACAGCAGCATACAATATATCCTCAGGCAATAAGGGCTCATGGAAACACTGACATGGATTAATGGAGTGGAACTCCCAGACAGCATATCTCACGTACTGCTACACCATGTGCATAAGACTCCTGCAAACACTGACACGGATTAATGGAGTGGAACTCCCACACAACCATGTGCATTATCCTGCACTGTTCACTGTACTGTCCTTACCAACCGAACACACTGATGGGACTGAGCTATTCATCATGCACACTGTGACTGTGTCTATGCTGCCGTGTTTTCTGTTGTCTCTCCCTCTGTGTGTGTGTGTGTGGAGACAATGGTTCTCAAACTGTGGGTTGGAACCCCCAGTGCGGTCCCCAAAAGATGATTATAAAGTAAAGTACTACTTCAATACCAGTAAGACGCCTGAGGGTGAGAAGCGAGGTCGCGTGCACGCATCCGCCTGGGTGACAGCAGACTGCTGGGCGAGCGCTGGCACTTTGGAATGGCATGGGGGTTAAGATCTTAATTTTCGGGCCTGTTGACGACTCTAGTTTTCGCCGCCTGCCGGGCACGGCTGCACTAATAACTTTGGGGCAGGCCTGTCTAGAGTTTGAATGGACAGGTTTCAGTCAAAATGGAGACATTGAAGAGGAAGGACGGATGGGGAAGGATCAACATACTGTATGGAATGTCAGAACAGGTCAGCTCCATATATGGAGATCAAAGGGTTTGAGGTTTGAGGTCAGATGTAGAGTTGCCAATATTGATCTCCATCCCTGATGATGTCACGTGATGTCACATGCTCCATCCCTGATGTCACGTGATGTCACGTGCCCGACCAACCAACCAACCAACACACACTGAAGGGAAATGCACGATTCCATAGTTAACTGCGACTTTCGGTCGCAAAAATCAAGGAGGACCTGAATGAAAACATTTCTTTTGGTGCCAATCCTTTTAGAGTGTTTCACTGTACTTGACTGCACTAATAAAGTATTCAATCAATCAAAGTCTCCCATAAGTGATCACCTGTGTTAAGATCTCAAAGACTCAATAGGGTTTACTTCTCTTACAGGAACATTCATGAACAGCCAAATGCTAGCGTGGCACCTGGTGACTGTGAAGGCCATAGCATACGACTCTCACGGTCTCACGTCATTTCAGAACTCATCAAAGCATTCAGTGACCCAAGCTTCCTCGTGCCCTGTGGAGGCATTGTCAGCCTGGAAGAGAGCACTCCCATCAGGATAGAAGTGTTTCAAGTGTGTATTGATTTGCAGTGGTCCTTCCCTGTGGGGACAAATGGACCAAAAACATGCCCCCCCCCCAAAAAAAAAGAAGCAGCCAGCACTAAACCATTATCCTGGCAACACATGAATTCATGCACAGAATATGGTGAAGGATCAAACCTTATTTCCACTTCGCTGTTGACTAGGGCTGTCAAAAATGAAGATCCATTATTACGAAATAAAAAATTATAATTTATTTATAATGATATATATTTTTATTCCGTAAACCTTTATTTTAAGACAGCATCGTTATCTCTCTCTTTCCCTCTCTAGTGAAAATCACTCTTGCAATATAAAATGAAACGATTCATACTTTATACTATAGCCACATTTTAATAAGGTTAGGTCATAAATGATGGTTTAAATGAAATCTTGGACTATAATTTAAGTTTTATGAACGGGTGTAACGCTACAAGGCAAGAGAAGTGTGTGATTAACATGGAACGATCTATTCCTTGACATAAAACAGACTCTGTATATAGACTGCATTCTTCTTCTTTTTAATACAATTACAGACACAATTTCAAAAAATGCCACAACAAGGTAGTTTTACCCTGAAGGATAATTCCATGCGGAACTTTGGATCACTCTGCGTGCAAATCACTATTCTGCCTTCTGTCTTTGTGAACTGTCTGCCATCATTACCACATGGATCACCCATTCCAGCTTGACAGACACTATATGTGCGTCAATTAAAGTGACATTTTGTGACTCTCGTATTGTGTGCAGTGCTCTACCAAGAGTGCAGTGTGGACTGCTAGAGAGGAGAGTAATTTTGTAATCACTGTGCAAGGTTACTGGGCCCATATATTTTTGGGGAATATGGATTTGACTATGGAATCGTTGTGCTGTTGAATTGTCAACAGCCCTACCACAGGCCAGTGTCTATGGTTTTAGCACCACTTAACTCTCAACGTGCATTTGTCAACTTTGGGCGATTTATTTTTTCAGAAGCCTTCACCACCAAAGTGTTTTTGGTTTGTACACTAGATGGCGGTCTTTCCTATGATTCGCCGTTTCAGTCTCCTTGAAACAAGGAAACAGGAAATCACTCCCATCCACTCCCACTTTAGAGGATTTAATTAAACGCCTCTACTGTATCTCCCTTCTTGTGTTGTTCAACTTCCTCGTCCACCACCATTGCATTTTCAATGGACCATAACACAGAAACGCGTGCCATTTGACAAGTGTCCTCAGACGAGCCCTCCATCGTCACTTCCAGTCATCCCGGTTCTCCATACATCTGGCCAGTTCGTTGGTAGCCGAATTTGCGCTCCTGCGTCTTTCTTGAGTAAATCCACATATGAACGCACAGCGAAATGCTCTGTAATTATCAACGGTCAGGGGTGTGATTGTAGTGGAGATAAGTATTCTGTGTCTACTTGACAGGTAAGGAAATAAAATGTATTATTTATGAGCTGGCAGTAAATTAGTTGAAGGCTTTATGCACTGTAACCCTACAGTACTATGATGTCTGTTCTTACTGATACATTCTGATCATGTCCTGCAGTGACTTCCTCAGTCACCTGAGGACGCGCTGCTCTTCTGTTTGCCCTTACATATTGTATAACAACAATGGTCATGGAATGTGACTGTGAGCTTTCAACCAAACTTTCTATATTTACTGATCTTTCACATAAATAGAAATATGCCTATACTGTAGCTATACAGTACTGTTCCTATGGAGACGCTAGGCAGCTGAGCTGTCTGTGACTGAAATCTCCTGCCATCCTTAAGGGTCCCTAGTATAAGAAACCTTAAGACCTGACACCTGAGGCCGATTTTACAAATGCCTTCAGCAGTTCTCAAGATTTCTCGTGCCAAGGACCCCCAAAATGATATGTATTTGGCCGCGTACCTCACCCCGACCCCCCTCACAAATCTACAGCTGTGCAGATTCATTTTTATTTTTTATTTAAAAAAAGAAGGTATTCTATTTTGCTATTGCAAGACTACTCAATATCTGGTTATTGTATTTGTATTTTTGTCCACATACAGTACTCTTGAGGACGATTTGAATACAACAATGTCACTGCCTGCAATGTAAGCAAAGGGAGAGCCACTCATGAATAGCGCTGACAGAATTTATTTACGATAGTGTGACCACTATGTCTGTTACTGTAAGTGCATGTGACAAATAAAATCCTTGACAGTAAGTAGGACAGCATCACAGCCCTCGTAAACCATGTATGTCCAAGATCGTTACTTCTCAGTACATGGAAAAGTGTTCCATTGGATTCAGTTTATTTATTATTTACACTGCTCTTTTCTTTCTTTAAAATTATAACAAATAGCAGATCTACAAGCTCACAACACCAACCTCACAACCTGTAGGTAGGCTGATTTTGCTACTTTTGTATGAAACTGTAGTATGACGAAGTAGGGCATTCCTTTACAAAAGAAGAAGAAAATAGGTTTTAACCAACAGTAACAATAGCCAAGATAGAGAGTAGAGATGTAGCGATACCATTTTATTCCTTCCCGATACCCAAGACTTACATATCGGTCAATACTGAGTACCAATCCAATAGTGCAGCGGCCGGCCCTAGACTCTGGAACAACCTACCCTTCCATATTCGCTCGATCTGCTACTGTACCTCATAGAGGTTTTTAAGTCCCTATTAAAGACTAATTTCTTCTCTGTGGCCTTATTGCAATGCCTTATGAAAATTGTATAATTCCTTTAGCTCCTTCTACAGTATATATTTCCATTTGTCTATTTATCATATTTTATTATGCATTTATGTTTCTTGCATGTATTGATCTGTCTTTTTAACCTGAACAGCACTTTGGTTGACTATTGGTCGCTGTGATACGTGCTATATAAATAAAGTTGTTGAGTTGAGTGTGTAATTTAAACAAAATCTAGGCCACTGATTGTCGAAGTGTGATCCAGGGACTTTCAGGGTTCCTTTAAGGGGATTCCAAATGGACCCTTCACAGCTCTGTAACACTAAGAGTTATTGGGGTCCCTGAAATTAAAAAAGTTGAGAACCACTCATCTAAGAATACATAAAACAGTAGTGCAAGTGTACAACTGAATACCAACTGAAGCATTCAAAATACAACATAATTGAATAGCCTACTGCAGTGTTTCCCAACCTTTTTTGTCCCAGGGCACACTTCATAGCCTAAAAATATCGGGGCACACCTAGATATACGGTGTGTGTGTGTGTTTGTGTGTGTGTGTATATATATATATATATATATATATATAGTAAAACGTCTTTGATACCAAACACATTATACTTTTGACAGAGTAAAACTTCTTTGACCATGACAGCACTCATCAAATAACTTTAAAGAGAAAGAAAAGGGCAGAGACAGTAGTGCTGCCAACGAATATTCCATATTCGAACGAATTTTCGAATCAAAGAAATTAATTAATAACTGAATATATAAAATTAAGGTTTGCCCACGGTGCCGTGGGTAAGCGCTGTGAGCTTGTAGATTAGTTATATTTGCCACGCGACACGCCGACACCGGCATACATTGAAGAATAAATCAGCTGCCTCACACTCTTCCTAAACGCAGACTACGCAGGCTGCGTATGTTCCCCGATTCACAAAAGGCCCCTGCCCGCCCTGGCCCTCCGTGCCTCGTTTTGATAAGGCTATGTGTGGTAGGATTGCTAAGTCAAGACAAATGTTGGTGAAGTTTTACGGGAAAAGGAAGAATGCATGCGTCGTTAGAGTCTATTGTTCCGTCGTTCCGACGTAACAATAGGAAGCCTGCAGCTCAGTTGCTATTGTTTTCGGGGGAGGGTTAGGGCCGATTCATACTCCAATTTTCAGTACCACCCCCCCCCCCCCCCGAACCTCAAATGACGTCAAATTGTAGGCTCCGACTTTTATTCGGCTCTAAAATAGGAGTATGAATCGGCCCTTAGTGTTACTTTCGGTCAAATCAGGCGGCACACCTGGACACATCAAACGGCACACTAAAGTGCCGCGGCACACAGGTTGGGAAACACTGGCCTACTGTACGACATCATCATCACATTATCATGAGATAAATTAACGCACGTATACATAACGTGTATGTATACATACATAACGCACATATGTATGTACGCACACACACACACACACACACACACACACACACACACACACACCTCTATAGAATTACATTGGGGCAGATAAATAAACAAATGAAATTCATACAGCTGTGGCATTTTTGTACAGGTGCACAGTTGCACTGAACATAGCTACTGTAACATCTGTTAAGACACCAACGTTTTGGACATTTCCAACCGAAAGATTATTGATTTGAATACATACAACACATAGGAATGCCTATGGGAATATTATGTACAATTCCCAAATTCACAGATTTTTTTACGTCATCTACAAAGTGGTTTGACACACACCAGGACAGTAAACATCATTACACACCAGGACAGTAAACATCATTACACACCAGGACAGTAAACATCATTACACACCAGGACAGTAAACATCACTACACACCAGGACAGTAAACATCATCACACACCAGGACAGTAAACATCATCACACACCAGGACAGTAAACATCATCACACACCAGGACAGTAAACATCATTACACACCAGGACAGTGAACATCATTACACACCAAGACAGTAAACATCATTACACACCAGGACAGTAAACATCATCACACACCAGGACAGTGAACATCATTACACACCAGGACAGTAAACATCATTACACACCAGGACAGTAAACATCATCACACACCAGGACAGTAAACATCATCACACACCAGGACAGTAAACATCATTACACACCAGGACAGTGAACATCATTACACACCAGGACAGTAAACATCATTACACACCAGGACAGTAAACATCACTACACACCAGGACAGTAAACATCATCACACACCAGGACAGTAAACATCATTACACACCAGGACAGTGTCTAAACGTCTTTACGCTCCAGGACCGTGATTATTTCACTTTTTTTGGTGGTGATGCCTCGTTGATTAAAAAAATTAAATTAACGCATCGGTTATGATCGTGCTCAGTGCAATATCATATGATTCCCCATGGTTCCCCCTCATTTCAATATTGAAGCCACACATGATGAACTTTGTTTTCTCTGTTGATAATGCCAAGCGCAATATTCTATGATTCCCAGTGGTCCCCCCTTACTCATTAGACATTAATAATAATATTATTATTATTCTATGATTCCCTCTGGTCCCCCCTTACTCATTACACATTGTGTTGCTCCATGTTGTTTCTTTCATTCTTGAGGATACTGCCGTTTGTTTGTTTGTTTGATTGTATGCATGCACCAAACAAATTAGTCTTGTATGCTCCATACAGTGACAATAAAGCTCTTATCTTATCAGAGTGCATGTTCTTATAACATAAACAGCCGTTAAAAGTAATGCCAATTAATCACAATGTAATCGCCCCCAGTGTGTCTGGATTTTTTGTGATGGAAGAAGTACAATTGGAACCAAATTATGGTCAATCTTGTTCCCTCTTGTACACTCTCAGTTACATAATTTAATAGTTTCACAGAATTTTACAGTGTCGATTGTGGTCACATGGTTCCCTTTGTCCGTTCACAAATAAACATGAGAAATTGCATCTGAGCCAGTCTCGCATCTTTTATTTTGGAGTGCCGCTTTTTCCATTTAGATGGTTCCCTTTGTAGTTTGTACACTCTCAGAGTTATATACCTAAGGGCCCATTTGGACCCCCTGCAGGGCCCTGGACCAGATGTTGAGGAACAGTGATATTATATAAAACCTACGTGTGGGTAGTTTACTTCCTGGACTGCTGGCAGACAGTGTGCACAAGATATGTAGCGCTCCAGTGGTTTGTGAGATTAGCCCAAGCAAACAGACAGACTTACTGTACAGACCCAGAAGAAAAATACCTGGTCCCTTCAGAAGAGACTGCCCAAACAAAATGCTCGAGTACTTGATGGCGTTGTGTCTCCATCTTTTATTATTATTTTTGCAGGGTGACTGAAGTTTCAACATTTTTCTTTTCTTTTCTTTTTTTCCCTTCTTTTTACTCTGTTGAGCACCGAGGCCTTAACCTTTAACTGGCTGAAAGAAGCTTTGAGACTCACAGACCCATTGCTACATGGCTCATCTCCCACCAAACACGGATCCATTTCTATGGGTCGCAGGCCTTTTTTTTGTTCCCTACATTTACATTTTGAACAGTTTTCAAAGAATTTCATAAATAAATGTAAAATCAAGTCCATAAAATAGGGGGAAAAACACTTTTAAGAAATAAAAATAGCAGATCTACAAGTTGCAGGTTATCTCCTCCTCAATTAATTCAATGAAGTTTAACGAAGTGGATATTCGTTCTTTGTTCAAAGTGCTGTAACAGTATAACCGACCGGGAGAAGGTGGTGATGACTGAACGAAGTGCTGTAAACTAACTGTGAATTGTGTACGAATGACCGACTTGGGTCTGACATTGTCTAGCATTGGAAACCCATATACTTTCTATTTCGAGGAAGGAAGTCTAATTTGACTGACTTTTTTATTTGACTGAATGCCCTGTGGTTGCAACTTGCAACTTGCAAATACAAATACTACTTGCAACGTCATGATGATTAGCGTAGAAACATAAAACAATAAGAGTGACTGGTCATTTAATTATCACCACTATTATGGTGATATTTTCTATATCAATGGAAAATAAACATAGGCTAACTATATATATATATATATATATATATATATATTATTATTTTTTTATATTAAGGCTGTCAAAGTTAACGCAAATGCCTTTTAATATTTATAAGGTGTGATTAACACAGGTGAAGTTTGAACCTTTGTGCACTCCGTAGTTTGGGGAAGCTGCTTGTGTGTTTTTTTGTGTGTTGTGTGTGTGCGAGTACACGCCCGTCACGCCGGTCGCATGCATGCATGCATGCATGCAGCACTGCTTTAAACAACACAAGTTTATCTCCGGATTTTGAGGAAGCAATGTTCTGGACTGACGTCGAAGCCACAAGTCAACAAACCCCTGTGAGCCACAAAATGGATATTAAAGACACTATTTCGCAAGTTCAGCTTCAAAGCCCTGCCATGTGGTCATCTTGAGGGGAAATATATGTTAATGTTAATCCTTTAACAACATTGTTAATGTGGAATAGTTTGTATATGCTTATTAATTTAAATTGTGATAATTGCTATAGCTATTAGAGACAGACAGACAGTGGACGTAAAGAGGAAATTATGCCCGGGTAGAAGGCATCATGACTGGGGGTCATGATGGGCTAATCGTCTGAAAAAAAACACATCCATTCAGTTTCATTGTAACTAAGATTTTCGATCATAATTCCAAAAATTGTAATGCCGTATTTACCTATTACGACCACAAATGTTCGATGCTAACTGACAGTGCTACTCTGCTACTACCATATTAGACTGTAGGGAAAAATGTCTACTATACTAGCCCTCCCAGAGAAAATCCCATAGCCTGGAAAGACGATCGGCCTGGCTCAGCCAATAGTGCGTTACGTGGTGTTCTGCTGTTGATTATGGATTGGAAAATGATTGAACGACTCGGTCGAGTGACTGGTGGGTCCGTGCGGGAGATCCTATAGCTTAGAGTGACTGGTGGGTCCGTGCAGGAGATCCTATAGCTTAGAGTGACTGGTGGGTCCGTGCAGGAGATCCTATAGCTTAGAGTGACTGGTGGGTCCGTGCAGGAGATCCTATAGCTTAGAGTGACTGGTGGGTCCGTGCAGGAGATCCTATAGCTTAGAGTGACTGGTGGGTCCGTGCAGGAGATCCTATAGCTTAGAGTGACTGGTGGGTCCGTGCAGGAGATCCTATAGCTTAGAGTGACTGGTGGGTCCGTGCAGGAGATCCTATAGCTTAGAGTGACTGGTGGGTCCGTGCAGGAGATCCTATAGCTTAGAGTGACTGGTGGGTCCGTGCGGGTTACCACAGTAACCAAACGACCAAAATGAACGGATCTTTTTTGTGAACGACCAAACCGTTCACTGAAATGAACGAAACTTCCCATTACTAGTCGGCACTGACAGGAGCCACCCCATCTCATACTACGTGCAGCGACAAATATCACCCTGGCTTACCACCCAGGAGCTAGTGCTGCCTTCGACTTTCCAGGTCCCAGGTTCGATTCCCTGCTCCTGCTGGTTACGTGTCGAAGTGTCTTGGAGCAAGACACTGAACCCTGCCCTAACTGCTCCCAATGAGCAGGTTGGTGCCTTGCATGGTTTCCTGGTGTGTGAATGTGAAATACATTGTAAAGCGCTTTGGAGAAAATAGCTATATAAATGCAGTCTATTTACAGGCAATTGTTTTTGTATAGGTTCTGCTAAACCAGAAGCACGGCGGTGGATTGGAGCCCCTATAGACTGCATGATAGTGAATAGGTACTTTATCCCTGATGCGCAACCTGAACACCCTCACTTTGACATTTAGTATATCAGACTTAACCCATTAACATCTAATGCTTCCTAAATCAGTAGTTCTCACACTGTCAATATTTTATGAAAATAAAATCAAAAATAGCAGATGTACAGTACAAGCTTGCAGTGCGGCATGAAGTGAGGTGCTGTGAATTGTAAAATAGAAGGCCTTAGACCCAGAATTGTAGTAGAACAATGTAGTTATCTATTTTTTTTTAACAGAGAAGATTGTGTGCAATCTGTTGTTATGCCTGTATTTAGACAAGGTGCTGGACATCAAGGCATCAATGTGATGATAACACACACACACACACACACACACACACACACACACACACCTGTTTCTGATCTCTTAGTTCCTTGACCTGCTAGTGCCAGTGACAGATGACGCAGTATCTCACCCCATTAAGACACCCACACTATTTATTCTTTAACAGCTTGCATTGCATTAAGCCTTTACTTAACCTGGTAGTTACATTCACATTAACAACCGTTTCTCAGACAGACAAGGCCGCGGAAGCCACATTAAACATCAAACACGCATTACCCCAACCAACCTCAAACCACAATTACAGTCAGAACTTCAACAGAAGGGGATGCACACGCCATCAAAATTCACTGCATGGCGGCTGGGCCACTCGACAAAGACACAACTCCGCAATGCACAGCTTTCAAAAATTAAAGTAATCATTCTTACATTAAGCAAAGCCAAGTTATTCTTTTTTTTTTTTTTTTTTTTTAGAGATGCACAGTTTTTAGCCAAAATAAGGACACATCAACTTTTCAGCAGCTTAATGGGACGTGACAGCAGAAAAAACTCCAGCTTTAAGCTAAACTTCTCTCCTGGCTTCTGGCTGGCAAACAAGCTGTCACACAGCACAGATCAGGTTGAGGTCAATACAATGGAAACAAGCTGTCACACAGCACAGAGCAGGTTGAGGTCAATACAATGGAAACAAGCTGTCACACAGCACAGAGCAGGTTGAGGTCAATACAATGGAAACAAGCTGTCACACAGCACAGAGCAGGTTGAGGTCAATACAATGGAAACAAGCTGTCACACAGCACAGAGCAGGTTGAGGTCAATACAATGGAAACAAGCTGTCACACAGCACAGAGCAGGTTGAGGTCAATACAATGGAAACAAGCTGTCACACAGCACAGAGCTGGTTGAGGTCAATACAATGGAAACAAGCTGTCACACAGCACAGAGCAGGTTGAGGTCAATACAATGGAAACAAGCTGTCACACAGCACAGAGCAGGTTGAGGTCAATACAATGGAAACAAGCTGTCACACAGCACAGAGCAGGTTGAGGTCAATACAATGGAAACAAGCTGTCACACAGCACAGAGCAGGTTGAGGTCAATACAATGGAAACAAGCTGTCACACAGCACAGAGCAGGTTGAGGTCAATACAATGGAAACAAGCTGTCACACAGCACAGAGCAGGTTGAGGTCAATACAATGGAAACAAGCTGTCACACAGCACAGAGCAGGTTGAGGTCAATACAATGGAAACAAGCGGTCACACAGCACAGAGCAGGTTGAGGTCAATACAATGGAATACTCCACTATCTGCAGTGTTCACGGCCCGCCACGCCGCAGCTTCATTCTTATGATCATTTTTTATCATAAGATTTTTTAGCTGGAATATGTTTTGAATATGGAATATGCTATAGATTTTCTAAGCCGATTTCAACACGGACTGTGCTGTTCATTAGTAGGATGCACGCAATGGAGTGCATAGACGGCGCATATGATCACGCACACACACACGTAACGCATTCATAGTTAGAGTAGAACGCTATAGTGGGCAATGTAAAGTAACGTTAGATTGAAAATTGTGCATTTACAGTATACCATCGTTTTGTGTCAGTGATTATTATCAAAGTATCGGTTCAGGCAACGACAACGTTTTAAAGGAATCAGTACTAGACTGGTGGTGACACACTGGGACCACGTTTTTTTTGGGGGGGAGGGCTACCGGTAATCATTAATTCAGGGCATATTACATTCAAAAGCACAATACACCTCAATTAAATGTGACCCTGTCAGCACACCTGGCGACCTACTGGTTAAGACACACTGCACTCAGGCCCCCTGCCAGGCGAATGGAGGCGATGAGCAGCACATTTTAAGTGGCTCTGGGTGTCAGACGGCTCGTTAAGCCCTGCAACCCGCTGTCACTCCACCGTGACATCGTTAAGGCTCCGTGATAGCAGAGCGGAGAACAGGGGCATACACAGCTCTGCTGTTGGAAGTGGAATGGAAACAGAGACTATTACCATGTCTGGGAACTGCATGCTTTGCGCAGAACTTCCCAAAGTTTTTCAGCTTGGGAGCCCAAAAGAGACATTTTGTAAAAAAAAAAATATATATATATATATATATATTTATATATATTTATTTATATATATATATATATATATGAATTGGGATAACACCGTACAGTGCGTACACATTCATAAACTACGACTAAAGAACACAGCAAACCATGAATTATATTAATATTAAATGAATTTATTTAATTATGAAGATAAATCACAGCTTTTCAAAGCCACCAAAACCCACCTCTTCATATACCTTCATACCTTCAACCTAAATGTTTTTTCCTCTTTTGCAGTATTCCTTCCACCTAAACAGTTTTTACTCCTTTCTTTCTTTCTTTCACCAGCTTTTTTGTGTGTTTGTGAGGTCTAGCCTTCTTAAATTATTTGACAATTTGGCCAACTTTTGCCCTTTTTTATGGTATAAAAGTAGTTTGTTGATTACTTTTGATGCAGTAAAAGTTTGCAAAGTCCTTAAACTGTTGGGACCCCTCACAGGTTAAGAACCACTACAATTTTCCTCATAGACTTTAAAAAAAAGTATTTATTTGAAGACGTTTACCCTGCGGACAAAGCCAACTCGAGTTGTGACAAATCATGACAATAAACACAATGTTTTGGGCCAATCAAATATTTTGTAAGAAGAAAAACAAAACAAAAAGTGTTGTAACCTGCCTTTTTCTTCTTCTTTCTAATTATTTGATGGGCCCAAAACATTGTGTTTATTGTCATGATTTGTCACAACTCCAGTTGGCTTTGTCTGCAGCGTAAACCTCTTTAAATAAATATTTTTTGAAAAGTCTATGAGGAAAATGAACAGGGAATTATTTTCCGGGACTGGAAATGGAGCGGGACTGTGACGCTCTATATTATAGAGCGTCGCAGTCCCGCTCCATTATATAGAGCGTCGCAGTCCCGCTCCCTTTCCAGACCCGGAAAATAATTTCCTGTTCATAGCATATATTATATGCTATTAGAGTTCTCAAACTCTGCCCGAACCCGACCAGGCCCGACGCGACGGGCCTAAAATGTAGGCATCAGTAGGGCCAGGCCTCGGGCTCCATGAAAAAAAGTAAATATATATTGCATTTTTTTATAATAATATAAATAATAGTTCTGTTCTGTCTTATTATGAAGATGGTGCTGACTGGCGTTTCACTTTTACTCCGTGTAGAGTTCTCAAATTCTGCCCAAACCGATCTGATGGTTTAGGGCCGGGTCCACAGTAGACATCCTATCAAATAAAACCGCAGGGTACCTGTGACGTGTGGGGACGTCTTACTGTCTTTTTTTATCGATATAAATCGAGATAGCTAAAATCTAATTTTTGACAGTGGCCGTTGGTAGTCAAAGCCTTGCTCCGCCCCTCCCGGAAACTGTTCAGCCATTCACTTTCTAGTTTACGGCCGACAAACTTCCTTATTTTCTCTGAATCTATGCTGCCTCCGTGCAGATTGATCATTGATTGATGCTCTGTGTGTGAGTGAGTGAGTGAGTGAGTGTGCGTGTGAGTGTGCGTGTGCGTGCGTGTGCGTGTGCGTGCGCGTGCGCGTGCGAGTGTGAGAGAGAGAGAGAGAGAGAGAGAGAGAGAGAGAGAGAGAGAGAGAGAGAGAGGATGAAGATACAGATAATGTGAGAGATAACCAAAACGAAAGAGAAACAGATCATAGGCACGCAAACACAAGAGTTAAGCCATTTAGGACTGAGGCCGATTTTTGCTATATATTGTAGATGGCAACAAGAACCCCAAAACTAAAGTACATTCACTCAAGTACTGTACTTAAGTAGAATCTTACAGTAGTTTTACTTTAATTGAGTTTTTTCTTGCTTTTTCTTCAATACCACACACACACACACACAGTGATGAAGCAACACAGACAGTAATGAGATGCGTGTTAAAAGGTCGCAGCCTCCATTAGCATAAGGAGTCATTTACCATGCTGAAACATATTAGTCACTCCATTAAACCCACTAACACATCATTCACTGACCAAACACACACACACACACACACACACACACACACACACACACACACACACACACATGGATAAAGAAAAGACCATTATTGGATAAATTATTATTTTTATTCTACCGTAGTTTACATAAATGGTGTAGCCTACTGGCTAACTTCCAAATGCATCTTGCTGTTCTGTCTCTCTCACACTGTCTCCCTCTCAGCGTTCTCCTACTGTATGCTATTGCTCTCTCTGCCTTCTACTGTCTGTCTCTCTGTCGCAGGAAATGTCTAAATTGTCACCTCTAGTGTGTATATACACGTGTTTATATGCAGTATATATATATATATATATATATATATATATATGATTATTCCATCTCATGTATATCATGCTGATGAAAAGGACAATACGATATAAATAAAAATTGATTGATCGACTTATGACAGCATTGCATATTGCACATATTGCACATGCGATTTAATTTTACTCTATCACATGCACACACACACATAAATCTCGACCTGACCTGACTCTATCCTCAGAGTAAGCCGTCATACACAGTAGGCTACGTATAGCTGCAGGTGTAGCGTAGTGCATGCGTAGTGGTTGATTTGTGATGTTGTTTATGAATGCAAGGTGGTGCAGGGGAGAGAGAGCACTGCTATAAATGAAACTATAACTCACTGCTGTTGCCTGTGTCATCGCACTGTCTGAGATAGACTAGACTGTACCACCACACCACACACTACTCTACACTACTCTCCAGAATACTACAGTAGAGTACAGAATACTACACTACTCTACAGAATACTACACTACACTACAGTACAGCACACCGCAGCACAGAGCTCCAGACTAACCTTTTCACAGGTAGCACTAGTGCCACCTACCTTTTCAGTTGGTAGCGCCACCACAAATTAGGTAGCACCAACTTGTTCTTGTATAGCGCCGCAGCGCTGTATTAATACATGACCTTATCACCAAGGCTAGCAAAGGTTTTCTTGGCTGAAGCACAAATGCCTTAAATTAAGCACATAACATGTTATATTTATCACATTCTATAGGAAATTATTATAATGAATAAACCTATAGTGCATTTTTCCATATCGTTATTATCATTTGGCTACTGTATATGAAACAGAAATGAGACACACCCCTTACCTTCTGCATGGGCATGTTCAACCTAATGGCCAATAAGGATATTTAACACTGAGGTGCCCACGTGCCCACTCTTCCTGCACCCTTTAGCAATGTGAAATGACACCGAATTCATAATCCTTGCCCACTTTCCTCCTGTCTTTTCTTTATATGGAATGAACATGTGAAAGCTGATGTGCTTTTATTGTGAAGGGGAAAGTTTCTAAACGTCTCAGCCTGCATATTTCCATGTGCTGATCTACAAGCTCACAACGTGTGGTGGACGCGACGCGTTGTGAGCTTGTAAATCTTCTATTTTCAGCATGCAACACCACGTCGTACGACGAAGAATATACCAGGTTTCACGTGGGAGATGTATTTTGTTCGAGGCGATCATGTATGTAGCCTGGCCTGCATACAGTCTATGGCCTGCACACAGTGCTACTCGACGCAAAATAACAAGCTATTGGAAGCTATTTTTCAACAAGTTTACCGTGTTTGGGGTCGGGGACGAGGCGCAGTCCCCCATATGTTGTGTCTGCTGTCTCAGTGGATTCAGCGACAGCAATGCACAGCATGCATCATCATAGTTGTAAAATGTGTGCTACTGTAAGTGTGCGCTCCAGGGAAACTTAGCCGATGCTGAAATCAGTTTCGTTTTTTTCGGGGTTGATCAGTGAGCGCGCCGCCGCCGTTGAACTCACGCGTGTCGTGTGCAGACCGGTGCAGACAGACAGTCAGAGAGAGAGGGCGCGAGAAAGAGAGAGACGAGGCGCGGAATGAGCGAGAATAAAGTAATATTTTATTATCGCGCTAATGCCCGTGCTTCATGGTTGAGGCTGGGAGTGAAAGCAATAAGTAGCACCGGTGCGACCTCGTTCAAATTTAACTCGCACATTAAGAAATTAAGTCGCATATGTGACCTAATAGGTCGCACGCTGGAGCCCTGCCGCAGCATATCATCTCTGTCGGATGGAAACCTAGCTTGTACAGTAGGTCTATTCTAAAAATAAAAAATAAAGTGCCTTATTTAGTCCTAATGTTTTTATTTATTTTATTTTAGTTAATCAAAAAAGTTGTGAACCATAATCAATTTATATTAAAAAAGGCTTCAAAAGGTGATATGGGCGGCATTAGGCGCAGAGGGCGTTTGGACCAGAAGGCGATGATCTGCGGTAAAAGAGTTAACCACTGCACCACCCAAGAACCGCATTTCTGAATTAATATCAAATATCTAAATAAATATTAAAACGAGCAGCTCATGAACTGTCTGAGATGCACACAAAAGCCAGATGACCGCTACACTACACTACTACCCCAGATGTGTTTAAAAAGTGAACCCATTACCCATACCCATTTAAGTACATTCTTCCACCACTGACAGAAGTATGGCTCACATACTGTTGTGTGTTCTGCTGAGGTTAATTGTGTTCCACTGTGCCTCTGTTCTCTGAAAACACTTACTCTGCTTTGATTGTGTCTCCTGATCTCAGTCAACACAGGACAACAATTCTCTGTGTGAATGCTTTTACACACCAGAAAAATGTATTGTTGTTATTATTTTGTATTAAATGCAACGAAGTGCTCAAGTACACTCGTGTGTGTGTGTGTGTGTGTGTGTGTGTGTGTGTGTGTGTGTGCTAAATAGATTTATTGAAGTGTACGTGTTGTATTGGGTATTCCGCTGACCGCTGCACAAATCACACCTCAAGAGAGAACAGAGACAATACACTAAAGAAAGACTGACACTCCATTCATTCATTCAACCACTCTACAGCTCTGATAGCTGGTAGACATCTCTCTCTCTCCCCGACCTTGCAGAACTTAAACAAAATGCCAAAATATTAAATACAAAGAGTAATAGTACTGCATATGATAATTTCACACGTGACTTGAGGTGACACAGTGTTGTGTGCATGGGCCCTACCTGTAAATATTATATTGGAGATAAAGAAAGGCAGTGAATTGACATAAAGATATAATAGAAAGAGGGCTGTAGGGAGGGAGTGAAAAGTGAAGAAGAAAGGCAAAAAGCAGCGAGAATACACTTATTTGTTTTATTGAGGAGTCGGCATATTGTCAGTATTGCTGAGCACAGCAGCAGCCCTCTGTGCTAAGCTCACACTCCACGCTGATAATATGATTCTGTTTTGATATCCCAGAGGACACCCCCCCATGCACAAAAATAAAACAACCTGAGCACAGTCATGAATCCAATGAATCCATCACTGAAGCTGAAGCCAATGCAGACATTCTGGATGTGTTATAGGCTAGCGCAGTGACTCCCAACCTGTGGGCCGTGAACCGCCTGTGAGGATACTGCAAGTGGGTCCCCAAATAACTGGCAAAACGCTATGATTTGAATGATGATATAAGCATTCAATAAAGTCAATTAATGTCACAGTATTCTTTAGAACTGTTTGGGTGGGCCCTGATCCAGAAAAGGCTGAGAACCACTGTGTTCTACATTGAACTGGAAAAGTTATATTTAACTGATAAATGTTCTGGAACTCTCACACCTAGACAGAGTGCCAACTTTTCTATTGTATTGTCTCTGACAGTTTTCTGCCATCTGTAGTGGTTCAATATGGATGCATTCACTGAGTTTAGAGGCATTGTGGATGCTATAGCACAGACCCAAACACGACGAAGAGATTGAGAAGATTCGTTTTAATCAAAAGATTGAAACACCTTTCACTGAAGGCAACAAACCTGCAGCTTCATGACTGCACCACCCTGAGCGATTATCTAAGGGCCGATTCATACTCCTGTTTTAGAGCCGAATAAAAGTCGGTTCGGCTCTGAAGAGCCTACAATGTGACGTAATTTGAGGTCCGGGGGGGCGGGTACCGTCCTAAAGTCGGCTCTTCGGTGCTACTGAAAATTTCTGACGAGCCGAAATAATTTCGGCACTACAGCGCCGAAACGGCGGTAAAATAGGAGTATGAATCGGCCCTAAGACTGCACCACCCTGAGCGATCTAAGAGCAAGACCAATCCGACCAAGACTCCAGAGGTACCGTCCCATACAGTCAGTGATGACGCGAAATTGAATTATTCCACATTATTTTATTCTATTGAGCTAGCTAGAAACACATTTAAATGTATCAAAGAAAGTTATTCGATAACAATCACAGATTTAAAAACTGTTTAATTCACATTATGCCAAATGGTGTGACATTTTAAGCCCATCTATAAGCATCTTGTGGGCATGTAGATCGGCCTTTTCTTGAATATTTGTAATAGATTCAAGTGCTTAATAAATTAAAGACTACAGTATTACTACCAGCTGCAGTGAACATGTAGACCTAAATGGTAAACAAGGATGTATTCACAGTGTGTGAATATACTCAGATACTCATTAGAATTTCTCACATGTCGACCACAAGGTTGTGAGGTTGTAGCTAAACTGTGGTATAATTTTACATATTAAACCTCTCACTATTAAGAAACGATAAAAAGATAGGCAGCACAGCCTAGCAAAGACCTGTGCTCTGAGGAACACCCATTTCTAGTTGACGCTGAATGTTGGCCCCCAGAACAGGGATGCTGGGATTCAAGTGGAAATGGTCAATGGCCCAATCCGCTCCTCCTGCGTTTGTTTACTTGAAACAGAAAATGTGGTACCGTACTATTGATATTGTGGAGCTGTGGAGTGCTCTCATGTACAGTGGAGTTATTGGCTGCCAACGAAGCGATACCCAAACCATTTGGCTGCTGCTCTAAAGGTCTTTGTTATTGTAATACTTCAAAAATGGCAGGAGTTGAAGGCAACGTTCTGGGGGCCCCTGTCTACTGCTTGTTTTACATTCCACCTGCTAATTGATTGTAGATTAGTCTTACGGTCATCCTCATATTTACTTTCAAGGACCCCCAGTTTGATATGCATTAGCTTACGGACCCCCCATTTCACACAATAGTTTTTTTCTTCTAATCTTGGGGACCTCAATCTACACTGTAAATTCTGCAGTGCTAATTTTACTCTTGAGAATGTACGAAAGGAACCAAAATTTGGACACTCTCAGAGTTACAGAGCTGTAAGGGTCTATTTGGTTTCTAACTATCAATCATTTAGGGGGACCCCTGGAAAATCTTCAAAGACCACTTGAGGTCCACCGGACCCCACTTTGTGCACCACTGCTCTAGATGTTTAGAATGAAAACAAGCATGTTGTTGGTTAGACACCAATTCACTAAGCGTTAAGCAAGCCTAAACCAATTCATGTCCTTTGACTGTTAATGTTAGACTATAATACACTCAGTTGGCCCGTAGCTCACTAAGCTCAAACCTCTGTTAGTCGTGCTAAGTCATTTCACCATTAAATTGCCATCTGGTGGTTTAGATCAAAATGCCCCACCTGGTGGACTGGGTGGGTGCTGCATGCTGAATCACTACCCTTGGCCGTGCCGTGGTAGTAAACTCTCTCTCTCTCTCTCTCTCTCTCTTGGTCTATCTCTCTACCACAAACACACGCTGTTGAGTTACCGCGACTAAGATTACATTTCCTGTCAATAATAAGCAGTGTAAAATGTAATAGTTCATTGGGAGGTAAAGGGAGGCACTTTATTGCGAAGGGCCCTTTACGGCACCCACCGGAAAGAGAAAGTTACTGGGCTGCTTACTGGCTGCACGTTACAGAGTACAGAGATGCATACCATATCGCTCCGGTGTTGCTGTGAACAGCTGTCAGTCGCCGGGTAAAGTTGAGTTTTGATTCTTTGAACAGTTAAAACAAGACGTAAAAGAACCACAGACACTTTCGAAACAGAGGGCAGTAGATGGAGTAAAGGTGGCATTGGAAGTTGAACCACAACACAACAGCTCCATCCACACTTTGACTGGAGGCAAGGGGCGGGTGGCTGAGCTGTCAATCTGGCTTTGGGGCCCGGGGACTTCCCATCGCCACTGACACGCGGGCACACGCGCACAAGCACACACACACACACACACACACACACACACACACACACACGACTTTGAACCTGGCATAGTTTAGCTATTTCTACATGACACTGTTGTACAATGAAGTACAAAATAGGCAAGTAGTGGAAAACACCAGCTGTTGATGGCTTGGAGATGTAAACAGCTCTAAAATCATAGTGCATTCACGCTGCAGACAGGGGTCAGACAGCCTCACTAATTAGACAATTTCCATTTCAATTGTTGATTTCTTCACACTTGTATCGCTTTTTTAAATCATCAGTGTAGTTCATTTCTAAGGCCAGAGAGCACCAATGCAACTAGTCGTACCTGTGTTATGGCTATAGTCCAAACCAATGCAACTCCTTGCAACTGCCATAATGGTTGCAAGTGCATGTTGTAAGGACTCAGTAGTGAGTTGCATTGGAGTGGACTGGCATTTAACAACTGTACAAAATAGGCAAGTAGTGGAAAACCCCAGCTGTTGATGGCTTGGAGATGTAAACAGCTCTAAAATCATAGTGCATTCACGCTGCAGACAGGGGTCAGACAGCCTCACTAATTAGTCACTCAATCAGCTCGCCAGTTCATCAACAACCAATTGAGTCTGTCAACTAAACAATCGCAGCAAAGTAGCTGGACAATTCATCCAACAGCCTAATTTTGTGCAATATTAATAATTGTAATTATTATACAATATTAAGCAAAGCGTGTGAAAGCTGTTACTTGGCACATGTTTATGTATAAACACCAAAGTATTGTAATGCAATGCCGTGTACTGTTAAAGAAGCACTTCACCCATTTTCAACCTATCTTCATATAATTGGTCCTCAAGGACACGGACACTTCATATACAGTAATTGGTCCTCGTCAATTCTATGAAGTGTTGGTCGTCGCATACACACACACACACAAGTTGACAACAGTGCGACATGCAGAGAAACTGAGGGTTTAATTTCCTAGGCACTGGCTAAAACAAAGCGATGTTGTGGGCATTAGCAGTGTGCTAATCGCCCATATTGTTGCCTTTTGCGATATTGATACCCGGCCTTCATGTTAACAACCCTAGTCCTCGCTAATGCTCATTATAAAATGACACCATTTCTATATACGCACTCACTCTGTGTCTCATTGGTGGGAAGTAGACAGTTCAGAAACCTGGGGGCTCCAAGGCCCGGGGCCTTAGATACAGCCTTTATCATCCTGGAAAGTCAGCATCTAAATTAAAATCAATTGAAATATTGTTTGAAAATAGCAGACCTGATGTCACTGGTACTGTATGCAGGTTTTTTAAATGTCCGGAGATCTCCTCTGAGACACAGAGGTAAATAGACTGACTAAAATCGTGCCATCTTATAATGAATAAATGAACTGAAAGTTAGGTTGAAAAATGGTAAAGTCAAGTCACCATTACAGTAACTCACACAGTAAGGGTAGAAAATATAATACAACACATACTTGGCTCCGACAACTTTTAAGTATAGGCATAGATTGGTATATATTAGCTTCTGAAATTATTTTACACTTAGAAGCTGGAAGTTAATATCTTCTCATTAAACTACACATTCAGAGGCAAGTCATGCACAAAAATAGACACTAATAACATGTTTAACTGGTGAGCTGGGTATTGGACTTCATTTAATGCTTCTCCACACCACCACTACATTTTTTTAATATTCTTACCGTCTCACTATTCTCTGTAAAAACTAATTAAGCAGAAAGGCATTTAAGGAGAATTTGGTTTTTTTGTACAAGCTCCATCGTTTTTTTTTTCGTTTTTTTCAGAAAGAGAAAGAAAAGAAGGGATGAAAAAAATAAACCCGTAAAAGTATTCAGTTTGTGCATGCATGCATGCGTCCGGTTTGATGGATGGATGCGGATAGTGCTCTAGTGTGTGTGTGTGTGTGTGTGTGTGTGTGTGTGTGTGTGTGCCTGGATGGATAGATGAAGTTGCAAGTGTTATGCTGCCTCTATGTCTCTGGAAGAATGGAAGAATACTGTCTATCCATTTTGTCTGTCTGTTAGTCTGTCTGAAAGGATGGATGGTTTCCGTCTGTCTGTTTGTTTGTTTGTTTGTTTGTCCGTCCATTTGTCTGTCTGTCTCAAAGATGACAGGATAATGACAGAGGCTGAAGGGCGGCGCATTCCATCACTGCCTAACACACAAAATATAAAATCTCTCAAACTGGACAATAGCAGAACATTGATGTTGAGCTGTGATTGACTATACATTATAACCGGCCATCACCATAAAACATGTCTTATATGAAACTGCTGTTCATAACTCATAAGTGAATATAAAAGCAATAAGCACACCGTGACACTACACACTAATACACTTTATGAAAAGGGGGCTTAATTATCTTGAGCCACTTTTACACGAGAACGGTCGCCAGAGAAAACAGCAAAGTCCTGTTGCATTCTTATTTTTTATCGAGCCTTTACACGAAGGCGTACATTTAATGAAAGTGCTTTAACGTGCATGCCTGTTTAGTAGGTGGTGGTGACGGACTGCCAGGTAGACCAGTCAGTCACCCATGTACAAGAAGAACCACGGGTTCCGTTCTACTTCTATCACATGGTTTACATCATGGTTTTACATTCACCATCGCTAGTATTTGTAGGATGAGCGGGGCGAGGGAGCGCTTGCTCATTCTAGGAACTCCAAATATCGCCTACGGCTCTGCATCAATGTAATAAACATATGCGTTGTGAGCCCTGTACGTGAGCCATGATGTCACAATATGTTTTGCGGATTCACAGTTTTGCCCGTTTACATGGAGAAGGGAGGAAACAGCGTTTTCAAAGATTTCCACTCTGGAAGGTGTTTTCACTTTGTTGCGTTTTCACCCTCCGAAAACGCCGTTCTCGTCTAAAGGAACCCCAGCAAACCATACTTTATTTTGCCGTTTTCTATGATCACCGTTCTCGTGTAAAAGGGGCCTTAAAGTCAAACAAATGTGGTTCAAAAACATAATAATGAACAAACCGCAACTCCTCCCACCAGCATTTTGTCTTTCCTGGGGACTCCCTGAACCCCCTCAAGGACCCTGATGGGTGTTTAGTGGTACAGTGATTGGACTAGTTCCCAGGATGTGTGCGCATACTGTTGTCAACTAAACCTCAGCCTGGAACATTGAACCACTAATAGACTGAAATCAAATGAAGCCTAAATTATGCACACCAGCTATTGCAATACAATTAAGAAGTAATAGCCATGCAATCACTTGGAGAAATATGAAAAAGCTGCCTCTATTAGTTGCTCCAATACAATACAGCACATGAGCAAACAGATCTCATACTCAGTAGGCTACTCACAGTACACATACTCACTTAGTGGGTTTTTACAAAGTGGAAAAGATTAATCTATATAGCACAGAGGTAATGAATAATTAATATCATAGTATTTATTTTATCAACTTCATTATTTATTGAACAATTTCCATTTCAATTGTTGATTTCTTCACACTTGTATCGCTTTTTTAAATCATCAGTGTAGTTCATTTCTAAGGCCAGAGAGCACCAATGCAACTAGTCGTACCTGTGTTATGGCTATAGTCCAAACCAATGCAACTCCTTGCAACTGCCATAATGGTTGCAAGTGCATGTTGTAAGGACTCAGTAGTGAGTTGCATTGGAGTGGACTGGCATTTAACAACTGTGATTGGCCAGGCCTTAATGGTCCATCACTTGATAAAATTGTCATCATGACTTTTAAATCATATTGACCCCAGAATGTTTTATTTATGACATTTGTGGAGTATTGAGAACTAGTTCAATCAATTAACATGAAAAAGAATAAAAGCTACATAATACTGTAGACTATAGATAGATAGATAGATAGATAGATAGATAGATAGATAGATAGATAGATAGATAGATAGATAGATAGATAGATAGATAGATATTATATTAATCCTACCTTGCATTTATCATACAGTAACAGTATACCATATCATACAGTACCCTACCTATCATCATCATCAACTTTATTACACGCAGATCAATATTCTACATAAACTATATCAATACATCACACATCCCATATCATGCATATTATAGTCCCATACTCCTAGATCTATTACAGGTGCCACCATGCAGGCAATAATTCTACAGTTTCATCCCGTTCACTGTAAACTAAATAATCCTACTCAAAACTGCTGCGCATCAAGCCAAGCAGCTATACCGCACTCTTGCTATTTAGCACTCTGAAGATGACAGGTGTGCACGAATGACACAACCCTTATAATAATCTACACCCAGGGCCTACACGTGTAACCTATATGCCAATCAATCATCTAATTATGTTTCATTGGCAAACGCATGTGCTTATGATTATGAATATAGTCTAGGCTACTGATTATACTGTTGGTGAAATTGTCCTTATTAATCACATTAATCACGCTTCACAGAGAGGACATGTCGGGACAAGCTTCTGGACCTACAGTATAGGCTATTATGACTTGCTCTGTTCATTGAGCAAAACGTTAAGTTTAAACGAATTCCAAAAAAGAACAAATCGACTGTGTGCCAATTAAAACAAAGAAAAACTTACGTCCAACGAGTTGAATAAAATAAATAAAAACGTTTTATGAAATTAGAAAGAGGTTGAAAAATGAACATGTCACAACAAAATCAACGGATTATGAAGAAGAGAATGTTTTGACATTCCAACACCAACACAACAGGCTGCTGCGTCGCGCCAGAAGATGATGTTCAGATAAAACAGCAGGTAGCGGTTTACACACAGACGCCCAAATCCCAACCTGGTCCAAATCCTTGCCTTGGCTTTCCGCAAAACAAAACATAGCCTATAAACTGGCTAGGTTTCGTAAAAAGCACAACCAAAACAGAGTTCAAGAAAGAGAAAAAAAAGAAGAAAAAAAAGGCGAAGAGAAAGAGAAAGAAGGGAATTCAGAATCACGACTCACCCAAGAAGCGGTAAAAAGGTGTGAAAGAAGCGCAGCGGATGATGAGCGGTGGTGGTGCTGGTGGAGGTACCGGAGCTGAAGCACCAATCTGCCGTGGTGACGGTGTGTGGACTGTGGAGCAGAGGAGCGGGGGAGAGAGAGCAGGAGGAACCGGCTGGAAGGAACCACTTCTCCCTCAGAGAGAGGGGGCATCACTCCTGCATGCACCTTGCAGCCTTGCAGGGACAGTGTCACAGTGGGACACACATGTCATGCCTGCAGGGCGTTCCTGTTTAAAAAATCACACCTGTGTGAACCAAGTGGCGCAACTCCCCTCTCTAAAAACTGAATAACTCATAATCTACGGAGCTCTCCATGGTTTGGTCCATTAGCGCGATTTTCGGAGGTTTTTGCTGATAATCCGGTGGTCTAGATGGAAACATTGGCGCTTTCTAGAGCAAGGATGGCTATATTTTAGGTCGCTAGCATTGACGCTAATTATGTAGCAACAACGTCCACACGGGGGTTCGTGCGCAACTGCGCACACCAGTGCTGCACGCGCACATGCACGGCACTACACACACGGGTGCGGGTGCACACCAGTGGTGCGCGCGCACGCATGCGCACACCACATCACAAACAAACAGGTCGGACTTGGAAGCTGGTTGTAGAAGTGGTTGCACCACTTAAAAATGTGATGTCTATTCGAAAATTGTCCAAATGGTTCTAGATTTATTTTTCTCCCGATTTTACTCACGATTTTCCAAACACTTTCGAAATGTGTATGTATCACTGTTCTTATTTTTGCACAACAGCATTGTAGCACGAACATGAATATTGTCAGGTGAATTAAAACTAATAACGATGCAGATGATTGAAATGCAGGCTTTATGAAAATGAAATATATTATGTATTACAATTTACTTTTCGCATCAATCCATGGTTTTATTTTCTTACTAAAAATAAAGAACAGAAAGAATATATGTGCAGTTAAATGTTTAAATTCCTGTCAAAAACGGGACAACCATGCAGTAGGACCAGGGGGGCAGTCAGACAGATATTTTGTGAAGCCACTAAGGAAATTAAAGTTCATATAATGGCCTGTTGTGGCGCTGTCACTGGACCCAGAAAAACCCATAGCCCCATAGAAGTCCATGTATTTGGGCCCAACTTCACCTAGACTGTATTACCTTAATAAACATGGTCATGAATACTTTTTGCTTCCAGTCACTATTTAAAGTCTCATTTCTAATGTCATAATATTCTTTTTGAAAATTATGGTCCCATTTATAAAAAGAAAAGACCATAAAGTCGTGCATGTTCTGAGGGGCGTGGCTACCGTTACAGTCTATGAACGGGATCCCCCACCCACTCGAGTCAAAATAAAAACCAACGAAGAAGAAGGGGGGAAGTCCCGCCTCGTTGTCTGGGCCAGCCAATGGGCCAGCTGGGCCCAAACGGATCTAGAAAGTCTATGGTTATAGCCCATGTTTTTTGAAATTTTGAAAAAAAAAGTTATCCTCGTTTCTCATCATTTTGGACCATGGGCTATAGCCCATATCATACGGCATACTATAGCATGCCGTTTTTCATCATTTTTGAGGATTTGAAAAAAATGAAAAAGACGATGGGTTATAACCCATCGTTTTTTTCATTTTTTTTCAAATCCTCAAAAATTATGACAACAATGCCAACGTCGTCGTCGTTGTCAACGTCAAAAATGTCAACGTCGTCGTCAACGTCAACAATGTCAACGTCGTAAAAACATGGGCTATAACCCATCGTTTTTTTTTCATTTTTTCATTTTTTTCAAATCCTCAAAAATGATGAAAAACGGCGTGCTATAGTATGCCGTAGGATATGGGCTATAGCCCATGGTCCAAAATGATGAGAAACGATGAGATAACTTTTTTTTTCAAATCCTCAAAAATGATGAAAAATGGCGTTCTATAGTATGACGTACAGTACCATGTTTTACTTATTATATTTCACCAACATTGGTGCTATGTTGTTATGTTGTTTGTTGTTTATGTCACAATTGTAAATTTGTAATGTGCTTTGGCAACGCATGTCAAATGGCATGCCAATAAAGCCAGTTGAATTGAGTGCATCAGTCATTGTAGAGCCAGAGCAAGTGTGTGTATGTGTGTGTGTGTGTGTGTGTGTGTGTGTGTGTGTGTGTGTGTGTGTGTGTGTGTGTGCGTGTGTGCGTGTGTGCATGTGCATGCGTGTGTGTGCGCACATTACAAGAGAAGCAGGACACACTAATTGATAAATAACCTGCAGAACATGTTCACATGGAGCCCCCCTACGCACACACACACTGACACACGCACGTACGTGCATGCACGCACGGACGCACACACAGGGGGTCAGCTATAGACCAGGGAGCATAGCTTGAGGTTCTCTGTTCAAGGACATTTCTGAGAGAGACATGAGAGGGGGAGAGAGAGAGAGAGAGAGAGAGAGAGAGAGATATGGTTTTGTTCCCCATTTTCTTTGGCAATGTTAAAGTAAACATGTGTTTTCTCATGCCAATAAAGAACAATTGAATTTAATTAAAATTGAGAGAGAGGATGGAGGTGGTTATGGCTCTGAGCTAGGTACACGTCTTTTCGTTGAGCTCCTGGTATAAAGTGCTTAAATTCCTGTAAACTATCCTTTTATAAACAAACGAACCCGATTTCCGACGGCTGAAACGTAAGCGGTACTCTTGTGCAACATTATGAAAAAAAGAAGGGCAGGGACGAAGAAACCTGAGGCGTCGCCGACCGAGGAAGATGTCGAGCTGGCTAGTACTCCTAGCAGCCCTGCTAGCTCACATGCTAGCCCAGCAGGCTCTGCTACTGCTAGCCCTGTAGCTAATTCTGCTGGCTTGGCTAGCTCTGCTAGCACTAGTGCTACTACTCCCCAGAGGGACTTGCCTGCGTCTAAAGAGACCCAAAACATGGACATTATTCAGAGACTTGATTCGATGAAGAATGACTTTGCTTCAAAGTTAGAGGGAGTCCTGCAGGCGATCCAAGAGGTTAAAGCAGACGTGCGGGGGTTCACCAGCCGTATGGATGAGGCGGAACAACGCATCAGTGACATGGAAGACTTGGTTAACTCTGAGAAGAACAAAACTGCCACGCTAATCGAACAGGTCAGTTTCCTTGCAGACAAAGTTGATATGCTTGAAAATCGCTCGAGGAGATGTAACCTACGCTTGATAAATCTACGGGAGAACATCGAAAATAACGATCCAATTGGGTTTATTACCAAATGGTTGCCTGAAGTCTTGGGGGCCGCAACTTTTCCTTCACCATTAATCATCGAGGCAGCTCACAGGCTCCCGGCGGGACGTCAAAATAGGCAACCCGACCGACCTCCACCTCCAAGAGCCTTCATCATGAAGTTTCTGAACTTCCAAGATAAAGTCAGAGCAATGAAAGCAGCGAGGACCTTGGGGAAGATCATGTGTGGAGACCGGGAGGTGATGTTTTTCCCGGATCTATCGGCTGAGCTACATCGACGAAGAAAGAGATTTGATCCAGCGAAACAACAACTGAAAGCCCTGAACCTTCGTTATGGGTTAATGTTCCCTGCAAGACTACGGGTGTGGATGTCGGATGGACAGACTCGTGAATTCGAAACACCAGAAGACGCAGATAAGTTTGTCCAAGACATTCAACGAAAAGAGGGATCCAGGAAGAAATAAGTCTGACGCAGCTATGGTCTATTGCTTCATACAAGAAAGAAGGTGAAGAAATAATGTAACGTGTTAACTCTGTGTTTGTTTGTCTGTCTCTGTCTGTCTGTCTGTCTATGTGTATATTATTATCTGTCTCTACTCCTTTATCTTACTTCCATATATTTTTATTTTCTTTTTTAGAGCAGATATGTTTTTCTTTTACCAAGGACATTTGATGATAATTTTATTATAGGATGGGCTCATAGGTCACAAATATTGGGGTAATAGCGTTTGATTTCAGAGCTTTACCTATTATTATTATTTATTTTTTTGTCTTTAATATCAGAACGTTTAAGTTTCTTATGGAGTCCAAGGTAATTTCATTCAACTTCCTACTTTATATGAAAAGCCCATCCTATTTTGTCTTTTATTTGAATTATCAAAGGTTTTGAATATTGATGTTACTAATGTCTTGCAAGACAGTGCGAGAGACGGCTTTATTATTATTTTTAATCCCATTTTATAACAGTTTGATTTCACATTGAAATAATTTAGAGTATTGGAGTGAGTGCTTTGTTTTAGCCCGGAAGAGGGTGGTTTTGTGAATGCACTTTGCCAGGAGCCACGGGGGTTCGTGGTTCAGTTTAGGTTTAAGTTAGCTTGTTCCTAGACGGTAAGCTTAGTTTGTTTGACTGCTCCCTTGCTTGCACTGGATCAGTCTGAGCATTTAACTCAATCCCAAGTTCGGGGGGAGGGGGGAGGGGTAAAGAGGCTGCAGGGGTTTTGGGGACAGCCAGAGGGTTTTTGTAATGGCAGGTTTTTGTTTTTGTTTTTTTCTTGTTGGTTTACATGTTTGTTTTCTTATGTCACAATGCAGTTCCGGGACCTCACTGAGGCAGCAGGTTTATTTCAATTTAAAGGTATTAATATCCTACACTTTTTGTTTCTGAATGGTATTAGATGGCACCAAATAAGGAATTAAAGATAACTTCCTGGAATGTGAGAGGAATGGCTAAAATTACCAAACTTAAACAAGTTTTTACTAGGCTCAAACAACTGGACTCATCTATAGTTTTTATTCAGGAGTCACATCTACTTAGTGAAGATATAATTAGGGTACGAAGGAGATGGCCAGGCCAAGTTATGGCATCATGTTTTCCTTCACGCTCAAGAGGGGTCTTGGTATTGATTCATAAAAATGTTCCATTCCAGGTGACCAATACTATTAAAGATACAGCCGGTAGATATTTGATAGTGCAGGGTACTCTATTAAATGAAAAGATTAATCTGGTGAATGCTTATTGTCCAAACGATGATAATCCCTCATTTTTTGAGAATTTATTTTTACTAATTGCCTCATTGGCGGGTAAAGTATTAATGGCAGCTGACTTCAACCTTACGTTGGATCCGTTGGACCGTTCTTCAGGGCTAGATACTTCTCATCCACAAAGTAAGAAAAAAGTAAAACAATTCATGAAAGACTTATCTTTATGTGACCCATGGAGGATGCAAAACCCAACAAAAAAGGAATTCTCATGTCGTTCTGCAACATATAAAACGTACAGTAGGATCGATTTTTTTCTCATTTCTACCTCCTTATTACCGAATGTTGAAAATTGTATTTATGACAGTATTGTTCTGTCAGATCATGCTCCCAGTTCTCTCATTTATAAGCACCCGCAGCTAATTAGAGGCTCCACAAGATGGCGCCTACACCCTAGATGGTTGCAAGACCCTGACTTTATAAAATATTTGGAAACCCACATTGACAATTACTTCATTACAAATACAAACGAAACTTCTGCAAGTATTAGGTGGGAAGCCTTCAAAGCATTTATTAGAGGGCAAATGATTAGTTACACTAGTTCAAAAAGTAATAAATTTAGACAACAAATGAAGGAACTAGAGTCTAAAATTAGAGAATTGGAAAGTGCAGCTATTTTAGACAATTCAACACAAACAAAACAAGAATTATTAGCTCTTAAGACAGAATATGAGGGGCTTTCTACAGTAAAAGCAGAGAACAGTCTATTAAGACTTAGGCAAACCTTTTATGACCAAGGGGAGAAATCTGGAAGACTCCTTGCCTGGCAGATAAAGAAACTGGACTCTCAAAGAGCAATAAGCACGATCAGAAATGAACAGGGTGATTTAACATCAAATCCTAAAGAGATTAATCAAACTTTTGCTTCTTTTTATGAGGGTGTATACTCCCAATCTAATATAAATAGTGTAGATCAGACAGTTTTCCTAGATGGTTTGGATATCCCCTGTATTTCTGAAAATGATAAGCAAGCCCTAGATAAATCATTGGGTTTAGAAGATGTTTCCAATGCCATTCTTAGTATGAGAGGTAGTAAAGCACCTGGCCCTGATGGGATTCCAATCGATATTTATAAAGCATTTAAGGAAAAGTTAATCCCTCCTTTGCTGGATATGTATAGAGAATCATACGAACAGGGCCGCCTCCCGCCTTCGCTTCAGAATGCCCAGATTATTCTTATTCTGAAGCCGGGGAAGGAACCAACTGAATGTGGCTCTTACAGACCAATCTCACTTTTAAATTCTGATGCCAAAATTATAGCTAAGGCTTTGGCTATGAGATTAGATAAAGTTTTACCATCGATAATAAAAAATGATCAAAATGGCTTTGTAATGAACCGTCAAGGATTCCACAATGTGAGAAGGGTGCTCAATATAATCAATACATATGAAGGGTCTCCGGATAAGGCTATATTGTCGCTGGATGCCCAGCGTGCCTTTGATGTTGTCCAGTGGCCTTATCTGCTGGAGGTGCTTAAGCGTTTTGGAATAGGAGAGTATTTTTGTAGATGGATTGATATCCTTTCTGTTGACTCCTCTGCCTCGGTTTGTTCAAATGATTTGACCTCTTTACCGTTCAACTTATTTCGGGGGGTCCGTCAGGGTTCGTCAATTTCACCTTTGCTCTTCGTAATTTCCCTGGAACCACTTGCTATAGCAATAAGGTCACATCCCTTGATCAGTGGTATAAAAGTTGGAGACCTAGAGCATCACATGTCTTTATACGCGGATGATTGTATTTTATTCTTATCAGATCTTGCTAGATCGATTCCATCTCTCTTAGAACTGATTAGTCTGTACGGTGGCTTCTCTGGGTTCAAGGTGAATAAAAATAAGTCATATATTATGTTTCTGAATGAACAGGAGAGAAGAAATCCAAAAGTACCCCATCCGTTTGCAAATGCTGTAGATGGCTTTGTTTATCTTGGGGTTAAAATTACACCAATGATAAAACAACTCACCTCAGCTAATTATGAGCCTATGCTAACTAAGGTGTCGGAAGATATCACTAGATGGTCATCTTTACCTCTCTCCATAATAGGACGAATAAATACAATTAAAATGAATGTACTTCCAAAATTCCTATATCTTTTCCAGTCAATTCCATTGGCTCCACCACTACATTTTTTCAACAGAATAAAAAAGCTTTTTACAAATTCTATTTGGAATAATAGAAAGCCCAGGCTTAGACTCTCTCTTTTATATTTGCCATATGATCGAGGGGGTTTACAGTTCCCAAATTTGCAGTGGTACTATTGGGCGGCTCAACTACGCGCTTCAATGTTTTGGTTCACTGAAAATGATAAGCCATCCTGGGTCCAAATCGAACTCCTATCCGCAAGAGATCTATCTCTGGATTCCTTGCTATACTCAGCTCCAGTTAAAAACCTAAGGAAAAGTGTGTCTAACCCTTTTGTCATCAATACTATAAATATATGGTTTGAAATCCATAAATTCATGGGAAACACCCCAGAGCTGTCCTGCTTTGCACCGATTTGGGGAAATGAACATTTTATTCCAGCTAGAAGGGATCTGGGATTTAAATTATGGTTCAATAAAGGCTTAAAGAAAGTGGTGGATCTATACGAGAATGGCAATCTAATGTCTTTTGAGGGGCTGAGGAGGAGATATGAGGTACCGCAAAACCACTTCTTTAAATACTTGCAAATCAGAAACTTTATTATTACATGTGTCAAAAATACAAAACAACCTCCTTTATCCGTGCTTGAGAGGTTTTCCAAACAGGATTGTTTAGGAAAGGGGTTGGTCTCACAAATGTATGGTATACTAGAAGGGTTTCATAAAGATGACTCGGAGAAGATAAGACAAAAATGGACACAGGATCTTCAAGTGGAAATCTCAGAAATTGATTGGGGTTTGATATGTTCCAAGGCACAAACGCAAACTATCAATACTAGATTAAGACTAATTCAGTATAATTGGATAATGAGAACTTACATAACCCCGGAGAAAGTAAATAAATTTGATCCAAACATTCCTGATTTATGTTATAAATGTGGGGAACATAAAGGTACACTGTTCCACTGCTTATGGGAATGTGAGGAGATTAAAACATTTTGGAGGTCCGTGGTCCATTATGTCTCTCAGATTACGTCAGGTCCAGTTCCTCTGTGTCCTAAATTATGTATACTCAGTATTTATCCATTAAATTGTACACTAAATAGTAATGAAAAAAGAATGACCGACCTCTGCCTGTTACAGGCCAGACGCTCAATTGCGCTATGTTGGAAGAATGTCAATGCCCCTACGATCGGCTTTTGGCTGAGGAACTTAACAACCAGTTTGGCACATGAGAAACTAACATATGTAATTAGGAAGAAACCTGCAGTATTCTATAAGATATGGGAGAAGTTCTTGGACTTCATTAAGCGAGGTGATATTGAAGAGGCTTTGGATGTATAGTGGTTAACTGGGGTAGTCAGCTGTGGGGTGGGGGTAGGGAACTGTGATGTATGTAATGTGTTTTATTTTCGTTTTATTTTTCGTTTTGTCATTATTATTTATTAATTTTTGTTCTGTATGTATTGTTGTCAAAACATTTTGTGATAAGATTTTGTTTGTATTTGTGCTGCCATGGGGATGTGGGGGGGGGGGGGGAAATATATGTCAATTGTTTTGAAAATACTTCTTTGTACTGTAAAGAAAATCAATAAACATATGTTTAAAAAAAAAAAAAAATTTGAGAGAGAGAAAAATTGAAAGATGGAGAGAAAGTAAAAAGAGAGAGAGGGAGAGAGACAGAGACACAATTAGTGAGATGAAGAGCGATATACAGAGAGATAAATAGAGAGAGACAGAAGTGAGAGAGAATGAGGGAGAGAAGAGAGGCAGAGAGAGAGAAAGAGAGAGGTGTCTGTCTAGACTCCACAGTCCACAAATAAACCAGGACACAGGCATGAGAACAACACTGGGCTCATAATGTTCCAAGATGTACAGATTAGATTAGATGTGCACCTGTTGGGATTTAAAATTAATATTCAGCTAATACTAGACTCCTTTCTCAAACATCATCATGTCAAGGACCCACAAAATAATATGTATTTGGCCACAGATCCCCATCCGAAAATATTTTGTTGTGAACTTGTAGAACGATACATACTGTAGATGTTCAAATAGCCGATGTACGTATAGACAAAGTATTTGTTTACAAACATTGAGACTGGTCGCATGGGTGACTGCATGTTTCATGTAATCAATTCCCAACAGATCTCCAAACTGTTTTGGGGAGAGCTGGTTTCAGTCCATTCAACCTCCTCTTGTGTGTTGGCTAGTGAGGCGCACCCTATAGGGAAAATGTATACTTCATTGCGCAGTAGGCTATTGCGCGCCGAGAACAGCTGATATACAAGCTCACAAGCCTCACATCGTGTCGCGGATGTGACTGTTGTGAGCTTAGAGGTCTGCATGCGCGACACCATCGCGGGATGGAGCATAAATTATACTTGATGGGGACGAACAGGCTCTGCTGCCGTGATCATAGAGCGCTCGCCCGGTTCTTATGACAGCAACAGGCAGGAGGTGAATTGCTATTATTGTTAACATACAACAGAAACAAAGGATTATATATTTCAAGGGCGAGAGATCACAATAAAAATCCTAATGATTCTTCCTCTATACTGGGAGAAAAACAGCATCTGAAAGTTTGACAGTAAATTTTTTACACGTGAGCAGTTAGAACTTTTCCATTTCATCTTATGAGAGGTGGGGTTCATGTGGTGCCGACCTGCACGCGCATGCTGGTGCTTGTGTGACGGACGGACGGGCGGGCGGACGGGCGGGCGGGCGGTGAGTCTACTGTATTCAAACAGCAAAGGTTATTGCTGTGATGACATATTAATATTCTTGTAAACGCTCCAATCCAATTATTACCATAACTTAATTATTCCCAGTAATCAGGGTACTGATTTGCCAGCAGACGTGTCCTCTACAGTAGAACACACTGGACCAGAGCTGTGCACCAACATCATCAAACAGCTGCAGGGCGTATGGGCACTGGACTGTGTTTTCACCTGTACCTTGACACATTTTGATGGAAACTAGAGAGAGAGAGAGAGAGAGAGAGAGAGAGAGAGAGAGAGAGAGAGAGAGAGAGAGAGAGAGAGAGAGAGAGAGAGAGAGAGAGATACGTTGTGTATGGACTTGTATATGGAATGAGTTGTAATTTCAAAGGACAAGTAAAGGGCTTATAGAGGTGAAGGGCATTTTGAGCAGTAAACACAATAATACAGTGGTACAGTCATGGCCATTGGCTATTCATCAGTCCTTTAATTCCCTTAAGGACGGCCAGGTAAGGGATGGGGAGTTCAGTACGGACAGAGAGGTACAGTACAGACAGTATAGACTACCTGCCCCTCTCGTTGGGAGGGGCAGGGAACTGTTTGGGGTATCTTGAGGCCATGCGGTTCAGCGGTTGTAGTGGTACAGTCAGTGTGATGGTTGACTGAGACTAGGGGCCTACTTCACTGTACTGATCCTCAAAGTCTGGGGTCCTTGAGGGGGTTCCAATGGGTCCCCTAGCTAATATAAATTAGCTTTGAAATCAGTTAAACCACTACAGGAGCTGTAACAAACATTACTCCTCGCTCCGTGGAGCAGGAGTAAGAGGCCTGACATGAAACAGCAGCCCGACTTCAACTGATGGTTCAAGTGAGGATAGAGGAGGGAGAACATATTTGGCTGGTTCCCTGGAGGGAGGTTAGGGTATGACCGATGTAATGAAGGTGAGGAGAGGTTGGATCAGGATGCTCATCTGGTTTACCTCCCGCCACCCTCCTTCAAGGACAGCCAGGGCTGCCATGCATTTGTATGATGATCGTTATGCTCTGTTTGCAATCGTTTCAATCATATTAATGTTTTCAAAGGTATTAAAATGAAGCAACCCAGAGGGATGGAATGAAAGTACTAAGTAACGCGAGAGAAAAATATATATATACTGTAGAGGAGGCAGGAAAGAGTGAGAAATGATTAAGAGAGAGCTAGAGAGAGAGAGAGAGAGAGAGAGAGAGAGAGAGAGAGAGAGAGAGAGTGAGAGAGAGAGAGCTAGAGAGAGTGAGAGAGAGAGATATGGAGAGTGGTTTAGATGCTTGGCATGTCATCAACACAGCATGTGTGCATCCTAAAAATGGAAAAGTTTTGAGCCAATTATTTTGGACAGTGTTCAGAGCAGACAGTAATGAATTGTAGACAGACAAACAAACAAACAAACAGGCAGACAGACAAGCAGACAGACAGACAGACAAGCAGACAGACTAACAGACGGATAGATAAACAACACATGTGGTCAGACTGTCTGATAAATAGACAGATAAATAGACAGACATATGGACACGCAGACAGAGAGTTGTTGGTGTTTTTCTGATGAAAAACTGTTTTGCCAAATGGAAAAGTAACGGATGAGAGGAGAGAGCCGCATGCGAGAACTTCTTGTTGTTGATTTAGTTTTGCAGACAGACAGACAGACAGACAGACCACCAGGGACGTGCACACATAGACATCAAAGGGGCTTCAGCCACTGCCCTTTTACCCGTCTGTAAAACAACTGCCCTTTCCAGACCACGAATGCAGCATTTCCTATGTGAAAGAAATGCAAATGCCACTCCTTTCCATGCCATGGCGGAAGCAGCTTTCAGGATAATTCATTTTTTTCCAAAGTCTCCTGAACTTGAACGTCGCATTTTGCGTTGAACAAATTTGTTTAGAAATCCAGGTCGTAGTTTTTCTCTATGCAGAATAACATTGGCTCATTTTAAAATCGTCACATAAAAATTGTGGTCCAAAAAAATATATATATCCTTGCGATATTGTCGTGGAGGTGTCTCTGTATCCGTGTATTGTAGGCTATAGTCACTCAAATTTGATACAGTTCCTAGCGATTAGTGAAAATGTAAATTCGGCATTAGCATTTTCTCACAGTCAGTTTATTCACTCCATATGAGTGAAACCGCTGGATGATTTGTTTATTTTTCAAACACAGTTGAGGCGATCTAAAATATCAGATCATCCCATGGGGATTATAAAACAAATAAAAAAGCTGTGGATTTAGCACCCTCTAGCGACATTGACGTCAGGCACTCTATTATAACTATCAATGGCCGGGTCGAGACATTATTAAAAAACACCCAGTGTCGATTATCTAATGTAATCCTGGGCGCTACATTTTCATGAATTAGAAACAAAATTCAATGTTTAAAAAAATAAATAATAATAAATCAAAGAAATTCCATAAATTAGAAAACAAATGTTTAAAGAAGTATTGAAAATATCACATTTCTCTTTTGGCTCTCGAGCTATAAAGTTTGGGAACCACTGACGAAGACGACCAGCTGTCTCTTCCCATCACATGAAGTCACAAGCCGCTGACTGATTCACTGGGAGGACATCACGTAACGCATATCGTTGCTGTTTGCTGGAAACCATGCATGATAACCTTTACACGGTTTCGGTTGTCTGCTCATAGACTGCGTGTGGAAATGGGAAGATGGAGCCGCATACCACCTGAACAGCGGTTTTGCCAATGTGAGACTGGTATACAAAACGAACAGCACATACTGGTGTGTCCACTCACACAAGATATCAGAGTGAAATATGGACATGAGGGTATTGATTTGAGCTCATTCTTTATGGGCACTAACAGAGAGACTTTGCGTATGCTACATGCCTGCCTGTCACTTGTGGAGCAAAAGAAAGCTCCTGTTGTAAAGGGATTCTGTATTGTGCATTGTATATTTGAATGTATTGTACCTTTTAAAGTTTTTGATTCAT
This sequence comes from Protomyctophum bolini, assembly GCF_963924005.1. Taxonomy (NCBI): domain Eukaryota; kingdom Metazoa; phylum Chordata; class Actinopteri; order Myctophiformes; family Myctophidae; genus Protomyctophum; species Protomyctophum bolini. The sequence continues at coordinate 25,726,194 of NC_137863.1, read as the reverse complement.
GGGTTTTTTATTATTGTTTGGACCCAATGTTTTATACATTTGTGTCAATAAAGTAACTAACTAACTAACTATGTCCTAAAATGCTTACTGTTCCAAGAAATTGGAAAAAAGGGACGTGTTCTAATCTAATGGATCCAATTCAGTTATTACTTAGCTGAAATGTGCTGTACAAATACATTTGCAATGCTTTGCCTTGCCTCGATCACTGTCTTAGCTAGTGCAGCCAGCCACGCACATGCACACATGCACGCACTCACGCACGCACATCATTTATTTGGCTGTCTGAAATGTCCATAGCACTAAAACGGAACATTCAGTTTTAGTTCTAATGGCCAGGCAGAGAGACTAATAGTCAATACTGTAAACAAACTAACAAACAATTACCCGATGAGTGTCAAGATTGACCTCCACGCAAGCATGCACTCACGCACACACACACACACACGCGCGTATACAGTACATGCACCGCGCACACACACGCACGATACACAGATTCTATTTATGAAGCCTTAGAGGAAAGACACTAATACAAATGGAGCTGACCGTGTGTGTGTGTGTGTGTGTGTGTGTGTGTGTGTGACTGTGTGTGTGTATTTATTTTTCAAAATGTTTCAAAAATAACGTTGTGAGCTTGTAGATTGGCTATGTTTTGCTGCTTTACTTTTGAGTGATGCACGTAGTGACGAAGTATAGGACATTACACAGAGATGATAATGTCACGGTATACATCTACAGTATATGTATAGGACATTACACAGAGATGATAATGTCACGGTATACATCTACAGTATATGTATAGGACATTACACAGAGATGATAATGTCACGGTATACATCTACAGTATATGTATAGGACATTACACAGAGATGATAATGTCACGGTACATCTATATGTATAGGACATTACACAGAGATGATAATGTCACGGTACATCTATATGTATAGGACATTACACAGAGATGATAATGTCATGGTACATCTATATGTATAGGACATTACACAGAGATGATAATGTCACGGTACATCTATATGTATAGGACATTACACAGAGATGATAATGTCACGGTACATCTATATGTATAGGACATTACACAGAGATGATAATGTCACGGTATACATCTACAGTATAGGACATTACACAGAGATGATAATGTCACGGTATACATCTACAGTATAGGACATTACACAGAGATGATAATGTCACGGTATACATCTACAGTATAGGACATTACACAGGGATGATAATGTCACGGTACATCTATATGTATAGGACATTACACAGAGATGATAATGTCACGGTACATCTATATGTATAGGACATTACACAGAGATGATAATGTCATGGTACATCTATATGTACGACATTAGCTATGCACGCTTTGCACAGTAATACACACACAGCATTCAAAATGTAACATATGGCTGTTACAAAAACCAACAGATGCAACTGTATATCTTTCCTCGATTCTCACTTTTTTAATTGAATATGGAGGCGAACTGAACTCCCAGACAGACAGACAGACACACAGACAGACAGACATGATCTGCTAGGTCTCATAGTAAGTGCTCACTGCGTTCGCAATCACTGCGCAATTATCTGAACATGGTGAGGTTCATCATGGAGATGATAACAAACCGTAGTCTCACGCACGCACGTAACTTTTGGGAAAGTGTCATAGTAGCTTAATTGTTTACAACTGAAACGGACTTCCTGTGCACCAACTTCCTCTTAATAAGAGCCACATGTAATGATTAGTCAACACTAGTTTTATTTCTAAGTCTACTTAGAGGACATTAACATCACATTTGAGTTCCTTTTGAATGCCTGTCAGATTTTTCTACATCAGCTCTACATCTCAGCTGTTGGTGCGCAAATGCGCCTTGCATGCCTTTGATCTACTATGCGGAGTACGCGCAGAAAACGTTTTGACGACGTATGCACACTGGCACATCGGTTGTGTGCCCCCCTGATTATTAATAACATCTAAACATGTAACATGTAAACACAACATGAACATAGTACTCTTATTAATGCATATCGCATTCTCGCTGAGAAATATTTTCGAGTTAAAAAAGGGGGGGGAAGAATAAAAGAAAAAGAAAAAGAATGGTTCAAGCCCATTAATTAAGATTCGAGTGTCAACCCTAACGAGCGAAGGTTCGAACCCTGAATGTTCGGGGACACCCTTAGCACGCACGCACGAGCACACGTGCGCACACACACACACACACACACACACCAGGGAGGAGAGCAGTACAGTACAGTACGTACAGCACAAATACAGTCAGTACGTATAAGCACAGTACAACACCACTCACTTCAGACGGCCCAAAGACGGGTCTGATTGTCTTTACTTATTAGCCATGATGCAACATTGTCTGAAGGACAAGACTTGTGAAGGACGAGACTCATGTTTAGTGCCATATAAACATAAAAGTCCATAGACTTGGCTGCATTTGGTTTTTGTTAAATAAACATTAAAAGTCTATATAGACTTGGCAAGCCACATTATAGTCATCTGCAGCACGCACACGCATGCACACACTCACACACAAATTGCTGAATAAGCTGTTGTGATTCAAGGATATCATCATCAATCTTGAAACTTTGGACAGAGGTGGTTCTTTGACAGTGTGTGTGTGGTGTGTGTGTGTGTGTGTGTGTGTGTGTGTGTGTGTGTGTGTGTGTGTGTGTGTGTGTGTGTGTGTGTGTGTGTGTGTGCGCGCGCACGCCACAGTGAAGACATTGGTTCATCCTCACTCACGATGGCATGTCAAGGGTCAGTGTTAGAACTGAGTTACTGTAGGGCATGATGTGGTGAGGTCAAAGGTTGAAGCTGAGAGTTCACACGATGGTTGGAAGTCAAAGGCGGTCAAAAGATGTTAGTCTGTAGACATTCCCCCTTCCTTCCTTCCTTCCAATGGCACATTTGCACATATAACCCTAAGTGGAAATACGGAAAAATTAAAGAGCTGTCATTTATGTTGGCCATAAATGGCCAACTAGTGTGTGACGCCTTGGAGCAAAGGCATAGAAGTTGTCTAGCTACCCTACAGTACTGAGTTGATTAGCCTATTGCCTTTGATCTAAGACTTAACGAGCAGATAATGTGATGTTAACGAAGTGTATAGCCATAGCGGGAATTTAATGCATTAAAACCGGGAAAGCATCTTTGTCATTTTAGATTTTAGTTACTACAACAACATTACATTTTTAGCTGCTGGTTTAGAAATTCTGTGTGATCAGACTCATGCAGGTCTTAATGCGTTAACCACTAATCACTCCCTGGGAAAAAATTAAGTTGTCTAGACTGGAAAGTTCCTGTGTTTTAGATTAATCAGGATCAGTACGTTTTGAACAGAGATGGTTTACATTTTGCGTTCAGTGGAAGCTGCACTTCCTTTCTGTGTCTAAGACAACACATTCAAATAGGTGGTTAATGAATGATTCTAGAATCATCTGTGTACATTTGTGAGATTTTAGAGTGTTTGGCACATTGTTTTTATAATACCTGCAGTATCAATACCTAAATCAGTGCATCACTTAGGTTTAAAATGCCTGGCTGAAAAATAAAATACAATTTTGAATAATCAACAGGCTGATGGATGATCTTAGTTGTAATGCAAAGAGCAAACTTGTTTAAAAATTAGCTTGACGAGTAGTTAACTTTGGTCAAGTGACACCCTATTATAAACAAAGCATCTCTTTTTAGACTGTTATAGACTGTTATGAGTGACATTAATCATGGAAGTTTGTTATTTTCTTTGGGGGGAGCTGGGCCATATTTTGGACAACCATTTCTATTTTCTTTTTCTTGCAAGGACAAAATGCATTTTCCTAACTTCATTCTTTTGTCAGTCTGTGCTGCACACCTATTCCTCATCTAGAAGAACTGTTTTACACACCTTCCATCTATCCATCCATCTTCTGCCACTTATCTGGAGTCAGATCACGAAGGGAAACAGAAGACCTCCTATAGGGAGATGGTCAGGAAGCATCCGTAGTAGATGACCGAACCACCTTTCCATGTCCTACTCTCTTCCGAGTGACTGAACTTCGCACCCTTTCCCTAAGGGAGACACCAGCCAGGCAGCCACCCTTCCGAGAAAACTCATTTTGGCGGCTTATATCCGCAATCTTATTCTTTCAGTCTTGACACACACTTCATGACCATAGGTGAGAGTAGGAATGTAGACTGACAGGTATATAGAGAGCTTTGCCTTCTGGCTCAGCTCTATTTTCACCCAGCCTACAGCGACTGCAATACCGCTCATGCTGCTCTGATTCTCCGGCTAATCTCCCGCCCCATCCTCTCTTCACTCATGAACAAGACCCAGACATACTTGAATTCCTTCACCAGAGGCAAAGTCTCATTCCTACGTGAACAATCCGCCAGATTCTTGCCGAGAACCATTTGCATCCGATTTGGAGATGCTGATCCTCCTCCCAGCCGATTCACACTCGGACATGAACCGGTCCAGTGACAGCTGGAGGTCACGGACCAATGATTCCATCAGGAACACATCATCTACAAAAAGCAACCATTATAGCTCACCAAAGCTCCCCCGTGACTGCGTCTTGAGACCCTGTATGAATACATGAATACACTAAGCACAATGTTATCGACTATACAGTCAGATTCCAGTCGATGGGTGGGAACTACATGCTAAATACTGTCACATATCAAACAATTAATCATCATTTCGTATTGATGAAGATGGTGGTAATGATGATGATGATGGAGGTGGTGATGGTAAATAGTAAGAAAAAGTATGAAAAATAATTCACACACCATTATTTAAATTGCTTACAGGTGGTAATAATTGATATCACACACATATTATTTTGATACAATACAATAATTTGATACAATACAATAATGCTACAGAAAATAATACACTGTAAATATGAAGATGACTAGCTATGAAAGCAATAAAAAGGTGAAGCTACTATATGATGGCCATGATATTCAAATATTGGGTTTGGTGCTGACTGTTTGAGCTCAAATAATGTTTTATACTGTAGGTGTATTGTAAACAGTATAGTCATCAACCATTATTATTATTTATTAACGGATTTTCACCAATCCGTAAATAAATAAATAAATTCATACATTCATTCTCTCCCTCATGATATATTGTCAAACATGTCAGCACGTTGTCATGATGTTACATGGTGATGCAGTGCCAGGGGGACATTACGGGAAAATAAGAACTAAAAGGGCATACACACACACACACACACACACACACACACACACACACACACACACACACACACACACACACACACACACACACACACACACACACACACACACACACACACACACACACACGCACACACGCACACACGCACACACACACACACACACACACACACACACACACACACACTCTCCAGGCTGGCTTTGTGTCCGATCCAATCAACTTGCTGGAAGGTTGCCGGGGCAGGCCACAAGGTTTTAAGATTGTGTGTGTGTGTGCGTGCGTGCGTGCATGTGTGTTCAGCAGACACCTGTCTCTGGTTCCTGACAGTTTGGTCTGCCAACTCGACTCAAAATGACAAGGGGCTGTGTGTGTGTGTGTGTGTGTGTGTGTGTGTGTGTGTGTCTGCACACAACATGCACACACGCACACAACCATACGTCATACATCTTAGTATAACAGGATTATACTTTCCTTTTTTGAGAGGGCGAAGCCACGGAAGTATAGGGATAGAAAAGAATCACACTTGTGTTAAGTGAGGGGCGCCCAGTGTGGATACCGATTTTTCCCGATCCGATATTTATATTTCATAGAGCACGTTTATGCTCTAATATCAATTAGTACAATATACCAAATCACAGACAATATCAAGTCTAATATCATGATATGGATATAATATTGATACTATAGGGATGTCCCGATCACGTTTCTTGGCTCCAGATCCGATTCCGATCATTTGAAAATGATGTGATTGGCTCTGATTTCCGATCATCCGATCCAATCGGGACAACCCTAAATATAATTAAAATGTTAGAAAACAGCAAAAAACTACAAAACCATCAGACAATTGTGACAGTTCATTTGCCAGTAATGACACCCCCCAAAATAGGGCCGCCTATTTGAAAGTGTGCAAACGCACAGAATAGTCTCGTTATTTGACGACGTGGGTGAAGTCTCCGCTGGGCCTTCTTAATGCTGGCCAGGGTGCGTTGACAGTGGAGGTCAGGTCATATGTTAGCTGATAGAACTTGGACTCCCACCTGATGTTGCGGAGTTGTGGGAGTCTCAAGTCTAAGACTCAAGTCTAAGATACTTAAGTCTATGTAAAAGGTAAAGGGTTTGCCTTTTACATAAAAGAGGATTATGCAATCTCCCACCATGCAACATCTCATCCAAGACATTTGACATGGGCCTTGACCTTTGGGCTCAACCTTCTTCTAGGAGAAGGTCACTGGATTGAATTTCCACGGATCATTGAAGTCCAAATTCCCTCTTCTGTCTGCTTCACTGCAACACTGTTCTACAGTATGTAACATATAGGAGCTGTGGTTTGATGTCACAAACAACACAAGATGTTGTCATGACTACCTAATATTGTTTCACAACCAATTGATCAGGATTCATTTTTGGATCACAAAACAATCCCTTTTTTATGTTTCCTATATAGGCTACAATATAATAATAATAATATGTCGAGTGTATGTCGAGTGCATACTTGCTTGTTGCACACTAGTAGGCCATAAATGGCCAACTAGTGCGCAAGCAGAGCATGCAAGTATTTTCGACCGCTGTAAACTGTGGAATCTCAGTACGTCTGTGAAGGAACGTTTGAAATGTCTAATTATTACGTAGGTGTAACTATTTGCTACCTATCTACTTTATGCATGTAAACACCTAGTATTATTAAGTATGGTTCAAGTTTCTATAAGAAATACACTTTTATAAATTTAGAAATATTCTAGATCCCTTTTTAGTTTTCCAAAGAAAAATAAATCATTGATATGTGATGAAAAAAAAGGTACATAAACTGAATTAAAATATGTTATACAGTATAATTATTTTATTATTTATTGTAAATTGTCAATTGTTTTAAATGTATTTCATCTTGGACTATAGTGATATTAATACTAAATCATGATCAGAGTAATAATATTACTCTGATATTATCAGTATTATTACAGAAATTAGAGACACATATTATGTGTCTCTAATTTCTGTAATAATACTTTCACATTTGTTAAAATATACATGATCTAAACACAGGGAACTTTGCGCCAAAACCGTGACAGCCAACCCGCCATTTGATGCGTATGCCAGAAAAACAGCAAATCTGTGCCTGGTTTGCTGGGACCAGATTACACAAATGACCATATGTCTTACGTCATCATTGAGAGCTAGTCATACATATACACACTACGTACTCTGGTCCCAGCAGATCAGGCACAATTTGCTATTTTATTTTTACCGATTATGTATATAGTATTCGTATGACTAGCTCTAAATGATGACGTAAGACATATGGTCATTTATGTAATCTGGTCCCAGCAAACCAGGCACAGATTTGCTGTTCTTTTTGCATACACATCAAATGGCGGGTTGTCACGGTGAAGAGACCGGGCGGAATTATTACTTGCGCGCTCTGCTTGCGCAAGTAACAAGAAATAATAATAATACATTTTATTTATAAGGTGCTTTTCAGGGCACTCAAGGTCGCCGTACAGGTTAAAAACAATACAAAAACACAGTTAAAGGCAGAACAAAACACAGCTTGCAGCAGAAGACACAGGTCACACAGAGTAATAAGCCTGCCTAAACAGGTGGGTTTTGAGGTGAGTTTGGAATATGGTGATAGAGTCCATGTTTCTGATGTCAGGAGTTCCAGAGGTGAGGGGCAGAGCGGCTGAAAGCTCTTGACCCCATGGTGGACAGACGGGCTGGGAGGACTTTCAGTTTGACGGAGGAGGCAGACCGAAGAGACCGGGTGGGAATGTCGACGTGGACAAGGTCAGACAGATAAGGGGGGGTGAGGTTATGGATGGCCTTGAAAGTAAAGAGAACTCTTATAGTCAATGCAATATATTTTGTAAACTTGTAGATCTGCTATTTTTCAGTGCAAGTTTCGCCCAGAATACGGATGCTGGGGTTTAAGTGATTACCCACCCTAGATACTTTGTCAAATGATGATTAGCAAAAAAAGAAAATAGCAATAAATAGGAAATGTATTTATGGTATCTACGTCTCCACTGAAAGAACCTCAATAATGGGCCAGCAACGATCAAATATTGTTATTATTTCAATTAATTCAATACTTAAATATTTAGACCCACATACAGACCTATTAACCACTTTTACTTTAAAGAAAATGTTAAAAGTAGCCAGAATAGCAGATGTGCACATTGTCAGCTTGTACATCTGCTATTTTTTTCACGACACACTTGTGTGACGAAGTGGGGCATTAATATTTATGGGTGGAGAGAAAAATGTCTTTACAAAATGTATGGGAAGCAGCCTTAAGGCAGAGTGTGTTCTCGCACGCTGGTCGTTGACTTCTCACACTGTCCTCGGCCTGGGTTTGTGAGCCAATGACAACCGCCCAAACCACCCAACCCCACCCCCCCACACACACACACACACACACACACACACCACCACCACTTCAACATAACCCTGCCAGTGCCCTTCAGCGATCAAGACACTATAACTGATGTGGCAGTTTCCATGGTGATCAAGTGCAGCACTGTGAGCTATAGTGACGGCTTTTATTTGCCACTCACCACCACGCTCTTTTTCCGGTTTCCTTGTTGAATGGTCTGCATTTCTCTCATACAGACTTTATCCAAAGCACTTTAAAATGCACCCATTCCAACATGCAAGCTCACACACATGCACAATATTGTTCACTTTATTTTATAATGAAGGTTACAGCAGTAACAACGTCCATCGACACACTCTTTTTCCAGTTTCCTTGTTGAATGGTCTGCATTTCTCATACAGACTTTATCCAAAGCACTTTAAAATGTGCATTAAATGCACCCATTCAAACACGCAAGCTCACACACATGCACACATTGTTTGACGTAGCGTGTTTGTGATTTCAAACAGAGCGATTAAGAGATAGCGGGACCAGTGCATGCGTCTAGACAAGACAGACACAGACATTACTGTAGATAGCCTACAGCCTTAATCTCCACAAAAAAAACAAGTATGTGTGGAGATTAACATTATACCTACAGTAACAGACAGTAGTCATAAGCCGTAAAGTACATGTACGTATACTTTATGCATGCAAATCAACCCCATGCAGCTCTGCTGTGTTTCAGTGTGACTGACGGCATTATCTTCACCCACACATGGAGCATATTTCATGATGCCAGCGGGGCTGTGCACAGCGTTTGTAATTTACTGATGTCATACTGTAACTGCTGGCTATAATGTGTACGGTAAACCCAGCCAAGCAAGGGCTTGCATATAAGGGAGGGAGATCAGGCCTGGAATTTCTTCAATTCTTTGGGGGCACAAAAGCCAAATGCCAGGGCATGAATGCCATCTAACAAAACAATGATTTTGAAGGTTTTTTGTTTTGTTTTTAATTATCAATGTTTGTAGAGTCAAATGTGCAAACAAGCTCAACCCTGGACTAAGTGCTTGGGTGGTGCAAGGCCCATGCACCACCACAGCAGAGGTTGTGGGTTTGAATCCACTGCATCAGGCTTTGTTGAGTGACTACAAATGTAAAAATAAAAATGTTAAACAAAGACTCCCTGGACTCACATGACATGAAGATGGGCATTGTAGGAAAGGGGTTAAGAATTCCAAATCTCAACAAAGGCCACTGTAGCCTCAGGTCATATAATATTTTGAGGGGCATTTTGAGGCTATAGGCTGAGGAATATATCCCACCCTTTTCACATTGGCCTGTTATATAGCGTCACCAACAGGTGGATTTTTGCTAAACACATTTTTGGAACAAAATGCCTCAAATCATCCAATTGCGTATCCAAGGCGTAAGAAATAATGGCACCCTTTTCACATTGGCCTATTATAGCGCCACCAGGAGGCCACAACCTGACCTGGGCTGGTGGAGACCTGTGCCTCGAGGGGCACTTTGTCTAGTTGTTTCTGAAAATGCCTAATTATGTATAAGGTACTGTTTTTAACATTATTTGAATTTCCAGCATTTCAAAAACTATTTAAAATTGGTCCTTTGGTCGCATTAATTAGTACTGTTTTTCCACCACATGAATCGAGACAGATATGGGGAGAGAGAGAGAGAGAGAGAGAGAGAGAGAGAGAGAGAGAGAGAGAGAGAGAGAGAGAGAGAGAGAGAGAGAGAGAGATAAAGAGAGAGAGAGAGAGGTTACATTTAGTTTGACAGGTGATATCTAATGACGGACTCCAGAGGGAGAGAGCAGAGTGGATATACTGTATAATATAAATACATATAGAAACAGTTGGGTGGATATGAAATTAATAATTAAGATAGAACAGGAAGAGGACGGTTAAAAGCATTTCACTGACAGGTTACTCTACACTTATATATTTCACTTCAATTTTAAGGTCTACTTGGGCTTTTGTTTCACCCCAGTTTGTTTCAGTATTTAGATATTTGATATTCATTTGATCAGACACGCCCCATTCCTATATAAATCCGTTGTAATTTCAAACTCAATTTGAAACATGTTGAATTCATTGAAGACACCCATCGTTGGTTCTGGTGACTGATATTGTCCTTCTAATAATGTGTGAGGGCCAGCCGGCCAGGGGCCGTGTTTCTAAGGGGTGCTAGCCCCTTCTATAAACAGCTTTTGTCCCCAAACGTCTCAAGATTTGCCATTGACAATGAAAGGGGAATTCTGGTCAAATTTTCAGCTAAATATTGTCCTCACCCGTCTCAATATTTGCCATTGACATTGAACGGAGAAATGACGTCAGAATTCCGCTAAATATGGCGTAAATTAAACGTCAAAACATTAAACATGTTCTCCCCGTGTCCCCTATAGGGTAGGTACCCTCACAAAAAACATGCAGTAATCCTGGTCACTAAACTGCCTCCCCCTGGCCAGCCGGGGCGCCTGATGGAGGGGAAAGGAACTGGTTGTAATAACGTGTTCCTTCCACGCGCTACGTCCAAACAGGGAAACTCCCCCCTGTCAGGTGTAAAGGAGCAACTTGGACACTCAGGCATGAAGGAAGCATGAGTTCAAGTCCGTTGCTCTCCCCTTGTCCCCCATATATGGGGACTAGGTTGGTGGAGGGTGTGTAGAGCCCACATTAGATGATTGACACAGGGGTGAAAAATGGGTTACAAAATCGTGGGATAAAAAATATATTAAAAAAAAAAAACATTAAACGCCATTGACATTGAATGGAAAACTTAGGTCATATGTAAACGAACAAATCGGCTAACCAATCACATGTTGGTGGGAGCGCTTGGCCAATAAGGGGATCGATCACCTTATGTACCTTATGTAGCAATGTCAAATATCCATTAACATAAATTGATGAGAGCGCCACTTTTTTTCACGCGGGTGTGATTTTATTTCAAGCAACTTCAAAATCACCCCCGTGTGAACCGAGCATAATGCTCTGCACTAGAGCTAAAATGTATACCCTATCATTTAAATGCTTATAGTTTTTGTGAGGTGGCGGTGTCCAAAACCGCTCCTCTTTTATGATTGTAATTATTATTATAATAAAAGAGGAACAGTGGTTACAATAGTCAATCTGCTATTTTTACTATAGGCCTACTTTTGTGCAACACTCTTGTATGATGAGGATTTATAAAAAATTAAAAAAGTTACAATATGGAGATATTCAGTCCAATACCAACGAAATACGCAGGTATCGTAGGTACATAGGTATAATGAGTGAGGCAAGCAGACAGACAGATAGCTACAAATTACAGTAGACATACAGTACATGTGCAAAAATGTATTATACATTAGAAGCTCTGGTATATATTACATTTATATGGTAAATTATTGTAATGTATGTCATAAAAATCCATGTAAACTATCTGGAAGGAACTGGATAAACCACTTTAACCCCAGCATCCACATTCTGTGGGGGACAGATCTACAAGCTCGCAATATGTCGCAATGCAATGCATCGCAAGCTTGTAGCATCGGGTATACTTTTAGCTAAGAGCTGTCAAACATGTGAGTAAACGCAAAAAAGGAAAAAAACGACGGAATGACAAGTTCTGGCACAGGCGGGAGGTGGAGAAATCAACGTAATTCCACGTTCCTGGCATTAATACGGTTAATGTCATATCATCATTAAGATTGTAGTGATCTGCCAATTATTTAAGGGCCCATTTGCAATTCCCTCGTGGCCCACATATTGAGAATCACTGTCATATTTGATCAGTGGAGTTTAGTGAATGGAGCATGGTTGCTATAGTATTCATGCTAGCAGGCCTGTAGCGGTGCTCAGTACATGGGGAGACATGCAGCTGCTGTAGGAGGAAACTCTCAATGAACTGCTAGATCATAAATATCAATGAATGGAAGTAGCACACACTGACACACGCACGCATATGCATACACTTATAATAATACTGTATAGTGTACACACAGTCCCCTGCACTCTCCATCTCAGCTTTCCTACTGTCTGTCTCTATACACTGTCTCCAGCTCAGCTTTCCACGGTCTGTCTCTCCTACACTGTCTCCCTGCAGCTCAAATGACTGTTTCACCTACAATGTTTCCATATCAGTTTTCCTACTGTCTGTCTCTACACTTTCCCCAGCTCAACTGTCCTACACTGTCTGTCTCTCCTACACTGTCTCCATCTCAGCTTTCATACTTTCTGTCTCTCCTACAGTCTCCTACACTGTACATGCACTCTTAACTTTCCTATACTCTGTGTCCAATCAGAGTTTTGTAATCTGGGAGCCAATGGAGGGAGCGGAGAAGAGGGGAGACGTAATCATTTTGGCTGGTTGAAGACCAAGCGAGCTGTGGCATTCTGGATACAGTACATTTTTGATAGTCAACCAGAGTTGAGAACAACTGTTCTAGTTCATTCTCTGCTATCAGATGTGCGAGTGATGGAACTCTGAGCAAGACAGAGCTGGTTGAGTATCTAAAGGCCCAAGGAAATGACACAGCAGGTTTACATTCTCTGTGAATGAAACGAGTGCTGTGATTTGTTGAAAAATATGGTTTTCCTGGAGAAGCCCCACCCCTATCGAGAGACACTGCATTAGGAGGTGACCAGGCAGATGAGAAAAGGCTGACAACACACCATGGTTCTGTCTCAAAGGGATCCCATGTTCCCCGCTATGCCTCAATGCAAAGGTAGGTGCCAGATTAATAGAACAAAACGATTTCATTTGATAGTCAATCAAATAATAGATAAATACCTGTAGATTAATAATGAACCCATATGTTGAGCATGCAGTATAGTTTATAGGCATGAAATGCCTATAAATATTCCCACAAAAGGACATTTATTACATTTGTCATCAATTCATGTTTTTTTTTAGGACATATTTCTTTCATGAAGAAAAACCTTTGTACAACAATAACAAGCCAACAGCTTGTTTTGCTGTTGATTTCCTGTATGGTCACAGGAGACAGCATGATGAAATTGATTAAATGGATTTCACACACACACACACACACGTTACTGGGCGTGTGTGCGTGTGTTAATGTTGCACCAAAATTGTTGTTGAGAGTCTTCATCAATAGAAGTGTTTAAAAGTTTGCTATTGCATAATATTCTATTAAGCCTCCCATACAGTACAAGATTTTTAAAAAGACTACATCCTAGTCTAGAGGCTTTAGAGTTGTTGTTTTCATCCCACTTCTTAAATCTAAGAAGTACACAAAGTACCCACCTGTCCAGGGTGGTGGTAATATGCAAAAAACTCTAAATAAACCACAAAGAAATAGTAGACTAAAGAGAAAAGGGCATTACCACCACCACTGGACGGCTGTCAACTGCCCCAGCGTAGCTGTCCCTAGCACCGGTCCTGTAAGGAGGATAAATATATATCAGCACTTCACAGTGGAAGGTACAGTATATTAAAATGACAGTATTCTCTCCAGCTGGTTGTTGGCCTAAGGCCCAGTCGTATCCAAATAAAAACAAGATATATATATATATACTGTATATGCCAAGATAAGGGAATACGATATAATAAAGGAGGAATAGAATAAATTAATCCCGATATGGGTTACCATAAACCAAGGCCCAGACTCAGGCGACCAACGATCCAACAGCGAGAACCACTATAGTGACCGTGTGATTGCACTCTCAAACACGGCGGTATACATGGGAGTGTGTGGAATCATGGTTAATCTCCGCAAAGCAGCAGGTGTAGTGCTGGCCCAGCTTTAATGAGGCCAACGTGCACAGTCACTGTACCCACTGCAGCGGTAGCCAGGTAAGAACACAACTGGGTGGCGTGGTGTTGTTTCATAACACGCCATACAGGACCCAGGAAGGAGTGAGTCAGGGGTAGCCCTGAGGCTGCACCAATGTGTGAACAGCGTTGTTTAGAATGACCACTTCAGTAGCCTACTCATCAAGCCCTAATCAGTGGGCGGAGGACGGGCCGTGACAGCGTGGGAACGCTCACGTCCATCCTGCCACATGAGCTTGTAGATCGGCTATTTTCAAAGTGTGCATAGTGCTGAAGTGGGTATATGTTTTGTAATAATAATCAAAATCTACAAAGTAAATAGTAACTAAAGTTTCCAAATAATTGTAGTGGAGTAAAATGTACAATATTAATTTGCCTCTGAGACGTAATGGAGTAGAAGTAAAGGTGTTGAAAGTTGGAAACACTCCAGTAAAGTCAAAATAAATCCTCAAAAGTGTATACAGTCCTTGAGTAAAATGTACTTTTAAACTTTTTCATGTCAAGGACCCCCAAATTGACACTAATTAGCCCTGCATACCCCCATTTGAAAATACATGCCAGGGACCATATAAGAGAATATTTTTACAGCTCTAGCAGTGATTCTCAACCTGATGTTTAATTTCAAGGACCCCCAGTTTGACATGCATTTGTCTATACGGTCCCCCATTTAATGGCATTTCTATCTCTGGGACCCCCAATGAATATTGTAAAATCAATTTTAATTTAACTCTGACAGTGTACACTCTCAGAGTCATAGATTCCTTAGGGTCCATTTGGTTCCAAACTATCATTTAGCTGGGGACCCCCTGAAACTCCCTCAAGGACCACTGGGGGTCCCCGGACCCCACTTTGGGAACCACTGCTTTACACCACTGCTGGATGAGTTGGTTATGAGTAAAAGTGATGAGCTGGTGTACCATAGCTCCAAACAGACCATCGTCACCTACAAGCTCTCCATGAAATGCATGCAGTTACAAAATATTCATGAGTATAGAGGAAATAAAGGGGAAAGTCAAATAACAAAATAACGATATCAATCATGTATAGGGTTTGTATATGCGATATATAAAAAATAAAGGCACAGTAGCTCAGTCTCTTGTGCAAGTTATAGCAGTGGATATGAAATATGCATGAAGTGGGTGGTCCTATGGTCCCAACCGGCTATACTTAATGAGCCGTTGGGACTTCCACGCTGCATTTTAACACTAATTAATGAATGTAATTAATATTAAAAAAAATATATATTAATTGAACATGTAATCCTGGTTATATGATAGAAATGGGCCCTTGTGCTTTATTGTGTTTTCATCCTCTCAATTTTGTTTTTAATCATTAAATTGATTGATTGATTGATCGAATATATGTCACTGTCAGTGAAAAACTAACGGATCTGAAATGTAACTGAACTTTGTCTCTTTCAATGGAAATCTTTACATTTAATTGTCCCTCTCTCACTTGTCTCAGTCGTCTGTCACCCCCCTCACTTTGACTGACACACACACACACACACGTACACAGACACACATACACATGCATGCACACGCAAACACTCCCACCTTCCCCATCAGTGGGTCCATTACAGCGACACTGAAACCATCTGTTGGTTTGAACGGAATCCGCTCCAATTAGCATATAATTAGCATACAATTAGCATACCATTAAAGCGGCATTATGCAGAATAATGTTATTTCCATATACGACTTCCTTTTATTTGCCTGCATGGGTCACTTACCTTGAAAACCAGGAGCCAGTTTACAATGAAACGGTATAGAATGTGGAGCAGAGCTGCAGGCACACATCGAAATGACCTCTCACATCTCCGCTGTCGGGCGTAAACCTTCTAAGTCCAAAACCGTTCCTTTTTATTATGATTTAAACTAGTGAAAGATAGCCAACCTATACAAGCTCATAGCACTGTCGCGTTTTATGCGTTGTGAGCTTGTAGATCGCTATTTTCCCTACTGTTGTGTGACACTATTGCATGACGAAGTAGGGCACTAATTCACGAAAAAATATAAAAAGTTTAAATATGGAGATACAAGGTTTCTTTCTGACATGCGGCGATATTGTATTGTACATCATCGTCAGGCAAGTCCCTCGTTCAGCGGGTTCAGATTGCTTCCACCTGCTTGCAGATATAATCTGCCATGATGCAGGACCAATAGATTAAAAGATGAAATCTCTGACATATTCTAATGAATAAAATGATATTTTAAGCACTTAAACCATATGACTATATCGTCCAAAACTGATTCAACACCCTCCCAACCAAATCTCTTCACTGACAGTATAGCCAATCTATAAGCTCACAACGATTTGCAACGTGGGTGATACTGAAGACACTACTTCACTAGTTCTCTGGTGAAGGACTCACAAAAAGCCAATTCAAATTGTATCACACGTGTCAATATTGTCTAATGTAATCCTGGGCACTACACTCCCTCTGCAAACCTGGGGAGAGCAACGGACTGACCGCCTGCTTCTCACAAAGCCACTTCAGACCAGATCAAATAGACACATTCCAAATGGCAACCTTTGCTGATAACAAAAGGCTCTATCCACAGCAGCCCTATTGGAAATAAATTGTGTTCCATTTAGTTTAGCACAGACGTTCTCTCATTTTTGAGTGGCGCCCCTAGCCAACGTCTGGCTTTCACTCGTGAGAGTCGAGATGTCAGGTGGCAGCCAAGTCTATGGACTTATAATGTTTGTTGACCATGAACAGAAACGTGGTGCATGTAACCATTCAAAGAAATAGATGTCCTGTGACTCTATCTCTTCACAACCACTTGTCCTCGACCTCGATGGAAAACGTTAATTAATGCCTGTCGAGGAAAGATGTGAAGTAGTACACACACACACACACACACGCCCGCGCACGCACGCCCGGCTGCTGTACAGAACAGGTGAGAATTCAGTGAATAGAGACATGGACACAATGTCCTTGTGTATGGAAGACGCTGTCCTTTGATCTGTGGTATATAATGATAGAATATAATATAGAATTCAATCACCTTTACACACTGCATCATTAATTGCCTATATTTTTTGAATAGCCAGGTTTGTAAATAGTCGCACAGTCTGTACAATTGCAGACAAGCTGCGTTGCTCTTCAGCATTCTAAACTATTTACGTTATACTGTAAGTAGTGCACACACGTTTACTGTGTGCACACACACACACACACACACACACACACACACACACACACACACACACACACACACGGTGTGATGTATAATATACATCATATAACGTTTGGAATTTAACTTTGGTCCATTAAATAATATTTATCCACTTTCATAATACAATTAGTATTGCATTTTATTTTATATTATACAGCTTGTAAGGGCCAGGCGTTCGTGGAATGAACGCACCCCCAAAACAATTGCCAAAATGGCAAATGGTTGCTATTCAACCCTTTCTTTGAGATGCTTAGTCTTAGTGGATTGGATGATTGCACTCTCCAACAGTAAGTAAGGACAAAACAACACATATTGGCATTTTTACACTTAATTTTACACACTTACTAGCGTCTGGAAGATCCATACACAGCCACAACAGCTTGGTATGGTATGGGGCAGTATCTCTTTCACAGGCAAGGCAGAACTTGTCATCATTGATGGCAATCTCAGTGCAGTGAGATATAGGGATGAGATCCAATGCAGTGAGATATCGGGATGAGATTCTAGAACCAGTGGCGATCCCATATCTTCAGAATCTGGGACCTATAACGCCATCTTGATGGATGACAACAACGCTGCCCCCCCAGAGCCAGGATGACAACAACGCTGCCCCCCCCAGAGCCAGGATGACAACAACGCTGCCCCCCCCAGAGCCAGGATGACAACAACGCTGCCCCCCCCAGAGCCAGGATGACAACAACGCTGCCCCCCCCAGAGCCAGGATGACAACAACGCTGCCCCCCCCAGAGCCAGGATGACAACAACGCTGCCCCCACAGAGCCAGGATGACAACAACGCTCGCCCCCCCCCCCCCCCCCAGAGCCAGGATGACAACAACGCTGCCCCCACAGAGCCAGGATGACAACAACGCTCGCCCCCCCCCCCCCCCCCCCCCCCCAGAGCCAGGATGACAACAACGCTGCCCCCCCCAGAGCCAGGATGACAACAACGCTCGCCCCCCCAGAGCCAGGATGACAACAACGCTGCCCCCCCCAGAGCCAGGATGACAACAACACTGCCCCCCCAGAGCCAGGATGACAACAACACTGCCCCCCCCAGAGCCAGGATGACAACAACGCTGCCCCCCCCAGAGCCAGGATGACAACAACGCTGCCCCCCCCCCTATTACGCCCTATTACACAAAACGTCATTCCACCCGACACACTCCTACACAGGAATAGTCAAATCACAACTACTAAGATTCCATAGGATTTGCACGCAAAGAAGTGATTTCAAAATAGCTTGTAAAACTCTATTTAATGCTCTCAGACTAAGAGGATACACTAGGACATTCCTCCGGAAAGCCCAAAATACCTTCTTAGAAATAAGAGTGCGGGATACAGGCCCCAAATTCGCCCTGATAACCAGTTATTCAACACAGAGCACACTAGCCAACAACAGAATAAAAAGGAATTTTGAGAACCGAACGGACGATCTTCTAAAAGATTATAAAATGATATCGGCCTACAGAAAAAATAAAAACCTTAAACATTATCTAGTACACAGCAAGCTAAAAGAAATCAACACACCAGCACGCCAGGGACCAGAATACTTCAAACCCAAACAATTAGTAAAAAATATAACCACAAAACGCGTTTTAGAGATTAAACAACAAATAACAGCCAGAACCAGCAACTGCATTTATTTAATCACATGTGAAAAATGTGGTTTACAATATGTCGGAGAGACAGGTAAAACAATAGGTACTAGGCTGGCGACACAGATACAATATTAACAATGCCAAAAAGACAACCACAAGATTGGTGCAACATTTCATGGCTCACGGCATTGAAGCTCTAAAATGCGCTGGACTTCAACACAATCCTAACTGGACAGTATAGGACAAAGACGTTTTAATGAAAAACACGGATTTTCCTGGAGGCTTAAACATGCCTAAAATCAGATCTTGAACACTACAAAACTTAAACTCAGGATTAAACTGGAGAAATCTAAAAGTGATTGGATCAGACTTCCTTCGGATACATGGCGAATGCATTTATTCCTTGCATTGTGCACTGAAGTCTTTTAATTCCCCCCCAGAGCCAGGATGACAACAACGCTCACCCCCCCCCCCCCCCCCAGAGCCAGGATGACAACAACGCTCACCCCCCCCAGAGCCAGGATGACAACAACGCTCAAGGGGTACAACCAAGGGGCCAGCTAGGCACTCCAATGTTGAAGCGCTGGTCCCTAGTGGTAAGAGGAAGGACTGCAGGCGGACCCGTGGATTCTTGACGCCAGCCCAGCTGCACTTCCGGACACCACATTTTGGTGTCCAAATGCAGATATCAGCGAAAAATGCGGAAATAGACGGTACTTCCGGCAGCCTTCCGGGTGCTTCAAAACGCCACTGAGCAACTTCCACTGACATGAATAGCGGAGGGGGCGGAGCTTCGCGCCAGTTTAGTCTCTATCCTTTTAATACTCTATGGTTACAACCCACACGTTCAGCAGTGTTGCTCATTCCACGAATGCCTGATCCTTAAAAGCTTGTTGTAGAGGTGACTAATCAACGATTAAAATTATATAAAATACAATACCAATTGGTATTAATAAAGTGGAGAAATAATGAACCAAAGTTATGTTTCCAAACTTTTTGTGCAGAGTTTATTATAGGCTATGGTGTAAAGTAACTAATCACGCACGCACGCACACTCCCTATGAGTGTGCACACTGATATCACTGAGTGATGTTTAATAATGATGCATCTGTCTTTGTTTCTTATGATGCGTGTCAGACACATCGTTGTTGATTGACAACATGATTGGTTAGTTATTAACAGGGTGATAGAGAGATGATCAGTGACAGCCTTTTCTCATCTACATCTATTTATAAAATAAAGGCGAAAGCCACAAAAACAAACATTTAAAAAATAAATCTACCTGTGTGCTTTATTGCTGGTCATGTTTTGTTTTTTAATAAATAGATGATTATAAAATCACATGAAATAGTTCCGTTCCAACCCCTTTACACAAGTCATTCTCCCCTCTGTAAACTGCCCCTTGACAAGTTGACATCATCGTATACCCGTTGGTGGAATTACTTCAATAGGGGGCGGGACTTCCGTCTGTACTTCCCCGGAAACAATCCTTTGAGACTGGAAATATGTTCGATATTGTTGCAGTCGGGCATAAAGCCCTTATCTCCATATTATTATTGGGTTTGTTCGTAAATTCGCCTATTGATCTTATTACAGTATCACATATACACAAATACATCAAAAGTATCAGATCCCCAAGCTGGAAACATGTTGAGCCTGTTACTGATCTGCTATACTTTTGATATTTCTTTTGAATCCTGAAATTTTTTGGACATATGAGGTTTCCACCCGACAGAGACTATATTTATATTCATCAAACACGTTAAAAGAGCTGTCAACTCAAACACATGAGATTTCAGTGCAAGCATACATACATGCTGGCATGTGCTTTATTGTGATGCTAAATTGATTGTTTCTCAGTACCAAAATGCAAAGTAACCGACCTACTCCTGTGAAATGTACTGTATGAGCTCAATATAATGAGCACACAGTGGTCTAGCTTTAATGGAACATATGTAGGCTATAAATTACATTTACAATTTATTATTTATTTATTTATTTAGCAGATGCTCTAAATAATCAGCAGAGTAAGCAAGAACTCTAGTCAATAAAGCAGGTGAAAGTCACACAAACAGAGTGCAGAAAGAACAATGGCGCTCGGGTGACGCAGTGGTAAAGTCCCTGCCCGTCACCACGGAGGTTTGAATCCACCGTGGTGCATAGTCGTACGGGTCAGGGCAGCACCTGTCAGTGGGGAGTGTTGGGCAGGAGGAATAAGACGAAGGCTCTACTGTACGTCCTCCTGGTGGGGGCTCCTCACTGAGGTGAGTCAGTGGCTCTACTGTACGTCCTCCTGGTGGGGGCTCCTCACTGAGGTGAGTCAGTGGCTCTACTGTACGTCCTCCTGGTGGGGGCTCCTCACTGAGGTGAGTCAGTGGCTCTACTGTTCGTCCTCCTGGTGGGGGCTCCTCACTGAGGTGAGTCAGTGGCTCTACTGTTCGTCCTCCTGGTGGGGGCTCCTCACTGAGGTGAGTCAGTGGCTCTACTGTACGTCCTCCTGGTGGGGGCTCCTCACTGAGGTGAGTCAGTGGCTCTACTGTACGTCCTCCTGGTGGGGGCTCCTCACTGAGGTGAGTCAGTGGCTCTACTGTACGTCCTCCTGGTGGGGGCTCCTCACTGAGGTGAGTCAGTGGCTCTACTGTACGTCCTCCTGGTGGGGGCTCCTCACTGAGGTGAGTCAGTGGCTCTACTGTTCGTCCTCCTGGTGGGGGCTCCTCACTGAGGTGAGTCAGTGGCTCTACTGTACGTCCTCCTGGTGGGGGCTCCTCACTGAGGTGAGTCAGTGGCTCTACTGTACGTCCTCCTGGTGGGGGCTCCTCACTGAGGTGAGTCAGTGGCTCTACTGTACGTCCTCCTGGTGGGGGCTCCTCACTGAGGTGAGTCAGTGGCTCTACTGTTCGTCCTCCTGGTGGGGGCTCCTCACTGAGGTGAGTCAGTGGCTCTACTGTACGTCCTCCTGGTGGGGGCTCCTCACTGAGGTGAGTCAGTGGCTCTACTGTACGTCCTCCTGGTGGGGGCTCCTCACTGAGGTGAGTCAGTGGCTCTACTGTACGTCCTCCTGGTGGGGGCTCCTCACTGAGGTGAGTCAGTGGCTCTACTGTACGTCCTCCTGGTGGGGGCTCCTCACTGAGGTGAGTCAGTGGCTCTACTGTTCGTCCTCCTGGTGGGGGCTCCTCACTGAGGTGAGTCAGTGGCTCTACTGTACGTCCTCCTGGTGGGGGCTCCTCACTGAGGTGAGTCAGTATAGGATACAACAGCAGTGACAACACAGAAATCTGTGTGGAGGAGAATTATATTGCCTTAATGACTAAATTGGGGAGAAAAAGATGGGTAAAAATAATTGGCTGAAAAAAGAGTGTATAGTGGCTGATAGAAACTAGGAGCAGGTAGACAATGAACCTATAGCATCTGTAAACAACATGCTATCTAAATCAGTGGTTCCCAAACTTTTCATGTCAAGGACCCCCAAATTGACACCCCATTGACTCCCCATTTGAAGAGAAGATTTTTACAGCTCTATATCAATGATTCCCAAACCGATTAATTTCAAGGACCCCCAGTTTGACATGCATATTAGTCTACAGACTGCCATTTAATGGCATTTCTATCTCTGGGACACCAATTTATATTGTAAAATCAATGATAATTTAACTCTGACCCATAAGGGTCCATATTTTGTTCCAAACTATCATTTAGCTGGGGGCCCCCTGGAACTCCCTCAAGGACCCCTGGGGGTCCCCATACCGGACCCCACTTTGGGAACCACTGATCTAAATAAGAGTTGTAACATTTGTTGTCTAGGAAAATAAAATCTTATACGGTAACAAAAACATGAGAACCAGTTACAGTTATAGTATACATAGTAAACATTGCATCAATGTATGAAGAGGTGAGTGCTAGGGGGTGAGGTGGAGTGTAGAGGTTAGTGCTAGGGGGTGAGGTGGAGTATGTAGAGGTGAGTGCTAGGGGGTGAGGTGGAGTATGTAGAGGTGAGTGCTAGGGGGTGAGGTGGAGTATGAAGAGGTCAGTGCTAGGGGGTGAGGTGGAGTGTATAGATGAGTGCTAGGGGGTGAGGTGGAGTATGTAGAGGTCAGTGCTAGGGGGTGAGGTGGAGTATGTAGAGGTCAGTGCTAGGGGGTGAGGTGGAGTATGTAGAGGTGAGTGCTAGGGGGTGAGGTGGAGTATGTAGAGGTTAGTGCTAGGGGGTGAGGTGGAGTATGTAGAGGTTAGTGCTAGGGGGTGAGGTGGAGTATGTAGAGGTGAGTGCTAGGGGGTGAGGTGGAGTATGTAGAGGTTAGTGCTAGGGGGTGAGGTGGAGTATGTAGAGGTTAGTGCTAGGGGGTGAGGTGGAGTATGTAGAGGTTAGTGCTAGGGGGTGAGGTGGAGTATGTAGAGGTGAGTGCTAGGGGGTGAGGTGGAGTATGTAGAGGTCAGTGCTAGGGGGTGAGGTGGAGTATGTAGAGGTCAGTGCTAGGGGGTGAGGTGGAGTATGTAGAGGTTAGTGCTAAGGGGTGAGGTGGAGTATGTAGAGGTCAGTGCTAGGGGGTGAGGTGGAGTATGTAGAGGTGAGTGCTAAGGGGTGAGGTGGAGTATGTAGAGGTTAGTGCTAGGGGGTGAGGTGGAGTATGTAGAGGTGAGTGCTAAGGGGTGAGGTGGAGTATGTAGAGGTTAGTGCTAGGGGGTGAGGTGGAGTGTAGAGGTTAGTGCTAGGGGGTGAGGTGGAGTATGTAGAGGTGAGTGCTAAGGGGTGAGGTGGAGTATGTAGAGGTTAGTGCTAGGGGGTGAGGTGGAGTATGTAGAGGTTAGTGCTAGGGGGTGAGGTGGAGTATGTAGAGGTTAGTGCTAGGGGGTGAGGTGGAGTATGTAGAGGTCAGTGCTAGGGGGTGAGGTGGAGTATGTAGAGGTTAGTGCTAGGGGGTGAGGTGGAGTATGTAGAGGTTAGTGCTAGGGGGTGAGGTGGAGTGTAGAGGTGAGTGCTAGGGGGTGAGGTGGAGTATGTAGAGGTCAGTGCTAGGGGGTGAGGTGGAGTATGTAGAGGTTAGTGCTAGGGGGTGAGGTGGAGTATGTAGAGGTTAGTGCTAGGGGGTGAGGTGGAGTGTAGAGGTGAGTGCTAAGGGGTGAGGTGGAGTATGTAGAGGTTAGTGCTAGGGGGTGAGGTGGAGTATGTAGAGGTCAGTGCTAGGGGGTGAGGTGGAGTATGTAGAGGTCAGTGCTAGGGGGTGAGGTGGAGTATGTAGAGGTCAGTGCTAGGGGGTGAGTGCTAGGGGGTGATTATTTATACACCAAAAAGAAATTTCGGACTATTTTCGCTAGGTGATATTTTATCTTTGCTTAAAACCCTGTTTTCATGACGGATAACAACCTGCACCAAGCAGCATGATGGATGTATCACCAAAACACGCACGCACGCACACACACACACACACACACACACACGCACGCACACACACGCACACACACACACACACACACACACACACCCCCCCTGAGTAGTATTCCTTCTCGTTCAGACATGAGTCATGTGGCTGTAAAGGCTGGCATCAATCATCAGACGGATACATTTATTCTGTCTTAAAAGTTAAAACACACACAGCAGTGAGTCAGTCAGTCAGACAAATGACAGATTCTCTCAGACTGACAACAATAACAACCCATATATATACAGTTCTGTTCTGTGTCCTGTTGTTGGATAGCCGGTTTCAAAGTGTGTGTGTGTGTGTGTGTGTGTGTGTGTGTGTGTGTGTGTGTGTGTGTGTGTGTGTGTGTGTGTGTGTGTGTGTGTGTGTGTGTGTGTGTGTGTGTGTGTGTGTGCGTGTGGCTGACGCCTCTTGGGACCAATTGGAAATCAGTGGAACATGAGAGAGACAAATCATTAAAAGATTATATATATAAAAATGCCATTTCAATTCATAAGATTATTGAGCCAGTTTAGCCACTTTCAACCTGAAATCCCTATTTTAGGCATGTTATTAATGTAGTGATATATATATATATATATATACTATAAAAATAAAACACACAGACACACACACACACGTCTCAGACAGACAAATGTATAAGGTTCCCGGTTTGATTCCCAGCTCCTCCTGGTTCCATGTCAAAGTGTCTTTGAGCAAGACGCCAAAACCCCTATGAGCAGGTTGGTTTCCTCTGCCATCGGTGAGTGAATGTGTGTGAGAATGTGTGTTAGAATGTGTGAGGATGTGTGTGAGAATGGGTGAATGTGAAGTAGCCTACATTGCAAAGCGAAAGGCGCTATATAAATGCAGGCAGACCGACACACTGTACAGCACGCCAGTACATCGCCGTGCCGTAAAAGCATCTAAAACACATAACAATCACGCATAACAAGCACACAAATAGTCAAAGGCGGACGCCGGAGACGATTTAAAAACATGTCCAATGTCTTTGTTTGTTGTTGTCTTTGTTAAGATTATCAATTGCAAGGTGGGAACCTATCACCCATTGTGTTGGTAATGGTTGTAAGAGAACATCCAGATGCTCAGAGACGCTGGCGTGTTCTGGCTCCTAATTGAATAACAGAGAAACAGCACATCGGGGGAAATTACAACACAGAGCAGGAGATATACACAGACACTATACACAGCCTGGCTCTGTGTGTGTGTGTGTGTGTGTGTGTGTGTGTGTGTGTGTGTGTGTGTGTGTGTGTGTGTGTGTGTGTGTGTGTGTGTGTGTGTGTGTGTGTGTGTGTGTGTGTGTGCGTGCGAGCGTGTATGTGTATATGTGTGTGCGACTGTGCGTTAACGTGCGTGCGATCGCGTGCGTGCGCAGAATATTGCAACTGCTGTGTGATTGTATTGAACTAAAGCGGAAATTGTAGCTGCGGGGGTGAGAGATCGAGACAGAGAGAGAGAACGAGAGAGTGAGGGAAACACACGCACGCACACACTTTCTTTTTATTCTGCGCCCAGAATACAATATTAGCACTTTGGCTACAATGTGTGTGCAGCCTTCTTG
The DNA here is from genome assembly GCF_963924005.1 of Protomyctophum bolini. Taxonomy (NCBI): domain Eukaryota; kingdom Metazoa; phylum Chordata; class Actinopteri; order Myctophiformes; family Myctophidae; genus Protomyctophum; species Protomyctophum bolini. The sequence continues at coordinate 25,700,073 of NC_137863.1, read as the reverse complement.
TCTCTTGAGGACTATCATTTGGACTCTTCCGTCGTGGGCCGGCATCTCCACAAGGACTTTGGTGTGCGTAGCATCATGTGCATAAGGCAACTGCTGTTGGCCCTCGTTTTGGCCTTATGCCTTAAAGAAATGACATGCCCGAGATGGCCCCTTATTAATCGACAGCTTTCCCTTACTAGTTACATTCTGCTTTGTACTCCCTGGAAACACCTCAAGGACCTGGGTTGATTTCTCTCCTATCTTCTCCTCCACTAGACTTAAAAAGCTCTGGAGACCTGGCGATATAATGTTGAAATATAATCTGCTGATCTGTGCACATTGTTGTGAGCTGCGTAGGCAGCCCAGCTTAACTTCAGAAGATGTTACTTCTTGTCCCTCCATGATGGATAGCAGCAGAGTATTAATGACTAACATTAAATAGCATCCTCCACACGCACTGTACACTCATATCCGTCTGGACTCTGGAGCTAGCCAGGGACATCGCCCAGGCCTCATACAGTATTTTAAGCTCTTCCCAAATCCTATAACAAAATGACCTGTCCCGGCACTGATGTTGATATTAAATTATGACCTGAGGCCGATTCTACAAATGTCTTCCAAACAGTTTTCTGTAGCTTATGCTGCTATATCAGTGGTTCTCAAACATTTTCATGTCAAGGACCCCCAAAATGGGGAAGGAAAAAATAGTTAGGGTTGTATTTATGCCTGACTTAGTTGTGTGTCTGTGTCACGCATCGTAAAATAGCCCATTCACAATCTGCATAGAGCTCGTGTATGTCTGCAATTTTTCAGCCATTATCTGCCATTTTCAATGCTGTAAAATTGTGATGTCCTCAAGTATAGTAATAATGGAAACCTGTGCGTGCGTCCGTGCGTGCCCACTGATCTCTGGATAAATAAAGGTTAATGTAATTTGCCGTGAGGCAGATAACTTCCCATCGAGCATGTTGTCAACCCATCAACCTCATGTTGATCAGCATGACAGACAGATACTGACGTCAGGGAGAACCAGGGCATTTACTGTCGCAGTATGGTGGACGGGAATGGAGTATATAGGCTACATTTACTTGAGTTCTGTACTTAACTAGCTCAGTGGCCTTCATGTGTTTAGAGCACTGGTTCCTAAACCTTTTAGCTGGAGACCCAAAAGACAAATGTGATGTCTCCACTGGACCCAAACTAGTGAAAATATATGTACAAGCTCCTAACATGTTGTGTTGGGACACATTATAGGAGCTTGGGGATTTATAATAGTTATAGGCTATTTTCACTCTTTGTTTACTAATTTATGTATTCATTTATATTTCACTGTTTTTTTATGTTTTGAAAATAATAATAAAAAGGGAACTGTTTTGGACATACAAGGTTTGCAGCCGACAGAGACGACATGTCAGAGTTAGAAGAGGAGGCTGTGCTTCAACAGTGAGATTCTCAAAACCCTCCTATCACCATAATTCTAACTTTTTGTGTTTTTTCATAAATGAATGCCCTACTTGATCATCGTACCATTACTACAGCATCACAAGCATCAAAAGTAGCAGATCCACAAGCTCGTGTTTGTAGATCTGCTATACTTTTGATATATATTATTTAAATTTGAATCCTGAAAGGTATACAGTTTTGGACATACTATGAGGTTTCCACCCGACAGAGACGATATAAAAGAAAAGGTAACAAGTCTGAAACTTACAGTAAAGTCAAAGAAGACAAAACACTCTACGTTTCTCACTTATTTATGTGGCTCGCCTTGAGGCCGCAAGGTGTTGAGGGGGGTGGTTTACACCTCCAAGGACATCACTCACTCACACACACACACACACACACACACACACACACACACACACACACACACACACACACACACACACACACACACACACACACACACACACAGTTCAATAAAACATTCACTTTGTTTGGTTACTTCAATCTTTCCCTGATTCCACTGCATTTATTGTGTGCTTCTAGGTTGCCTGCCTCTATTCACCCACTTAAAACCCAACATGTTGTTGAGTGGAGTCCCTCAGGGCTGTGTTTTCATGTTTTCACTCTACATTAAATATCTTCACTGAAAATAAGCTGATCTACAAGCTCCAAAGTCCCATTTTGGACCGCTCCATGGTGGTCCCCACCCCGCCGGAACCCGACCTCGACCTTAAGAACCGGCGACGTTAAGAAGATTGACCCCGGTTCCACTGTAGCCTTAACATTAGCATACCGGTACATCATTTTAGGACAGCATAGGACAGCTCGACTGGCATCTGCTGGACATGTTAAACCTCTCTGGAGCCTCTCCCCCCAAGCTAATCCTCACCTTTAGAGCTGTCAAATTAAACGTCAAGCCGCAGGCATGCTCTCTGTGTCCGTTCCTGTGGGGGTACACAGGTATGATTAGAACGCCTACAGCTAGTTAGCAGCGAGTGAAAAGTCACCGAAGACCTGGGGGAAATGAAGCTGACTCCGTTATCGACTGAGTTGGGACAGGATATAGTGTAAAATATAATTGAATTGAGTCTAGTTATACCTCATCGATTTAATGACTTCAATATGTGTCCATCAATGTATTGATCTGGGTAGTCCTGTCTATCCGTCTATAAGAACAATGATCGTCAAGAGAAAACATGCATATAAAACAAAGCAGAAAATATTGTTATTGCATGTAATAACATACAGTATGATATCAAAGCCAATGTAATAACAGGTTTTGATGTTATTGTGTTTTACATTTAATTTAATTATGTTACTACATCATGTTATTACATGATTTGATGTTCTACATTTGATTTCATAAATTGTGTGTGTGTGTGTGTGTGTGTGTGTGTGTGTGTGTGTGTGTGTGTGTGTGTGTGTGTGTGTGTGTGTGTGTGTGCACTCGCGTTTGAGAGTGTAACTGTGCTTGTGTATATGCATGTGGGAGTGTAACGGTGCGTGCGTAAACTGCGTATATGGAGATGTTTCCTATATGTATTAACATGAATGTAATCCCTCATTGGGTGACATGTGATCCATTACTCCCTGACTGCGTTGAAGCCTCATAGCGGCTCATTAGCATGACGGACGTTGAAGCCAGAGTGCTAACAAGCTAGGGTTAGGTCACTATTGATTCTCCTGCACCATAACTGCCTGTCAAACGTGTGCCGCGTTGACACGTGGGAACATACACATACTACAACACACTGTCGGACAGAAACGTCTTACAGGTATGATATCTCACTTTAACTTTTGTTTGTTTTGTTTGTAAATGAATCATTGCTGTGGAGTGTTTGTTCAGTAACATGAGTCTCCATCTCTCCATCGAAGTGATGAGCAGACAGATATACAAGCCCTGCAAGCTTGTACATATTTCTTCTCTTCCGGGAGTCACTGACGCAAAACATTTTCAGATGGGATCACGGGGTGTTCCGAGGGTCAGATATCTGGACTATAGTTTTGGTGAATATTAAGTAGTTCCGGTCATTTGGTGCGGGCACTGGGGGCCACACATTTAAAATAAATTAACCCACAAAACTAGCACAATTTGTATTGTTGACCTATTTCTATAGAGCAACTTTCGTTCAACTGTGACCCCTCTGTCACATGGAACTATGTTTATGTGCTGCTGCTGGCGTAGTGATACTGGATACAAAAACATACTGTAGTTCACATGGAACTATGTTTATGTGCTGCTGCTGGCGTAGTGATACTGGATACAAAAAAAAATATTGGATGCGGAAGGGGCGGGCCTTAAACCGTCCAGATCAAACTGGGTAGTCTGAGACTTTTGTGGACAAAAGATGCAATTACGAGAAAAAGTAATAAGTAACGAGTTACTTTTGGCAGAGAGTAATACAGTAGGCTATGTAACGTACAGTAATAGTAAGCCTTTTTTTGTAACTAGAAATAGCTAATATATTACCATTTTTAGTAACCTTTCCAACACTGAGGCCTACATATCATTTCGGGTGTCCTTGACTTGACTCTGTTGTGGTGATGTCACGTGAAGCTCATGGCAATGCATGTGTATAGATCGGATATTTTTGATCGGAATGAACACATACAGGAATTTGAATTAGGATGAGCAGTTTACACTTCAGGTACTTCAAATAAATGAGACTGAAAGAATGATAAAATACTAGCAAAAAGTTGTCTATGGCTCTTTTTGATCCTATATGCATTTAAGAAGCAAAACGTTCATCTGAATCTATATTTACAGTGGCTATATATAATGTTAAAGTGAAAAGGATTTGAGGCTTCTTTTTTAATCGTATTAAGCTGCTACGCCGCATTAAGAGAGCTAACCTTCATTTGGATGTACAGTACATAGCGTCCTATGTGAGTGTGTCACAGTGGTTTTTAGTATGCTATAGGCTAGATGTTAACAGTAATTGCCGCGTAAATGTCTGCATGCGGCAGCGTTAAAAGTGTTGGCACGTCAGCGTCTATGCTGCTATGAAATATTATGTTCATGTTAATGGTGTGGAAGACTAACACAGCACTATGGAGGACCCTGGTCATAAAACACACAGATGTCCATGCGGGCACACGCACACGCACACACACACACACACACACACACACACACACACACACACACGTTGAAACAAGTTGGAAACAGCATAGATTATTCACATACAGAATAGCTACAACATGCTGGGTTCTCTCTCTGTGATAGAATGCAGAGGAAATGTGTGTGCGCGCGTGCCCCATTGCTCACTCATCCCCTGGTGTGAGTGGTGTAGTCTGTGTGTGAATACTGCATGCTGTGTCCATGATTGTTACTTGCGCAAGCAGAGCGCGCAAGTAATAATTTCGCTCGGTCTCTTCAAAGTGACAGCCGTCTTTTTCAACCGTTTTTATGTGTATGCAAATCTGTGCCTGGTTTGCTGGAACCAGATTACACAGATGACCATTTCTCTTACGTCATCACTGAGAGCTAGTCATACATATACACACCATGTACTCTGGTCCCAGCTCTCAACGATGACGTAATGTGTAATCTGGTCCCAGCAAACCAGGCACAGATTTGCATACACATAAAAATGGTTGAAAAACACGGCTGTCACTTTTTGGCACCAAGTAACCACAGTATACTGCTAATCAAATTACAACTACATACTCTATATGTAGTTGTAATTTGAAATTTGTAATTTGTAAATCTGTGCCTGGTCTGCTGGGACAGATTACACAGATGACCATTTCTCTTACGTCATCACTGAGAGCTAGTCATTCATATACACACCATGTACTCTGCTCCCAGCTCTCAACGATGACGTAATGTGTAATCTGGTCCCATCAAACCAGGCACAGATTTGCATACACATAAAAACGGTTGAAAAAGACGGCTGTCACTTTTTGGCACCAAGTAACCACAGTATACTGCTAATCAAATTACAACTACATACTCTATGTATATGTATACATATGTCTAGTCATTAGTCATTGCTGGGACGGTGCATACACATTGAAAAGGCTGGGACGGTGCATAGGGCGCAAAGTAACCACAGTATACCGCTAATCAACTTACAAATGACATATACATAGAGGCAGAAACTGAGATTTGACAGTTTGTAGCGGTTTGTAGCGGTCGAAAGTACTTGCGCGCTCTGCTTGCGCACTAGTAGGCCTACTAGTGTGCAACAAGCAAGTATGCACTCGGCAGAGTGCAGTTCTAGTTCATTCTGTGTCTGTGTGTAGTATATGCGTGCGTGTGACGTGCATGCGTATTCCACGTGTCATTATTATTTCATACAAACGGACATATGCTGTACTGCTTGGTTTTCAGTACAAACAGACTGACTCCCGGGGTAGTCTGTGGGGTAGTGACAGTATGAGATATCATTATCTATCTGTCTGTCTGTATGTCTGTCTACTATATGAATATATATGAATATATCTGTCGTCTGTTTTTGGAAATTCACCTCTGTTTCCACAACCGGTCAGTTCATTGTTGGCATATAGTCTGTCCTCTTTAATGCATCTGTCTGTTTCTATTGACAGGCTGTGAGTGCTGAGCTGGTACTTACTAAATGTTGTAGGAGGTCAGGATTGCTGAAGTGTATTATTTTGGGTCCAGTTAACTGCATTCCCCTCACACTAGTACACTATGTTGACAAGGGGTCTTGACCTGCAGGTCTGTACTTGGACCTTTCCTTCTTCCCCTCACAACTTCAGTAAAAATACCATTTTATTTTCCATGTAAAATAAATGTAATTTGCGTCCTCACTTTTGTCTTCAATGTTTGTGTTGGGACAAACACTCAAAACTAGCCAATCATTACGAATGGCATTAAATGTTTGTGTTGGGACAATGATGTAAAACTGGCCATTAATTATCAATGAATATTTAATGTTTGTGTTTACACAAAATTATAGCCGAAGATCACAACACCATCAGCACGTGATGCGTTGCAAGCGTGTAGATTGGCAATTTTTGTTATTTGAGCAATACACTTAACTGCCCACCCCCTGGTTTCTCTCTCTGTCTAAATGCTGATCACTATCATTTTATTCATCAATCATTTTATTGGAGGCTTCATGCTGTTGAATACTTTGCTTAGTCTGCTGTTAAAATGCAAAATATGTGTGTGTGTGTGTGTGTGTGTGTGTGTGTGTGTGTGTGTGTGTGTGTGTGTGTGTGTGTGTGTGTGTGTGTGTGGTGTGGTGTGGTGTGTGGTGTGTGTGTGTGTGTGTGTGTGTCCGCATGCACACACGTTTGTGTGTTTTCTAAAGTAAGTCAATTAACCTTCGTGGTGTAAAATGGCCCTGGATATGTTTACATCCTGCAGTCCTTAGTAATTGAACTGCCAACAGCAATCACACACACACAGAGAAACACACACACAACCACACACACGAACACGAGCACACACACTCGCGCACCCACTCACACCTTCATTACTCAATCTTCTGGCAATTAGGCCTAAGGTAATAGAGTACACCCACCCCTGCGCACGCGCGCACACACACACACACACACACACACAACTCCATCACACAGTGTGCAATTAGTTTTAAGGCAATGGAGTGCCGCGCGCGCACACACACACACACACACACACACACACAGTGATCAGTCTATTTGTCAGTTGGTTAAGCTGCTATATGCTGAGGAGAACTCTCTACAGCCCCTTCTCAATCACCTGGTATTGATTTTGTGTGTGTGTGTGTGTGTGTGTGTGTGTGTGTGTGTGTGTGTGTGTGTGTGTGTGTGTGTGTGTGTGTGTGTGTGTGTGTGTGTGTGCGATTCAGTACCGCCAACAAGCCACAACGAGATGATGCTTCCGACACTGAAGTACACATGTAACCGTGCCCTCTCAAAACATTTATTTATTTTATTTCAGGGACCCCAATTTCGAGCCGAATGTGAACAAAAATAAAAGCCTGGGTATGGAGGCTAGGGAGGGATTCCATAACTCTGAGAGCATATAAATGCAGGGGTTAATACTAACTGTTGTCCGACTGCCCGTGGCAATTCAATAAAACGTTCAGGAGTGCATTTGGTCATCATTAATAATAAGTAAGTGGCCATTTTGTTCCATTTGTACACTAAGGTCACATTCACACCAGAGAGAGCTTTGCTGCGATTAAAACGAATCCTGCTGCGCATTTTCAGAAAGTGCACTTCGTTTGGCAGGTGTGAAGGCTCATTCGAATCCTAATGCGTATCAAAGAACCGCATTCCACTCCGAGCAAAAACGGGGGTTTCGCTTCGCTTCCAATCGCACTTGATTACGATTCGGTGCAGGTGTGAATGCAATCCGCAGTAAATAAAGGAAATGAAGCAAACAATGTGGCGGGTGAGGAGCTGAACACAGTTGGAGACGGAGAAGGCATATTTTACGCAGTGCAAAGATGTCCCGTTACTCGTCCTCATTTCGATCAGGGCTTCAGTCTCCTCATTCGACCACGTCTATCCACGGTAACGGGGGGTACACTCCTCCATTCCGAAACAACGGAATGGAGGGCTGTCTCCCGTAAACATGGAGTGCTAGCCTGTCACTGTGTGGGGAGTCGGGACTGGTGAGTAGGGACTTTCATCTCGGTAAACTTGTAAACATTTTGCGCTGCTGTCTGTTATATCAGTGCACTCAGCGCTGTGCCTCCATGCCCAAAAGAACAGTGCGTGGCTGCATGCGTATAGTGAGAGAGCGAGAGAGAACACATTGATAAAGGTCCCCCCTGCTGCGTTTCCAATTGCTGCGGATGACAGTGTGAAGGCAAACCGCAGCTAATTAAATATGCAAGAATCCCAATTTATCCGCCCATACGCATCGAGTCTACCGAAGTATTAGGTGGGAATGTGACCTAAATGCAGACATGTAGGGGTGCATTTGGAACCCCCTCAAAGTGCGTGCTTGCGAGAAAGAGAGATCAGTCAGTATGCTGTCAGCAGAGTTAATTGCCAGTAAGATTGTAATGAATGATTCCCTGGAGAACCATACACCAACACACTTCAATAAGTCAACACTGTGTGCGTGCGTTTGTGCTTGCATGCTTTGTTTTTCATGCTTTTTTAAAAGCACATTGTATTGTATCAAGTGTGCAATATACACATTTTATTTGCATGAGAAGAAACATGATTCATCCATCTTCACTCAATACAACTGCAAATGATTAAGATGCTATACACAACACAAGACTTTTCCAAAGTGCAACACAGCATACATATACATAACATATCATATCCCATTGAGCATTTTACAACGGAGCCCTGTCCCTTTTAACCCATTAATAAAACTGGGAAAGCATGTGTCATTTTACATTTTAGCTATAATATAACCACTTTAACCATTATTTTATACCTTGGATATTCAGCAGTACTTTATTTATTTTTTTTAAACTAGCACAAATCAGCTGCCAAATATTTATCATTTTGGGTGTCCTTGACACGAGAAGGTTTGAGAACCACTGATATAGCAACATATGAGAATAGATCAGGTCCAATGGCACGCCCCGGAAAAGAAAGAAATACTGTTAGTGAAAACTAAATGGATGGCAGATTTGTGTTCGTACATGACATTAAAAAACTATTGGTCAGAATTTGTCAGAATTGTATTAATTTCTATAGAATATCTTAGTTACAATGCAATTGAGTGGCTGTGTTTTTGTTTTTAGGGTATCTGTTGCATAATCGCAATAGCACACTCTAGTTCCACTCCCGCGGCCTCCTCCGTCCCCCGCACTTCCCGGTAATCTCCCCTGCTTGAGGTGCCTTGTCCCCAGGCAGAATTCAGGCTCAGACCCCCAGGACACCCATAATGTAGCGTTTCTCATAAATTCAATAAATATGCATAATAAAACTATTTCACATGGACAATGTTGGTAAAACTAAGATATTTGAGGGGAAATTTGTATATGCACGAATATAAAATTAAAAGACAATGACCCGGTTTCCCAAAGGACACCTCTTACACCATGGTGTAAGAAGTGGTGTTGGACATGCTCAGTTGCTCCTCTAGGCCGCACACAGCCTGTGAACATAGACATTCCGTGCATAGATGTGCCACGCAATGGTAGGCCTCAGGCCTGGTATTCTGAAATTTAATTTAATAATATTTGGACTGCTGGATGGATATATATATATATTTTTTAAGAGTAAAGAGAGCCTACAGTCAGCTGTCCAGCAGTCCAAATATTCTTAAATTAAATTTCAGAATGGTAGACCTGAGGCCTACCATTGCGTGGCACATCTATGCATGGAATGTCTATGTTCACAGGCTTCTGTGTGCGGCCTAGAGGAGCAACTGAGCATGTGCACCACTAACCACTGTAAGAGGTGTCCTTTGGGAAACCGGGCCAATGTCTTCGTAAGCAAAATATATCTGACAGGAGAGGGAGAGAGAAAGAGACGGACAGATTTCTATGGTGCAACGGTAACAATCTGGTATCCATGGTGATCTACAGTAGATGAGTAAAAGTGTCAATTCACAGCTAATCTTCCATGTTCTCATTCATATGGAAATCTCACGGTCTCATATGAAAAGTCATTGCCGAATATTTTCCCATAGACATCTTTCTTCCCTTTTCTCTTTCCTTCCCTTTTGTGTTCTTCCTTTCTTGCGTCCTCCCCCGGCCTTCCTGCCAGCCCAGTGAGGCCGCTTGACAAACACTTTGAGGAATTTTAATGAGGAAGACATTTAAATATGGAGTGCAAACTTTGGCTGCGAGGCATCCACTGTCCTGAAACCATTCAACAATGTCTCATGGAACACTCATTTACATTTGCCCCGTGTTAGAAATGTTATATATTTCCACTTCATCTCCCTGTAATTGTGCAAAATTACCAAGTTATGCTGAAAATAATCTTCAGTGCTCTGACAACTCCCCAACCCCCCTCACTCCATGTTTCAAAAGCTTAGAAAGATCATTTACATTTGACCCACATTAGGGATGTTACAAATTCCGTCTGATCAGAACTTGCAATGAAAAAGCATCAAGTTTCTGCTGAAAGGTCTCTGTGGTGTTGTGACAACTCCCCTGCACTGCAGAAGACACCAGTTATTTATATGTGTAATGATTTCATTGCTAAAAGCACGTGTGTGTTGGCCCCAAGGCGCCCTCTTGACAACTTGAACCATAGTATTTTCTGGGCCAAACATCCTGCGGAAAGAGCATATCTACAAGCTGCGTTGTGAGCTGGTAGAATGTAGATATGTTATTTTCAGCAAAAATATTTTGTGAAGAGGGGAAGAGAAGAGAGGGTCTAAACCAGTGGTTCCTAAACGTTTTAACTCCAGGCCCAAAAGAGGAATCTGATGTCCCCCCGAGACCCAGACTATAGTGAATAATGATTTATGGAATTTCATAAAATATGTAATTTTAGCAATACATCATTACAAATACTAGAATTACGCAGGTCTTTGGCCTGCTCATGCTAGTGCCACGCGTTGCAAATGGGAAGAAGGCAATAGCGGAAGGGCGATACTCAATACTGTTTTTTTGTTTGGTTTTTTTACTTGGAAAAGGCAACAAGGCAACCATGATGTTTTCATATATCCAGTTGCTTGGAAAGTGCAAAGTTGGCAACCTGGCTGAGTGGCCCTATTGTTTGTTTACTCTTGTATGTCATACTTGTGGGGTTTATTTAAATGTTTTATGACATTCATTTTCATTTATTTTTCTTTTTTCTTTTAGGTTTTATGACCTCAATTACACCCAAAAAACCTGAACTTTGAACATTCAGTGGATTTTCTGTGGTCCAGTACAGTACTGGACCAGTACAGTACAGTACAGTAGACTAGAGAGGGCCCAGCTGGGGACCCCCACACGGTAACTCTGTCATTTCTCAACCGTTTCGGACGTGAGGCGGCTCGCTGGAACCAGGCTACTTTAGTAACTTTGTGCACTAGTCTCAAGTGCAGGTGAGACACCATTTAGCAGCATTATATCAGGCATGTGAACAGATCTAAAAGCACGATCTTGCCTTTGCTAGTGGTGCAGTATGACCTCACAGGTAAAAGAAAACTAAAGTATTGGTGTACTGAGAACAGCTATGGAGGTGTGCGCACGTGCGCACACACACACACACACACACACACACACACACACACACACACACACACACACACACACACACGCATGCGCACGCATGCATACGCACGCAAACGCACACAGCAGTCACTACAGTAATGAAAGGTTTGGTGCATTGATTTCTGTCAGTAATTGAGTGTGAAACGTCTTCCAGGAGAAAGACCCTTCATTTCTGATAAATCACACCTCTCTACTGACAACCTCTGCTCTCCACTTACAATAATTAGAAGAAAATCTTAAAATAGAGCAAAGAAATTCACTCAGCTGATGGCTGCAGACAGCTATGTGTGTCCCTGGCTGGGTCTGTCTGTCTGTCTGAGCACGAAATGGCGTTTGTTTGGTTTTCACAAGCAAGTGTCACTGTTGCTCAGCCTCACACACACACACACACACACACACACACACACACACACACTATAATGATTTGGGGTGTTACAGTACAGTACAGTAGAGGAACACCCTGGGGACGCTTCGGACAGGGAGCAGCTCACCGGAACCGGGCCGGCACCCTGGCCACGTTACTGTGGGTCTGGAACATCCGGGGACCCCCCGGGGACCCCCACACGGAGTTTCATCACTCACTTCACTGCACGGGTGTGATTTTGTACGAGCTTGTACATCTGCTATTTTTGAACATTTTTAAGAAATCTTGATAGTATTGGAAATGTTTGTGTGTTGTGTGTGTGTGTATGTATATATATATATATATATATATATATATATATATATATATATATCTATATCTCACACACACACACACACACACACACACACACAAATCTCTTCTGGGGGTCGCTGTCACGAAAACATTTCAGATGGGGGTCCGCGACCAAATACATATCAATTTAGACATGAAAACGTTTGAGAAACTATGCTACAATACATGCAGAGGCAGCAGCCAGCAGTGGAGATTGGAGATTTAATCCAATTAAAGTACAGTTTGATTCTGCTCTGCATTCCACAGAGGTTCACAAATCACCTGCTTTCTCTCATCCACTGCAGCCAGATGCAGTGGAAATGTCTTCCAATATAGCCTTCTTGTTTTCTTCTTGTTTGCCAATTCCTCACCACAGATCAAGCTTGCCGGTAAGCCAGCAGGGTCAGCAGTAATCTGTCCACGTCCATGCACAAATAAATTATCTTGTTTCCTCCAATATGTTTTATTGGATTTGGGATACATATACTGTAGCTATAACCTAGGGAACCATCATGAATCCTACGTAAGCTTAAGATCATAACAGTTGAATATCTATCTAAGGAAACTGTATACACAGTACAGTGCTATATGTCTACATAAAGTGCTATTTAAGTTATACATAAGTTGAGCCATGTGCATGTAGGAGGTCGAGGCCAGGGCAAGTACTACGGCAAGTGCTATGGGCTAAGATGGAGTCTGAAGAGGTGCGTTTTCAGACTGCGGCGGGAGATTGGGAGTGAATCTGCAGTTCTGATTGTAATGGGAAGTGCATTCCATAGTTTTGGAGCCAGAAGGGAGAAGAGTTTGGGATGTGTGAAGCATCCCGGCGTTTTTAGCAAAGGTACTTCCAGCTTCCCTGCATCGGCTGATCTGAGCGCTCGAGAGGGTTTGTAGCATGCGATCATACTAAAGATATAGAGGTGCCCAGGGGCGCCTTATTATTTTTTTGAAAAGAAAATACACAAAAGCTGCTTGCTTGATTAAACAATCTTTTACTTTAAGGTATAACTAACTGGAAGGCAGCATATAGGCTATAGGCTACAATGATGCAATCGCAACTGTCAGCGCTGCTAGTGCAGTGAGTGCACACACTGGGAAGTGGGGAGTGGGGGGGGGGGGGGGGCTGGAGGCTCGAGGCCGGTTTCAATTGAAAGGATTGAAACATATATAAGGCCGCGACTGGCGGTGCCATACCTTTGGTTACTTTGAATGCCAGCATCAGAGTTTTGTACTCTGTGCGGGCAGCGACCAGGAGCCACCGGTAGCCAATGCAGGGAGCGGAAAGGGGGAGCGACATTGGTGATTTTGGCTGGAAAAAACCAGGCGAGCTGCAGCATTTTGGATCAATTGGAGAGGCTTAAGTACTCAGAACTCATAACTCTTAACATAACTCAGACATGAGTTAGACATGACTGACATCTGGATAAGGAGCTGGGCTGACACTGGTACATTTACTGTACTTAAAGGTTTTATGATATTCATTTTCATTTATTTTTCTTTTTCTTTTTTCTTTTAGGTTTTATGACCTCAATTACACCCAAAAAACCTGAACTTTGAACATTCAGTGGATTTTCTGTGGTCTGAAGTTTTCTTTGGGGTTTGGAAGCCTTTTGAGCTACAATGAAAACAGGCAACACAGTGAAAACAGTGACATCTGCTGGCAAATCCCATTGACATATATGGGATTTGCAGGCTCTTACATCACAAACTGCCGGCAAATCAGAGCACCTGTTTGAGCCAGAAAACCCCAGATCACAGAAAATCTACTGAATGTTAAAAGTTCATGTTTTTTGGGTGCAATTGAGATTAGAAAACCTACAAAAAATAAGAACAATTCCAAAACCTTTTTTTTAATGTCACAATCCCTTTAAGTACATTTACGTACAGTAAATGTATCGGTGTCAGCCCAGCTCCTTATACGGTACTTAAGTACAGTAAATGTACTAAGTTACTTTACAACATTGCGTGACATAGATACAAGAAATCAAACACATTTAAAGCACATCACAAGCCTTTGATACACCAAGCTGCAATGTTGAGTTTCATGTATGACCTTGACATCAGTACCTGAACGAATGCAGCAAGCAGACAAGTTAACGTCTCAGCACAGGGAGACTACAAGGCAAAAGGTGTTCAAATCATCTGTCTCCTTTGAAATGTTTTCCAGCTGCCTTGTGGTTTCATTGCTGTGTCTTTATCATTCAGAGTCAAATACTTTTTAGTTTAATTTAAAAGTCAAGCCCTTAAAAACCAATGTGAAACTTTCACTTGGGTTCTGCTGACAGGTGAAGGCAGGGGAATGGAGATAGAACTGAACTGAACTCTCAAGTCTCATTCTGTCATCACAAAGAAATTATTTTTAACCACATCAGCTGATCTTCTACAACACTTTCAACAACTGGTCTCCGGACCAGACTGAGTTACAGACCCGTAAGTCTATAACTCTCCTAATGCATATGAAACTGGGGTTCCATGAAATGGTAAAGGTTGGGAATCACCATCATTGTTGGCTCCCGGTCGCTGCCCGCACAGAGTACAAACATTTCTCCAGTGAGGAGCAGGAGAGATACAGCTGCTACACTAATGGAAGGTTTGGTGCATTGATTTCTGTCTGTAATTGACTGTGAAATGTCTTCCAGGAGATAGAGAACACAACACTTAGTTATAACAAATTACACCTCTGTCATGAAGATGAAATATAACCTCTACAGCTATAATGCCTCAGTTCAGGGGTCTTCAACAGGGGGTCCTCAAAGTTGGGGTACCAAATCTTTAGGATTTTTTCTCTTTTTTAATTAACCTCTATAACTGTAGCATCCATATTTGAGGGGGGGGGGGGGGTGTTTGCAAATCACAAATGGACCTTTCTGTGAGGAGTTTGCATGTTCTCTCCGAGTCCCGGCCTAGGGTAAGTACCCTCACAAAAAACTTGCAGTAATCCTAGTCTCTAAACTACCTCCGCCAGCCAGGGCACCTGAAGGAGGGGAAAGGAACTGGTTGGAATAACGTGTTCGTTCCACGTGCTACGCCCAACCGGGGAAACTCCCCACTGTCAGGTGAAAAGAAGCAGCTTGGACTCCTCATGAAGTTGCTCTCCCCAGGTTATCAGAGGGAATGTAGCGTTCAGGATTACACTAGACAATTGGCACTGGGTGAAGCAAAAGGGGTTACAAAGATTTTAGGGAAAAAGATCATAACTGCAACACATTGTGACCTTGTTCGGCTAATAATAGTAAACAAAAAAAACAATTCCCTAGATGCTTCCTCATTATCCTTGCCAATATTCAAGAAACATCTAAAGAAATATCTTATTTCTTCCTCTAGATTACATGATTTAGGTTGATTTAGTTGTATTTTATATATTATGTTTTTTTTGTTGTATTGATTATTTCCCCTTTTTGTGCAGTCTCTGTGTTTTTATTTCTTTATTGCACAGCTGCTCCCCTTTGCCAGCTTGTAGTCATTTGTATTGTTCTTAATGAACTTTTAATCTGCTTAATCAATGACCTCTTCCATACAGGAAAGGATCCTTGCATTGTATTTTTGTTCTTTGATATGTATTGTATTGTCTATTTTTTATGTGCTAAATAAATAAACCTAAACATATACCTGCTCACCCTCCACCACCCCAGCCACCACCTGTCGTGTTGTATCTGCTGTTTATGTAGGGGACTTGGGAAAGTATAAAAGCAGATCCAAATAATTGCCAAACCATATTACATATATTGCTCTTATTAGATGCAATATAAATATCTTATCCTTCATAAGTTGTCCTTTATCTATTCATGAGTTGTCCTGACAGAAGTGTCTTTGTTTCCCTATATGTGCCGGATGCTGCGTGCAGGCACGTGTTGTGTGTGAATGGGTGAACGTGAAATACATTGTAAAGCACTTAGAATGGTTGGAAACACTAGAAAGGTGCTATACTTATAATGCAGATAATTTCCCGTTCACCATTGATTTTACTGTATGGCCACATAGGGGCCAATTTGCGCGGAGACTGGAAATTGCTGGCTTGGTTCTTCTATAATATGTTCTAGGCTTCAGCATGGGGCGAGAGAGAGAGGGTGAGGGGGGAGTGGAAGCGTATAGGTACTGTAGGAGATGGTGAAAGAGAAGGAGGGGGGGAAGAAAAAGGGGGGAATAAGGAGAGAGAGAGAGAGAGAGAGAGAGAGAGAGAGAGGGAGAGAACTAATTAAATCAAATCAACCTTTAATTATATAGCACGTTATAACACAACCAGAGTTGACCAAAGTGCTTCACAACAAAAGTTAAAACAGAATACATCAAGAATAAAAACATAGCATATATAGAAACCGGCGTGAAACATGGAGTACTGTACAGGAGAGCCAAAATAGGTTAAAATCAGTTCACATTGAAAGCCAGGGAAAAAAGGTGCGTTTTAAGAATGGATTTGAAAATGTCAATGAACAGGCCAGTAATGGAAAATGCCTGGGTTCTTTTGGGAGAGAGAGAGAACAGAAGGCGACCTTTTGACCTTTAAAAGCACCTTTATTAAAGCAGTACAAAATGTCGCATCACAGTTGCAATTAACTTGCTCACTCACACTCACACTCGCACACACACACACAATGTTTACTTCAGATGGCCAATTCCAGTCAACGTTAACAGTCATTTGCATTGATTTTAGCCTCCAGTGGTTAAGCGTATACAGACGCGTGCACACACACACACACACACACACGCGCGCGCGCGCACCTGTGCGTGTTCACACACAAACACCAAAACTAAACACAATGTTAGTTTCCAAAACTTGCATGCAGCTCCTTTAAAATGGAGACAAAAGCATCATGAATTGATTGATGTAATACTGCATGCATTTTTAATCACTTAGTTCATAGACATTTCCTCCCTGGGGTTACAGTGCTGACCTTGCCTTGTTAAAACGCACGTGCATGTGCGACGTGCGTGCATGCACATGCATGCATGAACGTACACATACACCTCTCTCTCCCTCATCTCCTATGACCTCATATCACAGCCATCGATAACCTCTTGCCTGCTATATAAGATCGCACAACTTGCGGATCGACGTTTCGTATCAAATTATAAACGCTGGTCCTATCAATAATACCCCAGAGTGTTTGGATTAAATTAGGAGGCATAGAACGTCAATAAGAGAGCGCTCGCGTTAGTCCAGGCCACGCCCCGTCGATGGCAGACAGCGACCTAACAAATGATAATGTGGACCGATCAATAGGTGATATCGATGATAACCCCCCACCACCACCCACTACTGTAAAATGTGCATGTAAGGTCACACCGAAACAATGCATACATAAATACAGCTGAAAATATAGTTTTGGGTCCAGAAAAAGTTTCTTTCCAGATGTATTTTGACATGATGTGTCTACTGTCAAATGGTGGAAGAAGTACATAGGTTTTTTTCTTTTACTTGAGTAAAAGTAGCGATACCACAATATAAAAATAGTAAATGTCCTGTATTGTGTCCTGTATCGATTACTTTTTTCAGACTGTCGGAACTACAAACATTCGTAGAATACAGAGGAATACCTTTCCCTTTTTTGATACGATATATCTGAGGTCACAGATGGGGCTGAGAGAATATTTCAGATCATAATAAATCTTTAATCCTCTGAAGTAAAGTTGGCTATTTTAACATAAAGCAACAAGTAACAACTGTAGCAGTGTTCCCAAACAGCAAATCTATTTATATGCAAATTGCATTACATTAACACATGCATTAGTCCCAAGACCCATGGTCCCAACACGCAATGTGTGATGTCAGACGTGCCTGCACAAATTGGTATTGCTAAGCAATGGTTTGTGTTTGTCACCGTTGGTTTGTGTTTGTGTAGGGTTGGTTTGTGTTTGTGTAGGGTTGGTTTGTGTAGGGTTGGGTATCATTTGGGTTTTATCCAATGCGGTGCTAATTTGGTGTTTGTTTGATATGGTGATGGTGCCTAAAATGATGTTTGTACTATAAAAGGTGCATAAAAATAGAATAAACTAGAACTGCACTCTGTCGAGTGCCTACTTGCTTGTTGCACACAAGTAGGCCGCAAGCAGAGCGCGCTGTGCTCTAGAATACAGCTCTATGACTTACTTGAAAAGTATTTACCTGTCCGACACTATTTTGAGATCTGTTGAAGAACATGAAGGTAATTCTATTTAAGCAATTCAAATTCATTCTTTCGTTACATAATTAACAACAATCAATTACGTAATGTTGTAATTAATACGGATGAGTGACGGCTTTCGATGGGGAAGTATATGTCGTTAAAGGCAATGCCTCTATGTATATGTATATGTAATTTGTAAGTTGATTAGCAGTATAATGTGGTTACTTTGCGTATGCCCCATTTGATGCG
Organism: Protomyctophum bolini; assembly: GCF_963924005.1. Classification (NCBI taxonomy): domain Eukaryota; kingdom Metazoa; phylum Chordata; class Actinopteri; order Myctophiformes; family Myctophidae; genus Protomyctophum; species Protomyctophum bolini. The sequence goes on along the minus strand of NC_137863.1, from coordinate 25,681,516 downwards.
TATGTATCGTAGCAGCATATGACGTCAGGGTATAACTAGCTCTCAATGATGACGTAATAAAGATGTGGATTAAAGGACCCAATACCAGGGTGTAATTGGTTTTCGATGGTGACGTAATGACGATTCTGGAAGGTATTGAACCTATAGATTTCAGTACCCAGCCGGGCCAGCCCTGGTGTTGTGTGACATCAGATAGGAGATGTATAAAGTAAACTTTGTCAACTTGATTCACATTGTCCTGTTCAAGTGCCGGTTTTGCAACAGCAGAACACCCTCATTTTATATACTGTGTGAGAGCCATGTCTGTAGCCATGGTGGTGGAGGTACCAAAGGATGGTACCAACAAGAAATTCTCTGCGGAACAGTCCTCACCCACACAGGCTGTCAGTGACCAGCACACAGATTTCCCATTAGTACCATCAGCAGGGGAGCCTCCTCTGTGGACGTCTAGAGGCAATGAGGAGGTGAGGTTGAGAATGGAGGAGTCTGGCACGGCCGGCGAGCCCCCAATGACGATCCACCAGATGTTCACCTCAGCCGTGGAGTGCTTTGGCGACCGTACCGCCCTGAGCTGGAAGGAGGGCGAGCAGCAGATGTTTATCAACTACACAGACTACTACCTGGCCTGTCGCACGGCAGCCAAGAGCTTTCTCAAGCTTGGTCTAGAGCAGCACCACGGTGTGTGCATCCTGGGCTTCAATTCACCGGAGTGGTTAATCTCCGATATTGCTGCCATTTTGGCAGGAGGATTTGCCGTGGGCATCTACACCACCAATTCTCCCGAGGCCTGCCGGTACATAGCAGATAACTGCAAGGCCAATGTGATCGTGTTGGAGGATGACACACAGCTTCAGAAGATCCTCCAGGTCCAAGACCAGCTGCCATACCTAAAAGCAATTATCCAGTACAAAGACGCGCTAAGAGAGAATAGGCCAAATCTTTACACGTGGACCGAATTTATGGAGCTGGGACGGCACGAGCCAGATGCTCCCCTTAACGACATCATCACCAACCAGAAACCCAACCAGTGCTGCTCGCTCATCTACACCTCAGGGACCGTGGGGCAGCCCAAAGGAGTCATGCTCAGCCACGACAATCTGACATGGACAGCCCTCGCCACCAGTCGTCACTGGTCCTCCGAGGCCTGGGTGTCTGTGATCAGTTACCTGCCCCTCAGCCACATCGCCGCTCAGATGAATGACATCTGGTGCCCTATGAGGATCGGAGGGGCCACGTACTTTGCACAACCAGACGCCCTCAAGGGCTCCCTGGTCAACACCCTGAAGGAGGTGCGTCCCACGTTCTTCTTGGGTGTTCCCCGTGTCTGGGAGAAGATGCAGGAGAAGATGATGGCCGTCGGGGCCCAGTCGTACAGCATTGTCAGGATGATGGCGGCCTGGGCCAAGGATGTGGGGCTACGCACCAACCTCAGCAAAATGAACCAAAGCGCAGCTGTGGGTCGCATGCCACTCAGCTACTACATCGCCAAGATGTTGGTGTTCAAGAAGGTGCGGCAGGCGTTGGGCCTGGACCGCTGTGACATGTGCTTCACGTGTGGCGCCCCCATCAGCAAAGAGACCCAGGAGTACTTCCTCAGCCTGGACATCCCCGTGTACGAGATTTTCGGCATGAGCGAGCTCACGGGACCTCACTCCCTCTGTCGGCCCGACACCTTCAGACTCACCAGCTGTGGGAAGGAGCTCCCAGGGTGCAGGACGAAGATTCACAACCCTAACGAGGAGGGCATCGGTGAGATCTGCATATGGGGTCGACACGTCTTCATGGGCTACCTCAACATGGCCGACAAGACAGAGGAAGCTATGGACGCAGACGGCTGGCTGCACTCCGGGGACCTGGGAAAGCAGGACGAGGACGGGTTCCTCTTCATCACCGGACGCATCAAAGAGGTGATCATCACGGCGGGCGGACTGAACATCCCTCCCGTCCCCATCGAGGACGCCATTAAGAAGGCTGTGCCGTTCATCAGCCACGCCATGCTGATCGGAGACAGGAGGAACTTCCTGTCCATGCTGCTCACCGTCAAGTGCCAGGTGAACGAGGAGACGGGTGCCCCCGAGGACCAGATGACGCCCGAGGCCATGGAGCTGTGCAGGACGCTGGGCAGCAAAGCCACGCGCGTTTCCGAGATCGCCTTCAGCCGAGATGGCGCCACTCATGCCGCCATCCAGGATGGGGTTAACCGGGTCAACGAGAACGCCGCCTCCAATGCCCAGCGCGTTCAGAAGTGGATCGTCCTGGACAGGGACTTCTCCATCGCCGGAGGGGAGCTGGGTCCTACCATGAAGCTGAAGAGACCCGTGGTCACCAGGATGTACAACGAGCAGATCGAGAACTTATACAAATAGGTAGCGATTTGTAGAATGTTGCTGTCAGAGGTAGACAGTGACCATGGAGACCTATGGAGATCTCCATATCTTACAATTTTCATATTTTTGAGGGGCGCTAGCCCCTCCTACGGCTTTTGTCCCCACACGTCTCTCTCAATATTTTCCATTGACAATGAAAGGAGAAATTGGGTCAAAGGTCTGCCAAATATGATGTAAATGTTGTCCCCACACGTCTCAATATTTGCCATCGACAATGAAAGGAGAAATTAGGTCAAATGTCCGCCAAATATGACATGAATTTGTACAATGACAAGAGCACCTCTCACTTCACACGGGTGGGATTTTTGTAAATCAATGTCCTACTTCGTCACACTAAAGTGTCACATGGTGGACATAGCAGGGGCGTCCTCTTCTCTGAGCCAGGCCAAAACCTGACCGCATACCAAAAATGTATACCCTACTTTGTCATGCTGTGTCACACAAAAGCAGTGTTGGAAAGTAACTAATTACTAAAAAATGTTCCTGAACCTTTTTGGCCGTGCACCCCCTGTTACCTCCCGACCTATAGCTGATGCACCCCCCCACATGGAAATATAAATTGCATAAGCTATATAGAGACATATTTCCTTTTTATCCACATATATGCACATATATGAACCTGAATATGACATAATATATGCAGCATAAACTATATTCTGCATTACTTGCCATATATTGGCATAATATGTTAATATATTTAAAATAAAACCAGAGCACCACCATTAGACTTTTCATGTTGCGCAACCCCTAGAAGGCGCTCGCAGTTTGGCTTGGCTTTGGCACTGACTTAAAGTAATATTATTACCTTTTTCCAGTAACTATAAATATACTGTATCTAATTGAGTGGCGCTAGCCAATCCTATGCACAGCTTTGTGCGTCTGTATGAGCACGGAATGTGCTCATACATGGTGATGTATGATGATAAGAGCGCAGCTCACTTCACACAAGTGTGATTTTTGAGCCCTCCCATAGCTTTTGTCCCCACACGTCTCAAGATTTGCCATTGACAATGAACAGAGAAATTAGGCCTAAATTCCGCTAAATATGACATAAATGACATAAATGAAACATCAAAACATTAAACGCCATTGACAATGAAGGAAAGATTTACGTCACATGTAAACGAGCAAATCAGCTAACCAATCACAGGCAACAGCATTCTGATTGGCCAGTATGAGATGATGCATGATGATGTACGATAATAAGAGCGCCCTTCACTTCACACGGGTGTGATTTTTACTTTGCATTTTGAGTAATGGTATTACTAATATGTTACTATACTTTCAAAAAGTAACTTGTTACTATTCTCACGAGCCTTGGTGGTATGGTGGGCTTGACTGAGTTAGTTGCGGTTCGAGGTTCTTTGCAGTCTGCTGATCCGTTTGGGTCTAGACTGAGCGGATATGGAAACTATGCACACTATGCATACTCGATGTTTAAGTAATTTGGAGTGGATTTATCCCCCCCAAAAGTCATTTTTCTGCAACAAACGGCTATAGCCTCTCAACGTGTTGAATCAAGACACGTGAGGATCTTCATTTTTTGCTATTCTTTTTGAGTAAAAGTTGTTAGCTGCATGTGTGTATTTTACATACCGATTCTGATATGCATAACTTGCATATCGGTCAATACCGAGTAACAATACGATACCAGTGTATCATTACTTGCGCAAGCAGAGTGTGCGAGTAATGTTATCAGTCAGGTGCTACGATGCGTATGTCCCAGCATATGATATGACGACATATGCTGGCACGGTACATATGGAAGCAGACCGTGCAGGTATGTTTTCCGTCATGCTACGAAGCGTATGTCCCATGACGTGATGAATATATGTACCAATGCCAGGGTATAATTGGTTATCGATGGTGACGTAACGATGATTCATGTTTCAGTGTTGGGTGGACTAAAGGTAATGCCCTATATGTATACATGTATGTAATCTGACACCACTGCCATAACAGGCATAAGTAATCATTACCATACTTCAAAATACTGATTTTTTTTCCTCCAAAAGCAAGGTACGTAGCAAATAGCTAAACCTAATAATTCAATATTGCAAACGTTCTTTCACAGAGAGACTGAGATTTGAAAGTTTGTAGCGGTCTACAGTACTTGCATGCTCTGCTTGCGCACTTTTTATGGCCTTGTGTGCAACAAGCAAGTAGGCACTCGACAGAGTGCAGTTCTAGTTTGTATTTATGTCCGGATCGAGACTCCTGTCCAGGACAGGCTTTAGACACACATCCTCAGGAGACCTGTGTAATTTAAACAAAATCCATTAATAATAGTTAAAGTGCAGCTCCAAGTTAGTAAAATAATAATAATTGTACAGTATAAGAATATAAAACAGTATTGCAACATGAATTCAAACTACCGGTAGATAAATGCGAGTGTGGTTTCCAATCTCTATATATAGGAATATTGTTCAATTAGAGCCATTTAGAAGTGTCTGTCTGTCTGTAACTGGACACTGGACAGTCTACCACTGATCCGCCACTGAGCATTTTGTGATTCACATCGGTTAACATAGAATTATCACTTGGATGGACAGAAGCCATAATTTGACTTTTGGAAAATAATAATAAATAGTCTGCATTAGAAATGCCTAAATGCTGCTATCATCACACAGATGATAAATTAATTGCACATTTAGCAGCTGCCGGGCAGCAAGCCAGGTTTGTTTGTTTTTACTCTGACCAGACATCTGTTTGATGGTGTTTATCATGAATCACAATCTGAAATGGGCCGGTTATACTTCATTTAGTGGTGCCGGGGCCCTCTGGTGGACCGTGAGGATATTGGATATTGCAACTCAAATAATAATGAATGGCAAAACACTAAGATTTTAATAATATGACATTAAAATTAAAGGTTTGGATTTGGGGGTAAGTCCCTGCGACATACTATAGGGTCATATCTTGTCCAGGCCTGGTGTACTTGTACATCAAGCCGCCTGCAATACAGAAATGGGCCGCAAAGCTTACTACTACTATACTACTAAGGGTGCAAGAAAGACTTAATTGAACGAATTGATTAAAAAAAATGATTTAATAAAATAATCAATGACTAATCAAACCCAATTTCAGGGAGGTCATTATAGGCAAAGATCTTAAAGACATTTTTTATTATAGTAAAATGTGGCAATCTCTGCTATTTTCACAATATTCTGCCATATAAAAAAGGGCTTAGGTGATTAATCAAATCGTTGATAATGTTTGATGTTGTTTATTAAAGTTGCAGTCCTAATGCATGGCTTGCTCAAACCATTAGAGGTTTAGTATTGAATGTTGCAAACTAAGCCAGAAGCGATATTTAATGAGGAAATGGCAGTAATCCCTGACAGACAGTATGTCTATGTGGACTAGCTTCTCTGGTGACTAGTTTGTGTTGCTAATGAAGGTTTGTGAAGTGACAGCTAAACGCCTCCAGCATTTCTGACTTCTCTGACTTCCTGCTTCATAGAAGTCCCCTGCAAGAGAAACTACTCTGCTGTAACAACACAATCCCTCTAACCTTTCATTGTGTTTACAGTGTGATGCTTAAGGCGAGAGCTGTCTACACAGTTTAGAGGGTGTTCATCCGTGTATGTATACAGTATTCTGTATGTCCCACAAATGTTTGTGTCCATATGTGTCAATGAGAGAGACGGCCTCTCAGAACTAAATGTTGTGGAAAGAGACTGTGGTAGAAATGTACACTACATTTGTACTTGTTACCCCAAGTGTGACATGGATCAATAAAATGGGAGTAGGCCTACAAGAGAAGATAAGTGAGATGCTACTCTGTGCTGTTGTGATGATATCCGATTTAATACTGCATTCCTAGGAGTCAAATGTTACTCCGCAAAGAACTTGTCATCTCTGAAAGACAGCCGAGACATGGAATGGTTTGAAGACGTCCACTACACAAAAGAGATGTGCCTCAAAGAAGTCAGCTCTCTCCCAGCACACCTCCTGTACTCGTTGAGAACCACTTTTTAAATAGCCGTTCATGACTGTTCTGTTAATTTCCTGCATTAAAAGTATCTATCTGTCAGTTATAATTATCTTTTATTTCAGTTATAATAAAGGCTTTCCCCCCCCCCTTTCTTTTTTTTAATCACATCCGAGACAGAGAGCAATTTCTTTCATAGAATTAAAGGCTAATTACAGTAATAATGGCTATGATTCTACTATACTTGAATGATCTGGACCTGTATTCAACAAGCTGGAATTATCAATGTAGCACCCACTCATGACAGGAATAATGAAAGACATTTTATGTTAGAGACACAATGGAATATGATGTATGATTCAGTGTTGATTTCGTTGACTAAAACTATGACGAAAAATGTTCAACTACCTTTTTTCACTGACAAAAACTAAATAAAAACTAAACAAAAACTAAGCTATGATGACTAAAACTAAGACTATTGACAATTTCGTCAACAAAAACTAGAGATGCAATCCTGCATTGCGGGTGTGGTTGCCAATCTATAGGAATATTGTTCAATTAGAAGATTTCATTTGTGTATGTCACCGTATGCTGTCCAATCAGATGAGAGCAAAGCGCACAAATGCCTTGGGAAGAGTTCTGGCCAATCAGAGGGAGGTATAGAGAGTTATTGCACGATTTGACGTTGATTTCAACGTTTAAATATTTAAGCGATGGTGTGTAATATAACAATAGTCTGCTTGCCCATATAGGCAACCACACTAACTAGACTAAAATTATGTTTTACTCACTTATCACATTGAAGTCTGTAGGTCAACACCATTGTTTAAGTTTCTTATATGTGGTTTAAAAGGTACAGAAAACATCTGTCTGTACTGTAGCTACACATTCACAGCATCTCATCTGGTACAGACTATTTCTAAACTGTAAAAAATAAAATAAAATAAAAAAATATAGAGATGAGTGTATATTATTTTGTTTAAATGTTGTGTTTTCAGTGGAGGTGGGTGGTGGTAGGCAGGTACTTTAGCACTTTAGCCACCCGAGCAGCCAGAGAATCATGGAACTTCTATCATCATGTCCATGGTTTTAAGTTGCGAGTGCACCACACATAGAGGGCCACTGTGTTCAACTTCTCACGCCACTGAAACACTCTCTACAGGATAAGCTACCTGTGGTTTCACAGGAGTGACTTCTATACTGCTGTATGTTCATTTACACAATTTAAAACTATTAGATGTGTTGAACCTCCACCGAAATGACCTCTCAAATGTGCCGTTTGCAGATAAAGGCTCAGATAGGTAGGGTACAACAAGTCACAGCCAGTAAAAGCCTTACATAGCCAGAGGTGTTCCCACCAAGCCAATCATATCGTTGGTGTCAGGCAGCAACCTCTTATCTCAATTATCCATATTCTAACTTATGTGTTTTAACTTTTTTCATATATGAATGCCCCACGCCAACATTTGGAATTGAAGGCTGCTCATGTCAGAGCCAAAAAATATAGATTGAACTTTAAAGGAAATAGCAAACTCACACAGGCAGCATGCAGGCTAAGTGAAATGACTAGAACCACAACTCACTACCTCCAACAGCAGAAACAACACAACATGCACACTCAAGATTCACATCAGTCTTCAATTCCATAGCCAGACATAGCCGCAATTTGCAACTCTAGATTTTTTTACAATTGGCTGAATCTAGAGTTGCAATAACCTCCATCGACTTCCTATGCATGGTTTTGGTTTTGCATTGGTTTGTGACCTCCTGGTCTTAAATTACGTTAAACTCACCAACATTGCAGCTGTAGTCCAAGCTTGAATTATCCTCTTTCGATCTGGTGTCGCTTGTTTATCATAAAAGTCCCTGTAAAAAAAGTTATGAGCTACTTTCTGTCCAAAATATTCCACAACTATTATTCCGAGCCGCCATCTTGGATTTTTTCAACGTGCCATAAAACAAGACGTGAGGGGGAGCGCTTGTTTAATAGTGTCCCTCCCTCCCTAGGGTGTCGGCCTCTTCTTTGGGTGTCTTACCTGCGCAGGTAAGATTCTATTAAACAAGCGCTCCCCCTCACGTCTTGTTTTATGGCACGTTGAAAAAATCCAAGATGGCGGCTCGGAATAATAGTTGTGGAATATTTTGGACAGAAAGTAGCTCATAACTTTTTTTACGGGGACTTTTATGATAAACAAGCGACACCAGATCGAAAGAGGATAATTCAAGCTTGGACTACAGCTGCAATGTTGGTGAGTTTAACGTAATTTAAGACCAGGAGGTCACAAACCAATGCAAAACCAAAACCATGCATAGGAAGTCGATGGAGGTTATTGCAACTCTAGATTCAGCCAATTGTAAAAAAATCTAGAGTTGCAAATTGCGGCTAAGCCAGACAGTCACTGCACATTATGTTTCATTGCCCCTGTTCTGTTCTGTTCACCCAGTCTCTGGGTCCCAAAATGACAGCAAAAGAGCAACAGTTTGAATCACTTTAGTTCGTACACAGCATACAACACAAGCAGCAGCAACAAAGAAAAGAAAACAAGGTTCCTACTTCCTACCTTGAGCCGTCTTCTGCATCACCGCAGGGTCAAACTTTGAAACTGTAGTCCTACTCCTTACACAGGCGAGCCCTCCAGTGGCGTCTTCAGTCATTTTCATCCTAGCTCTGGTCCTCTAAGCCCGGCGACTAAATTGGGGAGAAAAAGGGGTATAATAATAATTAGCTACTAAAACATACATTGACAGCCCATTCATCCAAATACAAAAGTTTGGAGGCGCAGTTCTGCGTAGACTGCGTAGGCTATAGCGTACCACCTGTTTCGAATTTGCTTTAATGCAGCAAGAAGCAACATGCGTTAATAAAAACGAGCGGTTCCATTTCGGGACCTTCACCTTTCTGTAGTCTGGACAGTGTGTCCCTTGAAAGTGTTTCAAAGATGCATAAAGTCCGCGGAAACATGTGCGAACTGCTTAACGGCTGCAGTCTTCGGTCGGGCACCGGCTGCGTCCCCCGCTAGGGTGGCCACCTGCAAGACCTCAGAAAGGAGGACACTTTTTGCGGGGCTCGCTCCCCCGACCCCCCCCCCCCCCCCCCAGATTCCAGATATTAATATTATTACTACTACTATTGCACCTGATTTTCACCACCATCCTCTCCAGCATTATGTCCACAGAGAACATATATTTGCTAATTAAATTAACCTTTTTAAATTAGGCTATAGGGTACCACAAAGGCCATTCATTTTATAATCAATTAATTTTATTTCATGTTTAGATACCGGTATGTTTTATGTTTAATCTCTTTCTTGTGGGGTTTTTTATACAGTCTTATGGTCATCGGTGTAGGACATAGAAATAGAATGAAGCCAGTAGCCTATATGTATGTTCACAGTGCTTTAGCCTCCCTTTCTTTATGATTTCGAGCTCCATATTGCTCATTAAATGTAGTTTTTCATTTCGGCATATTTGGTTTATTTATCTCTGCATTAACTATACTAAATTGATTGTGAGAGCTCAACAAAGTAACAAACCGACCATCCCACTGGCAGTGTTGCCAGGTTTTGGAAGAGAACCAAGCAACCATGTCTATGAAAACAAGCTCAAAAGAAGCCTGACTAGGCTTAGTAGCCTATTATATAAAACAAGCCCAAAGTCGCTTATAATTAAGCGGACATGGCAACACTCCGAACGTCTCCACTCGCTTCGGAGCTGAGCAGCGCTGCAGAGATTTTAATACCCAGGCAGACGACGTAAATGACAGTTATGGCACAAGCACTGTATATCACAAAAAACCGGACAATTATGTGTCCGGCCAGAGGTTGAGGTGGGAGGAGGACAGGTGGGTCTAAAACCGGACTGTCCGGCGTGAAACCGGACGTCTGGCCACCCTATCCCCCGCGCGGCGCCGCGCGGCGCGCACAGCCGCCTCCATTATTTTCAATGAACCTAACGCACACCGGCTCCGTCCGCCGCGCGGAGCCGCGCCGCGCCGCGCCGCCCGGCGCGCCGATAGAACACAGTTCTATTTTCCAGGCGGCGCCGCGCGGCGCCGCGCAGCAACGCGCCGCACACGGTCGCAGACGGTGTGTGGTGGGCTTCAGTATTTTTAATTGTGATTTCAAACGATTTATTTTCTACAAATCAAAAGCTTTCTCAAACGAATTTCAGAAAAAGTAATAAAACCGTTTTCACTCTCTGACAACACTAACAACTCTACTAAACTTTCATGTTGTTAAAGTTTACTTTATATGTTTTTTTTAGCACTTTAGCTATAGGCCTATGGTTAATTGGGAGGCTAACTCAATGTTTGTTTGTTCCATTACAGATGCCTTTTTGTTTAGTTTTTATGCTACTAGTTTTATTCTTGTTATACTTTAGCCCAAGTGGCTCTAAATGTGTCCTCATCCTTGCTGTCTTAAACCTCCTGGTTTATAGGCTATACCGCCAGAGACAGACTTGGTTAATCGTTATAAGACTGCAGATTTACATTTGATTATTGTCCCTTTTTACTACGTGGTGATTATGGCTTAAGCCTTTTAATATTTGATTCTTGCAGTGATCTTTACAGTGGGTAATGCCAATTATACCTGGCTCAGAGTGTTTTTTTTTATTTGCAGTGTTTAACCTGTACGGACTTATAAAGTGGAGTAAATCTCAGTGCAGCTAATCAGTCCAGTTGTCCATCTATTGTAAACCTATTCAACCGCCAACCTATCATGGTGACAAGTGGAAATAGGTCTTGATTGAAATGTTTTAATAGGCCTACTTTGTACGTTCTCTCAATAAAGTTGTATTCACATTCAGCAACTGACCACTCTTGTTCACTCAACTGAACCCTTATAATATTCCAGGTCTCCCACCCTGTGATTGCAGTTCCGTAGTTTAACTGATACTAGGAGTACTTCATGGTAACTTGTGTAACATTTGGTTATACATAACCTTTGTACAGTCAAAGTAAAATACAGTCAAAGTAAAATAAGTATAAGTAAAGTAAGTAAAACAAACTAAGCCATATAAAATAACCCACTCATAGGCAAGTATATGAAGCCGTAGGTCTGCTATATTATTATCTTATTAAGTTATAGAGCTGTGCCTTTGTTTCATAATAATATTAATAATAAATATAGCTGCAAGCAGCTATAAGACAGGGTCAAGCCCAAGCCCAAAGAAAACAAATCACACTCAAGTGAAATGAGGGGCGCTCTTATCATCATACATATACATCATAGGGCTGTCTGCAATACTGTGGTCCAGTAACCAGAGTCAGACTCCATTCGCATGTATACGGAAATGCGATTTCTTTGACGTGGCCAAAAAAGACCGAAAAGTGGATAGAGCAATTATCATAACAATTTAGTCATCGGGAGGTCTAAAGGTCAGAGCTCTTTTGACGAATGAGTGTGAGCTTCAGTTCCTCAGGGATTCTCACGGCCCTCTACCATAATGCTGAATGTCGTGAAGAACATTAGCACAGAACTGGCAAAACTGTTAAAATGGATAAGGGGTCAACGCCCTTTGGGCTTGACCCCTAATAAATATAATACTGTTCCTGAAGAAACCCCATGGGCTTGAGTAGCTCACTACTCGTGTCAATGATATGTGTTGACCAACATGACGTCACGGCCACGGGGGAATAATACATAGTGAAAATGATATAGTGAAGATAATAATTGTCTGATTGGCTTATAGGCCTACTCGAGCTGACAATTATTAGTAGGCCCTATTCTCTCTCTCTCTCTCCCTCTCCCTCTCATATCGTGTCAATGTCTATGTCGATGGCTCATCGAAGGTAATACTCGATAGCAGCAGAGAAAGCTGCAAAGCTTCCACATCCCAGGATGCCTGCCTTGGGACCAGCACGGAATCCAATGAGTCCCCCAGTGACACAACCGCTGTAGACCGCGTTCTTCCAGTCCGACTTCCCTCTGTGCGATTCAATGATGCATTCTGTGCAGGAGAACATGGCGCCCACGATGGCAAAGTTCTTAGCGTACGACACCCCTCTCTGGCCCATGTCCTTGAGGACCTTTCGTGCCGTCTGCGTTTTCAGCGGGTCTTTGGGGTCAAAGCCAGCGTTGGTGTCGATGCCGGCTGTGAAAAGTCCAAAGGCTCCTCCGAGGACGGACCCTGCGACGCATGCTAGGACCGTCTTGAAGGTACAGCTCTCCATTACTCTTTCCATCGTCTTCAGCTCCTCACTTTTGTGGGGCACCGGCAGCCCGCTTAAAACCCTGGGATTTAGGTCCTTTATTGGCCTCTTGTCACCAATAAGGTGTTCTAAGAGTGTGCTATACTGAACATGTTGGCTATCAACGGGATGATTTCCATCATCCATGGGTGGACGTAGCTGAGTGGATAGAGAGGCCGGTTCGTGTCCTGGTCCAGTTCAATGTGTTGAAGTGTCCCTGAGGATAATAGACAAAGAGTGATTGATGGCAGTACTGTGATGTCAGCATGTCCATATATGGGCATAAAGGTTCATACACACAGACATGTGGCAAAGAGCGATGACAGTACCGCAATGTCAGCATGCCCATATATGGGCATAATGATGGTTCAGACACACAGACATGTACATCCATAATGTGACTTTGACAGGTGTTCTTCTATCCGGAGTCCGGAGTCACAAACATTCAGGGAGAGTCATGTACTATCATGACTCTCCCTGAATGTCTGTGGAGACTGACTGGCAGGCAGGCAGGGGCAGGCAGGGGCAGGCAGGCGGGCGGGCGGGCGGGCAGGCAGGCAGGCAGGCAGGCAGGGGCAGGCAAGGGCAGGCGGGCGGGCGGGCGGTCGGGCAGGCAGGCAGGCAGGCAGGCAGGCAGGGGCAGGCAGGGGCAGGCGGGCGGGCGGGCAGGCAGGCTGGCAGGCAGGCAGGCAGACAGACAGGTGTGCACTGTGCAGGATCAACCATCCCACAGGGCAAATGTGTACACACAGCAAACATGGACATTTATATCATGACACATATGTGTACATTTTCATCTCTTCGGCTGCAAACACATTGTATAGAGGTAATGAACTCGTGTACCAAAAGGTACATTCTATGCACATTCTTTTAACAATGCAATGCGTAACCAAATGGACCATCGCGGTCCTTCGCTCACTTTGAGAAACGGTGGTGTAAAGTGAAAACAAAGCAGGGTCTGAGGACGTAGCAGGACTTCACTATGTTTTCCTTTGTAATGGAAACAAAGGTGAAAGTTCAGCTTGTTGTTACCCCATTCTGCGTGCATGTGCGTTTACTTGCATTACTATACTTGTGAGGGCCAAATGTCCCCACAAGCATTGTAGAATTGGAGAAATGTATAGGCTTAAATTTATAACTAAGATTTAGGCATTTAGAGGTTAAGTTTAACAAAGATTTAGCGGTTAGGGTTAGAATATGCCTGATTTTCAGTGTCAGGCACCGAAAATAGTACTTCTACAAACTCAAGTGTAGCTAATCCACAATCTATAATCTACGTGACATGGTACAGGTACACACAATACAATACAATACAAACAACTCAGTCTTTAGGATTAGTGTTAAAAATACAAAAGGGTGGAAAGGACATTTATTTATAAAGTTACCATCCTAAAATGTTGACGTCCTCACAAGGATAGTAACGTGTGTGTGCGTGTGCGTGTGCGTGTGCATGTGTGTGTGTGTGTGTGTGTGTGTGTGTGTGTGTGTGTGTGTGTGTGTGTGTGTGTGTGTGTGTGTGTGTGTGTGTGTGTGTGTGTGTGTGTGTGTGTGTGTGTGTGCGTGTGCGTGTGTGCGTGTGTGTGTGCCAGTTCCATGAGAGCTGCAGCTCGATACAATAACCTTTCGTAACCAATAGAGAGTGTGTGAGTGTAATTAATCATGTTGGATGCTGGCCGGGCATTTTCCTCCACAACAACACTGATAAAAGATGGAGCTTCTGGTGGTATAAACACATGAATCACTGGTTGGAGAACACTTGCTCTGTACTTCAGTGGTTGCCAAACAGTACGCCACCCCCACAAGTCCTGCTTGCTTGTACCACAAGTCCTGGTTTAATTGCAATATATCATCGCTGCCGGGCATAAACCTCCAATTTCCATCTCTTTTTAACCTTTTTTCGTAAATGAATGCCCTACTTGATCACATTACAGCATCACACTAAAGTAGCAGATATCTGTAAGCTTGAAACGTGGCACAAAGCAACATGCTTTGAGCTTGTCAATCTGCTACTTTTGATACTTTTTTATTTGAATCCTGAAAAATAACAGTTTTTTGGACACTCCTGTCCACCCAACAGAGATTATAAAAAGTTGTGATTTCTTTTCAATTATTATCATTTGTTACTATATAATATCAGGCCTTTTTTATGGTATAGTGGTTTATTATGTTTGACGCAGTAATGGTGACAGTATACAAAAAATAAAAAGAGACATTAGACATTTTTTTAACACATGTTGAAACATTTCCAGATGGGGGTCCATGGCTAAATACATTTGGAAGGCATTTAGTAGAATCTGACCCATGGGTTAGTGGGATTAAGGAGGGGAGCAGTAACGACCTGCAAACAGGATGCTCATGGTGGGCCTGTGTTGGATGAAGAAGAGGAAGGGGTGGTCAGCGACGAAGCTTTGGGGCCCCGATCGGTCACTCACAATGGCGGCGGTGCTTGCCGCCGCCTCGCTGCCCTCCTCGCTCACCTCCACACAGGCCTTGTGCACCACCTTGGAGAGCACCAGGTCGTTGTCCGGAGACATGCCGCTGAAGTCGCTGCGTTTGTCATCGAAGGCATCCGCCATGCCCATTCCGATCAGGACGTCCTTCATGTCGTACGTCTCCTCCATCTTGAAACGAGGCAGACCTACCTTGACCTCTCTCCGGTTCATGGTGCCCGGTTTGGTCCATTCCACGAACCTCTCGTAGGTCAGCTCCTCTTCTAGCCTCTCCAGGCCCGTCGTGGTGTTGTCCTCCGTCTCCACGGGCAGTAAGACGAGCATGCTGAGGTCTCCACCCGCGTAGGGCAGCTCCAGCACCTGACAGTCCACCTCGGGGACGAAGCCCAGAGGGAACGTGGCGGTCTGGTACATCATCTTCGCCGTCTTGCTTTCGGTCTTGCTGAGTCTGAACTGAACATTGCCCGTGCGGGCCTCGCTGAACGGCTTGTCCCACTTGCCTTTGAAGTAGAGGCCGTTGACCAGCACCAGCCTGGTCAGGTGGTCCACGGCGTCTGAGGCAAGCAGCTCCTTGATCTTACCTTGCGTCTGTTTCTCCACCCAGCCGTTGACGTTCAGCCTGGCTCCTTCTGCGTCGTTCACAAAGTCCACAGGCTCCAGCCATGCGTTGTAAAGTTTCCCAGTGTCACTCAAGAACTCCTCTGCGAACCGGTAGGACTGCTCTCCATACAGGCGGCCAACCAGGCTGAGGGTATGGTGGGGTTCCTCCCCTGCCGGCGTGTTGTTCAGGTCCTTCATGAGCTTAGAAAGGTCCATGTGGTCATCATGGCTGTTGAAGTGCAGGACCTGAGACATCTGTGCAGCTGTGTCACCTCGGGCTCCCAGCAGCACCATGGCCAGAGCAGAGCAGATGATCAGAGGAGAGTAGAACACGTTGCCTGATGATGAGTTGTTGTTGTTCATTTCTACCAGCTGCTTGAACAGAGACATGGAGAAAGAGTTGCAGGCTGCCGACGGGGAGGAGGGGGACGACGACATCGTTGTGAACAATGTCGTCGTGACCAGTCTCCAAATGTTGCTTATAGCACAGAGTGAAAATATTAAAACTATAGTTATTTTTTTCAAAGTAGTCATGTGCTCTGAACTAGTTTATTGGACAGCCTGCAAAAGAGTCCTGCAAGAACAAAACCTTTCTTTATATGACTCTTTATTGTAGACTATGTATAGAGGGTAGTATCTTTGGACGTCTGCCCTATACGGTTCCGCTTGTTTATGTTATGAAGACATTCAGATAGCTAAGTGAGATGGCATCATATTGAGCCTCCATTCATCACTCTGATGTCATCATGATGTCAGACAATTTCCCCGAATATGGAGTCCTTCTGTGTAATTTGGGTGCGCCTTGAGGCTAGAGTATTAATGGTTGGGTGCTGGGGTACTTCGATTTTAAACTAGAGCATTACATTGGGAGTGAATTAACATACGATACAGATGGGGAAAAATGACATTATATTCATAAAAATCACACCCGTGTGAAGTGAGGGGTGCTCTCATTCTGGCCAATCAGAATGCCTGTTGCCTGTGATTGGTTAGCTTATAGCTGGTTTGCTCGTTTACAAATGATGTACATTTTCCCTTCAATGTCAATGGCGTTTAATGTTTTGATGTTTAATTTACGTCATATTTAGTGGATTTTGACCTAATTTCTCCTTTCATTGTCAATGGTAAATCTTGAGACTTGTGGGGACAAAAGCTGTATATAGGAGGGGCTATGGAGAAAGCGCGAGTTTTTGTCGCGCTATGGAGAAAGCGCAAGTTTTTGTCGCGCTATGGAGAAAGCGCAAGTTTTTGTCGCGCTATGGAGAAAGCGTGAGTTTTTGTCGCGCTATGGAGAAAGCGCAAGTTTTTGACGCGCTATGGAGAAAGCGCGAGTTTTTGTCGCGCTATGGAGAAAGCGCGAGTTTTTGCTGCGCTATGGAGAAAGCGCGAGTTTTTGTCGCGCTATGGAGAAAGCGCAAGTATTTGTCACGCTATGGAGAAAGCGCACGTTTTTCTCACGCGGCCCTCAAAAAAGTGACATAGTGCGGCTAATTGCGAACGCAGTGAGCACTTACTATGAGACCTAGCAGATCATGTCTGTCTGTGTGTGTGTCTGTGTGTCTGTCTGTCCCGCTATCCAAATATGGAGTGTGTTGCATCAGCAATCACTCAGCTCCATATATGGGCACAAAAGGGGCCAGGTCCACTCAGCTCCATATATGGGCACAAAAGGGGCCAGGTCCACATATACAGTAACAGCGGGACAGACACACAGACAGACAGACAGACATGATCTGCAGGGTCTCAGCTGCGTTCGCTTCCCGCGTTTGCGCGTCTTACTGGTGTGCTATTGTTATTGTCCAGTGCAGTCCACCACACATCACGTGTGAAAACATGTGGTTGACTTGATGGTATTAATTATTAATTAACTAATCTCCCATGGTCTTGTGTGTGAGACCTTCAAACCTCCCTCTGTGCGTCAGGATGAAGATAAATTATTTTGCCAGAAATCTATATGATCAGAGTTATGAACACAACAAAGGAGCACCTCAAGGAGACTGCATGAACAGCCCTGGTCCACATTAGAGCTCATTAATAAATGGATTCATCTCAATGTGTTTGTTGTGGAACTTAAGCCCAGGAGAGCCATTAATTGACCATAGAACACTGCAAGGAGTCATGCAAGGACAAAATATTGCGTGTGTGCATGTTTCTCCTGTGTCTGTACGAGGCAGGAAGTCCAGAGGATAGAGTTCAATGAGAGTACATGGTACTCAGATAAGTAAAAATCACACCCGTGTGAAGTGAGGGGCGCTCTTATCATCGTACATCATCATGCATCATCTCTGGCCAATCAGAATGCCTGTTGCCACAAATTTACGTCATATTTGGCAGACATTTGACCTAATTTCTCCTTCCATTGTCGATGGCAAATATGAGACGTGTGGGGACAAGATTACGTACATTTTCCCATTCATTTTGTGGGTAAGTATAGCGGGTAAGTATAGAAAATATCACAAATATAAAAAGACTATGTAAGTAAGTAAAAGTCCTGTATTGAATATTTTACTTTAGTAAAAGTAAAAAGAAAAGGAAAAGAAAAAAGTATTGGCCTCAAAACATATAGGCCTACTTACCACAGAAATATTAAAGATTATTTTCCTACAGTATGAAACACTGCAGGATAATAATCTAAATAGTAAGTAAAGCTATCAAGTAATTGCAATACAGTAAAAAAGGTAGTCTATACTTACAATACAGTACTTTTGTACTTTTATTGTTCTTTTTTTAATACAGGCCTTTAACTTATTTTTATGAAGCGGTATTGCTAGCTTTTAGTCAAGTAAAGGTCAGTGGAAAAAAGCACCCAGTGGAAGATTAGCCTCAGTAAGTGACTGATTGCACTATTGTGAGTCTCTCTTCCTGAATGTATATACGTTTGTCATGCTCACCACAGTCTACGGTCATGCTCCTAAGAGATAAACAATGGATTGATGTTGAGATGATTATTTCAGCTGCCATCTTCTTTTGACACGGCCGTGAGGAATAACGCACTGAACTCCTGTAAGGATGAATATTCATCAGGATCATCTGTCCTGGCCTGTCCGCGTGCAGACAATAAATCCACACAACTAGCATGAACCAATAAATAATACAAATCTCTGCTGTCAGGCAGAAACCTTTTATCTTTATATAACTTTTTTTTTAAATAATGAATGCCCTATAATCCTATATGCAACATAAGTAAGCGAGTGACCAACTAATTTAGTTGGTCACTCGCTTACTTATGTTACTAAAAGGATCATGGACAATCAAATGTGAACATTTTTAATTAGGTTTAAATTTAGTTTTTCTTTTCTTTTTTTTACTGCTGTCTCTTTTGTACCCTTTTAGTAATGTTTTGCTCTTTTTGTAATGTAATGTTTCTTTATGAGAACAAGGGATGGAAATTAGCATTCTTGCTTAATCTGGCGTATTTACATTGCATTGCATGTGTGGTGTTATACTGTTCATCAATATTTGCTGTGACTGTAACTTAAAACTTAAAATAAAAAATAAGTCAACGACACACGTATTCAACAGGCTATTAAGCAACCACTTCATTACGGAGCTTTGTGTGTCTCTGGCTGGGTCTGTCGCTGGCTGGCTGGCTGGGTCTGTCTGAGCACGAAAATAGTGTTTGGTTGGTTTTCACAACCAAGTGTCACTGTTGCGGTGTTGCGCAGCCTAACACACACACACACACACACACACTGCAACCTTTTGGTTTTTGGTGCAATGGAGCCTCAATTGCATCTGACACAACCCCCCACAAACACACACACACACACACACACACACACACACACACACACACACACACACACACACACACACACACACACACACACACACACACACACACACACACACACACACACACACACACACACACACACACACACCCCCCCCCACACACACACCCACACACACACACACACACACACACACACACACACACACACGCAAAAATATAAGTGGGCAAATTGAAAGTGGATTCAATCAAGTAATGATTTTGTGCAACATGTTTACAATAATGTGGACTACCTCCAAACAAATAGGCCCCACCTGTGATCTTTGGTTCTTCCACAAGGGGGACCCCAAAGCCCAGGTTGGGAAACACTGACATAGATAGACCACCAGTGGTTCTCAAAGTTGTCTGGGTCCTTGAGGGGCTTCCAGGGGGTCCCCAGTCAAATCTGTCAATATAGCATCAAAACTACTTTGACCCTAGTACATCAGGTGCCAGCCAGGCCTGAAATCATGTGAAGACCAGCTGTACACAATAAAATACACGGTACACACAGTATAAAACACCTAAATACATGTGGATATTTTCTAATTAGGTAATAAAACTATGCTATTGCTATTGGACAGGATTTTATTTAAACAGAGTAAGGTTATATCTAGTACATACTGTACATTGGATTGGATTTGTAATTGCTTTTTTTGCAAACTGGCATAAGTCAAAGGCCCCTTGAAACAAAATACATATGGTTGAAAGGACAGATTGGTTAAATAAATGAAATAATAATAAACATAAATAGGCAGGTTTTACTATATATTTTGATGAGTGAATAAATTAGTAAATAAATAAAGTAAATAAAGGAGATGAATAAACTGGTTTCAATGAATTCATGAAAACGTGGGCACTACGTCTTACCAATGCTGCGGTTTAAAATCAGTGGTTTAAAAGCCGGCTCCATCGCTTAGCTGTTTTAAGTCATTCAAGTGAAGTCACAAGTCCTGAATTCAATAAGTCCATTCTAATTGACTATTAGTCTGGATGCCTTGTGAGCTTGTACGTCATCACGAGCCTCACGTGAACTGTATAGTGAAGACACAATAAACAGGAGTATTATTATTATGTTAACATTCCGGAGCAGGGGTCTTCAACGTCTTTCAGGCCAAGGACCGTGAGACCAAGACCAGGCTGTGAGACATATTGTATAAAATTGTGCTGCATATTAAACCTTTTCATATATTTCATACATTACAACACTGTATGCATACACACTCTGAGGACCCACTAGGGCTCTCATGTTGAAGACCCATGATCTGGGTTAAAATCGTTAAACCTACTTATGTCCTCCTCTGAGATTAGATCTGAGTATAGGTAAAAAGAAAAAAAAGCTATACCATAAAGCGCATATAGCATTTGTAGAATCGGAGTCAGGTCTTAATGGGTTCAACATATCGGATTGTCGGATTCATACGCTTTTGTTGGGTAGGCCCGAAACAAAACGCCTGCGGTCTCCGAGGCTAGGTAGGCCCTAAATGGGGGTCATTCTGATTCCGGTTTGGTAGTTCTGGCCTGATGAGTCTGACTACAAACCAGTGACTATAACATGATGTCAGTTATCAACCGCTCCCGACCTGAAAATGGTATGCGTCCCAGCAGGCTACTGGTTTAGAGGTCAGAGGTTAAGTCCTTCTTGTTTAAAGACCAGGTCCACAGCGGCCTCCACATCGTCTACAATGTGATGCGGTTCCACCAGGGCGGGGTCCAACAGGAAGTCACGCTGGCCGTGGAACATGGTCTCTGTCACCGTGCTGTACTGGTCACTAGGCAACGGCGACTGAGGGTTATAAACACCTGTACACACCTAGAGACACAAACACACAAATACAAGACACAGTCCACTGTAAGGATTTGTTTCTAATAGCGACTATTCTGTCGATTAGGCTACTTTTTTAATCATCAAATAATCAAAAAGAATTTGAATAGAATTGACTGTCACTAAACCTATTCGTCTGATTAACCCCCTAAGCCCATTTCTTCATTAAACACATCTAAGAAAGAAAGAAAAATTATTATTCCCCAAAAATATATTTTTTTAGAAAGAAAGAAAGAAAGAAAGAAAGAAAGAAAGAAAGAAAGAGAGAGAGAGAGAAAGAGAGAAAGAGAGAAAGAGAGAAAGAGAGAAAGAAATCGATTTTTTGATATTTATAAAATATCAATAGTCATTCAGTAAACCAGTCATTACCAGAATTGATTGACAGCTGGTTGCTGTAGCTGCAGAAAGTAGATCGTCCCAGGCTGCAGTTCCAGTCTCATCCTGTGGGGGCGCCGTGGTCACCTGATCCCTGCTTCCCTGAGCTACTAGTTTAGCGGGCGGCGACCGGGCAACATGCCGCTGCCCAAGGTAACGGTTGTACAGGTTGGCGCCATAGATGTCCGTCATCAGGTTGTCGCTAGGCAACGAGAGACAAATGAGACAACAACATGAAGAAACAACATGACTAGTGTGTACTGTACACCAGTAAGACGCGCAAACGTGGGAAGCGAACGCAGCTCGTACATATTTGGGTTTTGGACGTATAGCTGCTTTGGGGACAACTTATATGGTTATGGCTGAGTCATGGTGACGTAATCACTCAGCTCCATATATGAGCACAAAAGCGGGACAGACAGACACACAGACAGACACACAGACATGATCTGATAGTCTTATGGCTGAGTCATGGTGACGTAACCAGTAAGACGCGCAAACGCGGGAAGCGAACGCAGCTCGTACATATTTGGGTTTTGGACGTATAGCTGCTTATCACTGCGTTCGCAATTACTGCGTTCGCAACTACAGTACCTACACCCCCCATGCTGCCTGCATTGTTGCGAACGCAGTGAGCACTTACTATGAGACCTAGCAGATCATGTCTGTCTGTGTGTCTGTGTGTGTGTCTGTCCCGCTTTTGTGCCCATATATGGAGCTGAGTGATTTGACTCAGCCATAACCATATAAGGAGTCCCCAAAGCAGCTAGACGTCCAAATATGGAGTGTGTTGCATCAATCACAAACAAATCACTCAGCCCCATATATGGGCACAAAAGCGGGACAGACAGTTGCGTTCGCTTCCCGCGTTTGCGCGTCTTACTTGTACACTAGTAGTTCTACCTCCAATGCAACTTCTTGCAACTGCCATTAGGGATAATGGTTGCTAGTAGCTACTAGCAAGCAACCATTATCCCCAATGGCATTGGCAGTTGCAAGAAGTTGCATTGGTGTGGACTGGCCTTAAAACAGTTTTGTTGCAAGGAGTTGTTACTAGTTGCATTGGTGCGGACTGGCCTTAAAACAGTTTTGTTGCAAGGAGTTGTTACTAGTTGCATTGGTGCGGACTGGCCTTAAAACAGTTTTGTTGCAAGGAGTTGTTACTAGTTGCATTGGTGCGGACTGGCCTTAAAACAGTTTTGTTGCAAGGAGTTGTGACTAGTTGCATTGGTGCGGACTGGCCTTAAAACAGTTTTGTTGCAAGGAGTTGTGACTAGTTGCATTGCCACGGTCTGGCCTTATAAGGGCTGCCAGGCTGCCAGTCGGCAGGAAATAAACTTTCTGGCAGGGGGTGTTTGCCTTCAGGTTGCCCCTGACAACCTGGCAAGTGTGCGTTTGAGTGGAGACGCCACGCAACCGTGTTTAGTTCGCTATAAACACAATACGAGATATCTGTCCAAACACCTGAACGTGGCCAGAGCGCTGTCTCTATTTTATTGCACAGCCCCAGAAAAAAAAGCGGAAAAGTGAGCGTGTGTGTGTGTGTGTGTGTGTGTGTGTGTGTGTGTGTGTGTGTGTGTGTGTGTGTGTGTGTGCGTGTGTGTGTGTGTGTGTGTGTGTGTGTGCGTGCACGTCAGTGAGTCTTACCCTATAGCGTACAGGGTGCTGATGGGGGCGTGTCCAGCCTGCTGGGTCAACAGGTATTCTGCATGCTGATAGGTCAGCTGGCTGGGTTTCCCTAGCAACGCTTCATACTGCAGCTTCCTTCCGGTCAACTTCCTGTACACGTTCTCCAAACACGCCAAGAACATACCGTGACCAAACCTACACACAATTTATCATTTAGCCATTTGGCACACACTCTTAAACCAGAGCAATTTACAGTGAGGAAGGTAAAGACAAGGTAATACATAAAATGCATAGAGACAGTATAGTGCCTCAATAATAGGATCATAGCATCAGTTTAAACTTCTAATATAAAAAATATGCAAACTATAGAATGCCAGCCAGGTCAACAATTTTAACATTTGTATAAGACTGCATGGTGATCAAGGCTAGGGCAAGTGCTAGGGCAAAAGGTTATTTCATTCGGCGACCACCCGCGCATGTGTGATTATGCATGCGTGTGCTGAAGTCGTTAATGCATTTTTGGATTTTGTAATAATAATCAAAATCTAAAAAGTAACTAGTAACTAAAGTCTTCAAATAAATGTAGTGGAGTAAAAGTACAATATTTGCCTCTGAGATGTAGTGGAGTACTGGGGTATAAGTATTGGAAATACTCAAGTTAATACAAATGCTTCAAAATTGTAATGTTCCAACAGTGTGTTTAGTTGTTGTTACCGTGGCGACGGGGCCTCGGCCATCCACAGCAGGTCCATGTTGCAGGCCAGCACAGGCAGGTGGGCGGAGTCATGAGGCACGTAGGCTGAGCCAAGGTTCCCATTGGTCAGCAGCACATCAATCACCAGTTGGAGGTTTGTCTCCCATCTGACTGGCTCACCCAGGAGTATGATAGCTGGGGGGAGGGGTCACACGAAATATTAGTGTGTGTGTGTGTGTGTGTGTGTGTGTGTGTGTGTGTGTGTGTGTGTGTGTGTGTGTGTGTGTGTGTGTGTGTGTGTGTGTATCTTACCCTCTACTTTAGGGTGAGGCAGAGGAGAAGACTGGAGAAGTGAGAACACATTGTTAGCTCATTATACATTTCCTCTCACACACACACACACACACACACACACACACACACACACACACACACACACACACACACACACACACACACACACACACACACACACACACACACACACACACACACACACACACACACACACACACACACACACATCCTGTCATTCGTAGATTATACACATATCGATTCAGGCTAAATAACTACAGTAGATATGGCAGGCTGTATCTGGCATTATAGCATGCTAATCACTTTAATAGTGGATGTGTAGATCAAGGCGTGCAGGTCCATGTCCTCTAAGATACAGTATGCCACGAGGAAAACTTGAGAATATCAGTTTCCATTAGGGAAGATTGAAAATTACTTTCTACTTGACATTTAACAACTTCCAGCATCCATATTCTGGCCTTTTCTTTTGCCAAAAATGTAGATAGAGGGTTAGCCTAGGGTTAGAATTAAGGGATATTGATCAATTTCAAATATAAATCAAAGTAAATTCTGTGGCACACCTGAACTCTTTGAGAAACCCTGAGCACACCCACTGTTAATTTGATTAGCTGCAGCTGTGCTGCTTACTTGTAGCCTTGTAGCGTACACGGTCAGCCTGCTATGTTTTAACACTGCTGTAGTCTTTAACATGAACTCATTGCAAAACAAGGGTTTATACGTACAGCTAGTTTAGGTCGTCTGTTGTGATCCACCATGTCTAGCAGGGGGTACTGTTCTCTCAACTGGTCAATAGTCACTGCCTTCTGAAAACCAAGACTAGTTTCACAATATTAGTTAAGGATTAAAAACCAGCCAGAGACACTGTGGACTGGAGGACTCAAACCCCAGTAAATATGATTGATACATTTCATTTTTTTAAGCTTAAATTAATACAGTTTTTAGTAGAATGGGTTAAATCATATTTTGGTGAAAGGATACTTGTTTGCAATGTCAAGGACAGGTCCCTGACCTGAAACCAACACACACTTATCATGGAACCTCTGAAACATCTGCAAAGGACTATGGGACAGCATCACCTGGTCCTCTGAGATCTGTCACAAAGACAGACAAAGACAGACAGACAGACAGACAGACAGACAGACACGTAGACAGATACAGAGTAATGAGAGTATGTATGTTGTTAATACAATGACTAGTTAATTTGTATGGTAGAGTATAAATGTGTGCAGATGATGGATGGAGCCTGCACACCACAGGTAAAAGAAAGACTAACTATTTAGCCTATAATGAATTACAGAAACGGGGAGTGATTTTTAATCAATAATTTGTATTAAATCAATTGATTATCAGATATTGTTTTATAATCGATTGCTGTATGTACTCTCTCTACCTGTCTGTCCTACCTGGACTCCCAGGATGTGAGACAGCTGCTCAGCCTTTTGTCTCCTCAGACAGTTCCCTGCGTTGGTGACGAAGACAACAGGAAACAGGAAGTGACCTTGTGAGTCCAGCAGCTTGTGGAAGGCTCGTCGCGCGGCGGGAAGAGGCCGCTTGCCCCGAACCAAAACGCCATCGATGTCAAAGATAAACCCCACCCCTCCCTATGTGCAGAGACACAGATAGACAGACAGACCATTATCATTTTTTATCATTGAAATTGTCGCTGACTATACGTAAATACATTTTATTGTACTTATATCTCACACACACAGTTTGATCCCATTGAGATAGAATGAGCACTTCCGCATTGCATTATTACAATGGGAGTCAACGCTATAGTGTCGTCACTCTCATACTAGATCAAGCTGCCCGAGACTAGAATTTCAATGAGTTTTCAATACAAATATGGAAATGCTATATATTCGTGAAAACAAAGTGATCTTGTTCATTCATATTGCACACAGTAGGTGGATTTGTTACAGAAGATAGGATACATGCAGGCCTATGCATAAGGGTCAACATAGCCTTAAGTACTTTGGCCCATAGTAGAATGAATAACAATGAATGAACCCATACTTCATGCTTAATGTGAAATGAACAAACATTGACCACCTACATGCTCCATTTCTCGCCTAAATGTTATCAAAAACTTTGTTTGTAATAATTCAGTTATATACTGTACTGGTCAGCTCCCAGTACAACAGAAGACTGTGGTTGTACTGGTCACCACCCAGTACAACAGTAGAAGACTGTGGTTGCACTGGTCAGCACCCAGTACAACAGTAGAAGGCTGTGGTTGTACTGGTCAGTCCTCAGTACAACAGTAGAAGACTGTGGTTGCACTGGTCAGCACCCAGTACAACAGTAGAAGTCTGTGGTTGTACTGGTCAGCACCCAGTACAACAATAGAAGACAGTGGTTGTACTGGTCAGCACCCAGTACAACAGTAGAAGACTGTGGTTGTACTGGGTAAAGGAATGACAACTATTTGACAAACAGACCTTTCAGTTTTAAAAATGTACTGATAACAATGTTTGCCACACACACACATATACATGCATGCACGCACACACACACACACACACACACACACACACACACACTACCTGGTTGTGTGTGGTCGTAGAGGATGCCCTTCGGCAGTGAGACAGTAACAGTTGTCCAGATGTCTGTCTCTCTGCTGTCCGTCCAGCCAGCATCACAGCCCTCTGCAAACCAACACCAAGCATCTCCACCTGTCCGTCTGTCTTCACCTGTCTGTCTGTCTGTGTGTGTCTTTCTGTACAATTCATGGTGTTGCAGAAGTTCATATAGGCCCTCGCTCCCCCCACCCCAACACAGCACCACCCACAACAGTGTGTGTGTGTGTGTGTGTGTGTGTGTGTGTGTGTGTGTGTGTGTGTGTAATGAGTTGATTGTGGAGTCGTGCGGATCACATGCGGATCACATGTCTGTCACAGACAGACAGCCTCTAATCAGCCAATCATATGCAACAGAATGCTTCCAATCATTAACTGTCAGGTCGCCGGCCGGAGAAAGAATATAAATGAAACGAACTTGTCTAAAACTGACCCATCTAATACTAAACAGTTTAAACTAACCAAAGTCTAACCCATCTGAAACTATAACCAAAGTCTAAAACTAACCCCTCTAAAAGTAACCAGTTTAAAACTCAACCCTGGTTTGAAAGGGGACAGCGTGGCATTCGGACGCACCACCATTCCGACTATGTGGCTTCCACGTGCGGTTAGGGACAGGGTTGGTAATGCGGTGAGTCGTCGGAATGGCGGTGCGTCGGAATAGCGGGATTCGGAAAACCGGTTTGAAACTGCCCTTTTCAAAATACTGAAGCCTAGAGCTGCATGGACATTTTTCACTCATTGGTTCCAGTATTTTGTCCATAATGAATAGTTGTCTGGAAGTTATACGATATACTGTAGGTTTGACATTTTCATTAGTTTCTGTCCAAAATCAATATCGTTGCTGTCGTGCAGAAACCTCTTATCTCCTCTTAACATAGTTTTTTCGTCAATTAATGTGTCACACTGACAAAAGTATCAAAAACAGCTCGAAACGTGGCTCAAGCTTGTAGATCTGGTATGTTTTGTGTTGCGCTGGGCAGACAGCCAGTCGTCTCGGAAAACAAGTGTTGATCAAATAGAATACATAATACATACAACTAATCAGAATCTTACTGGTTTCTCACTTGTACTGTAACATAAATTAATACATTTGGGGTTCCTTGAGATGAAACAGTCTGAGAACCAGTGCTGTATGCAGTACAAATGATATGTTGTTGTTGATCTTCACACTACTATGGTATGGTTTGGAACATTGGATCAAAATAGTGCGGCTGTTATTTTAAATTGTGGCCACTGGGGGGCGCCAGAGGGACTGAATGGAAAGGAGATTGAAAATTGGAGAATGACATTATTATTATTTTTATACCAGGAACACATTTTTCAGCCGGTGCCAACGAAAATGTAGTTTTTAACCACTTAAACCTTTACAGCAGTGGGGTCTGGGGTCCAGGACCAAGACAAGCTACAAGCTCAGAACATGAATGCTGGCATTAAAAGCATAGAGCTATAATATAATCAATTTGAAGCCACGACAAAGTCTTCCAGGTAGTACCCCTCGAGCATTGATATGATTGGTTGGCTCCTATCATAGTACCCCTCGCGCTGTTCTTGTGGTACCTCTATCACGACCTACGTCACAATTCATTCATAAATGTAACCTGGGCCTGCACTAGTAGGGATGGCGGCTTCAACAATGCCCAGTCATTCTGCAGGCTTAATTAAGATGGCAACAGACAACTGTGTTTGTACAATCTGATTCACATTGTCTTTAATCTTTAAACAAAGTTCATGTAGAAAAAATATTATTTACACAAACATCCAATATTACGACAGTCACCTAGCAACGGCCACTAATATGGAGACAAGACACTTCTGCTGTCACGATGGCGTTTACATCACTGGTATTGTGCTGCTCCCTCCAGGTGGCCACAGGCAGCCACACACACACACACACACACTCACACTGGGGCTCTTCATGAGTCCACTTCTCACTGCTTTTCAACCTATCTTCATATATAATAGGTCCTCACTAATAATCATGATAAAATGTCACATTATTTTTCTACTCAGTCTGTGTCTCAAAGGAGGGCTGTGGGCAGGTCAGAAACCCATCCACCAGTGACTTCATCGATGGGGAATCCAAGCTAATAGAAACTGTAGGCTTTCTAGAAAGCCTATCTTTCTCACGATAATACAAATCTAAACATTTTTGTAAAAATGATCTTGTTTAAAAATATATCTGCCTAATGATGTCACTGGTAGACGGGTTTCTGAATTGCCCACATCGCTCCTATGAGAGACAGAGTAGAAAGAAATTGTGCCATTTTATCATGATTATTAGTGGATCTACTATATGAAGATAGGTTGAAAAGTGGTGAAGTGGTCCTTTAACAAACGTGCCATATTTAAGTCTAATGGACCCGTGAAATGTGTTCCAAAATCCCATTTCGTCCAACATATTACAGAACAACAAAACCCAACTGTTGGGATGTGGCTAAAAACATTAACTCAGTCCTACCAGCAGATGCCAGTTAGACTACTGCTCCATAATTACACCTACCAGCTACAGCATACCTACAATAACAGAAATACAATTTTTATATTAATGTTTTAGCTGAAAAAGGAATCCAAGATGGCACAGGGTTTGCACTGTGCACGGCTTTGATCCCATGGAGCTATAGTTTGATCTAATCTCAGCTGCCTGATACGGCCTGACACATGCACAGCTTTCCCTCAAAGAATCATCTGATCCTAGGTCAGTCTAGTCATCAGGCTTTCTTTTCTTTCCTGATCAGTTCGGAGTACGAGTCTTCACGGATCCATTCGGGAATTACACATAACGATAAACAGACCTGAGCGGTAAAAAAAAATTGAACCGACCTGGGCATTGTTGGATTTTTTCTGTTCAGGTAGACCCGTGAAGAGCCCCAACACACACACACACACACAGCCTACATTCCCAGTAGTGTTTTGGCCTCTTGGCTCTGTGCCATCAGACTCTCACTGGCGTATCGTTCCAATAACTCCATCTTCCTCCGACGAACAAGCTCCTCCTCCACCTGCACACACACACACACATTAGTCATGTTTCTGCACAGTTATTTCAAAAGGAATCAAATCAATACTTTAAGAATATTTTGATGCCAATAATGTTGTACTGCTCAAGTCAAAACTAGTATTTCTAGTTCTACAATATATTGTGGTATTGCTACTACTTTGACCACCATTGATGAAATGAAAACATGACAGCACTCGTATAAGCGCGTCTCACCTCTTTCTGTGACGGTACAGGTACATGGGCGATGAAGGTATGGGCCCCTTCCTCTTCCTCTGTCTGCGCTCTGTTCTCCTCATCCCACTGGCAGACAGGAAGACAGACAGCTTGGGAGTTACTAATTATCATTTTGTACATGAATTTACGAGTTATGGAACTGTCGCCAGCACACACACAGACTGCCTTCTTGTACCCTGACAGACTCCAGTGTGTATGATCTATTATCTATTTATATGTTGGCAATTCAAAAATAGATCTACAAGCTTATTTAGTTTGGATGACTTTCAATCATTTTGAATTACTTCCACATAAATATATAATACCAGAGCATATGATGAGTGGCATAAAGTGGAGAAGAGCGAAGAGACAGGATTTTGAATTGAGCGTGGAGCGGGTTTTAAAACGGGTCAGAGCGAGAACCGCATGCCACTCCAAGCCACTCCGGTCGGAGCCGTGCACCACATGTTTAAGATGCCCGGTCGCACGGACAGACACAGAGAAACGTGTTGCCACGTGTTTGTTGCGTGTTTCGGACGCATAGCAAAATATGTTTTCTGCTGCTGAGTGGTCAAGTCTAAGCAGAGCGACCGGTGCGCAAATGAAGGCGAGCGACAATCAACATGAGCAAATGAGCGAGCGCGACAGCAGCCCTCTGGAGTGAGGAGGGGCTCGCCCCGCCCAAACACAGCTCAAGTGTCCCCGAGCAAGGCTGCAGCCTGGTGCCTCACCTCTTCATCTTGAACAGCGTAGATACTCTCCTCTTCCTCGTCTGCTGCTGCTGCTCCTCCTGCTCCGGAGATACGAGCCTCCTTCTCTGCTTTCCACTTTTCTACCGCCTCAGCAATGGCTACACACACACACACAACATAAACCAGTGGTTCTCAAACGTTTTTATTTCAAGGACCACCGGTTTGGTAAAAGGCCATGGACCCAGACAAGTCTGAGAGGGTACAAATGGAACCAAATGGGTCCATTTGCTTCCATTTGTACACTAGCTCCATTAGGGTACATTTGGTTCCTAACCGGTTCCTATAAATTTCCTGGTGACCCCCTGGAACCACCTCAAGGACCCCACTTTGAGAACTACTGGTAGAACCACATACCCTACTACATTTTTTATATTTATCAACGAATCGTCATGGAAAATTTTGAATGGATTATTTTATATTAGACTAAATTCATTAGTCTGATTAGCCTATTAGCCTACACACAGTACATTTACATTTCTAATTTTGCTATTTTTAAAAATCACTTGTAAAACTAGTGAAAACAAAAGGTTTTTATATTAAAAGGTCAAAGCTCTATATTCTCATAGTAATCATTCCTATAGTGTTTTGCTTTGACCGCTGAGTCCAAGTCGCTCACCTTGTTTTTCATAGATTAGTTCCAGAGGAAGTAGGAGGCCGTCATCTTCATCTCTATAGCCGTAGTATTCTGCGTCTACCTCCTTCATCATCTCTGCCCTGGTCCGCCTCTGCGCAGGAGTCGCTATGCACACACACACACACACACACACACACACACACACAGTGACCCATCAAACTACTTAATGCTTCATCGTTGCTGTGGGGCAGAAAACTCTCATCTCCTGAACTTTCTTTTTTTTAATTAACGGTGCAGCATCACACAAAAAGCATCAGCAGATCCACAACTTCGAAAGATGGCGCAATGTGTTTCGACCTAGCCGATCTGCTGTTTTTGAATTTGAATCCTGAAAAGTAACAGTTTTGGACATATGAGGTTTCCACCCAACAGAGACGACATGAAGTACTGAAGTGCAATAGTTGTAGACAGTTTTAACTGTGGTAGGTTAAGTACAAACTACCAAGTAGAGGAATAGTAGTATTAATAGAGTTAAGTGTAGTACTTGTAGTATTAGTACATACGTTCTTTCTCAAACAGTTCTCGAACTCCTGGTAAATCTCTGGCGGCTCCAAAGTATTTGTACCCTCTGTTACCAGGTACTTCTTTACCTTCATGATCCAACATCCTAGGACCTGTACGCTACAACACATTAGATAGCCATTACATACAGTATGTGCATTCTAGGACCTGTACGCTAGATAGACATTACATACAGTATGTACTATGTACAGAAAAGGATAGCAAACTTACAGCATAGTCGGGTCCTCCCAACTCTTTAATTCTGACCTCCCAGTGACCTTTCTCTCTCAACAGTTTGTTGATTTCATCGTTTAGATCTCTAATCTTGAATTCTCCGAGACCAGCTGGACAGACAGACAGACAGCAGTCAGCATGGTGGACAGTACATCTTCATCAACATGTTAGAGAGGTCTGCACACTGTAGATCCCAGTATAACTTTTAGTTTCAAACAGCATTTCGACCACTTCATCAGGTCTGAATCAACAATATTAAAGCAATAAGCCACAAGAGGTCTCAGGTTACCAGGTATTTTATAATGGCTGAGAGTTGGAGTGTCTCCGACCCTTTCCGACCCAATCAAGTGCTCCCAGTTGTTTTATTTAGGGGTGTTTGTGTGTGTGTGTGTGTGTGTGTGTGTCCTCATAATATTCTCACCATTCTGGATCTGAGCCACTTTCTTTGAGACTTCACTGATGATCTGCAGAACAAACACACATCATTTATAGCAGGTCTGACATAAACAGAAACACTGCCACTATGAAAAACAACTGCAATAATAACCTGTCTCCTCCACTTCTCTGCTTTAGGAAGTTCACTGCACTCTGAAGCCAAGAATGGCCTCCTCTCCTACAGACAGACAGACATATGTTGTATTATCAGTGTTCATGTGCGTAGTAGCAGAGTACAGTAGTTCAGTAGAATTAAACAGTATAGTTATTAGTTTCTTACCTTCACTTTCCCCTCCTCCAGCTGTGCCTGTCTGAACCGAGCCAGAGCAGTCCTACAATACACAAGTTACAACCCATTAACAACAAGCCTGAGGCCGATTCTACACAAATCCAACCAGTTTTCTGGAAAAACGTATGTTGCTATCAGTGCTCAGACGCCAACCGCCATCTCAAAATATTTTGTCCCACTAGGGACCCGAGGAAAGATTTTAGTGAAAGAAATATATATATATTCATCGATTTGCACAATTTAAAATAATAATAATAATAATAATAATAGGCAACCTATTAAATAATGGTTAGTGCCAGTGGTTCAAATCTAAAATGACCGAGATGCTTTCCCGGTTTTAATGGGTTAAGTAAACATGAACACGTCACAAACACCAGCTCAATAACTAATACAATAACTCAGTGGTTCTCAAACTGAGGTCCAGGACCTTGAGGGGGTCCCCAGCTAAATGTGTTCATAGAGCATCAAAATATGTTTAACCGCTTTACCCTAAATACATCAACCACTTGAAAATAGCTGATCTACAAGCTCACAACATGGCATTGTAAGCTTGTACATGTACTTTTACACAATAAAAATAAGAATATAAATCTTGGGGGGAATGGAACACGTTTAGAATATTTTAACACAAAACCTGTATCCTGCTACCCTAATAGACAGGGGTACATGAGCACCTGGCCGTTCATTCGTGCTCTATCTCCGACCAAGCCACACTTCCACCACACATCTCTCTATGCAAAATAAAACCTGCACACTCCCACAAAAGACATAGACTACATTGCATTCGCCAAAAATGTCTTCTTTACTGTTTAAATATTACTTTTCTGAAACACGCTATTCTTGCTCAACCTCAACAGCCTACGTCAGAATCGTCATGTTGGCGTCTACTACGCCAACTACGTTCACTTAATGGGGCCAGTCCTTCACAGTGACACACGCGTTAGATCAACCACGCGACCGGGATGGTTTCTACCCCTCAATGTCGTGCCTACTCTACACTGCCATCCCAAGTCCCCTCCCCCTTTCACTGCTCCTGTGTGTGACCTGTGAACTACTCTCTGACTGCACTGTGGCTTGATTTATATGTGCGAGGTTGAAATGTAATGCACATAAATTAATTATAGGTCCAGCAAGCAAATCATGATTGTCTGTTTGTGCTCAATAGGTCACCATCACATTCCGATTTTAGGTGTTGTGTTTTCTATGACATTTATTTGGGCCAGTGGTTTCATATCTATCCTTTTTCCGACCAACACAGAACATGCTAACGGTGTTAGCGCGTTAGCATCCATCTTGCTTTTGATTTATATGTGCGAGGTGGAAATGTAATGCACATAAATTAATTATAGGTCCAGCAAGCAAATCATGATTGTCTGTTTGTGCTCAATAGGTCACCATCACATTCCGATTTTAGGTGTTGTGTTTTGTATGACACTTTGGCCAGTAGTTTCATATCTATCCTTTTTCCTTTGACCAACACAGACCATGCTAACGGTGTTAGCGCGTTAGCATCACACAGCTTACAGCGTCAGTGTTGCATGAATACTTTCAACCATGACAATGCCGACTACTTTTGCTACACACACTTCCCAAGGATTATGGAGATGTCTTTATTTTTTTTTTAAGGTTGAGAAATGAAATAATTATGGTCGTTTCTAATCTCAGCATTTCACAAGAGAAAGACGTGGATGCCTTTCGCTGCGCTGTTGGCGTTGCCATGTCTCATAGAAACAAGTAAATAGGTCTTTAAAAAGAATCCCAAAACAAGCGCATATAACAGGGGTCTGTAACCTATTTTAAATGAAGTGCCATGTTTTTATTTTCTAGATAGTGAGTCAGCCACAAGCTCACATCACAACAATAATCCATGTAATAATCACAATAACAATACTAATAATAATAATCATAATAATCCTGCTACCCTAATAGACAGGGGTACATAAGCACATGGCCGTTTATCCAACAGCTTTCTCCGACCCAACCACACTTTCACCACACATCTCTATATGCAAAATAAATTCGGCACACTCCCAGAATACATATAGGCTACATTTCATTGAAAGAAATGTCTTAATTACTGAATAAATATTACTTTTGTCAACCACGCCATTGTTGCTCAACATCACCAGCCTACGTCAGAATCGTCATGTTGGCGTCTACTACGCCAACTACGTTCACTTATTGGGGCCAGTCCTTCACAGTGACACACGCGTTAGATGAACCACGCGACCGGGATGGTTTCTACCCCTCAATGTCGTGCATTTGCTGCGCCCTTCTAATGCTGCGCCACGCCTACTCTATACTGCTCCATGCGACTCGAACAGCGTCAGCAGCAGCAGCTCCGAGCCTCCGTCAGAAAGGCTGCCCACAGCACTGCACAGCCCCACACCCAAATTAATCGAATGAATGAATAAGGCGCTTATATCGCTATTGCTCAGTGGATGGGACATTTACATTAAAAGCAATCGGATGGACGCGTGGATAACGGCATGGTTGTGTGCAATCGGAGGGAAAGCTTCCATAATCCATATAGCTTCCATGCTAGCTGCTTCAGACACAGGGGAGGGGAGGGAGAAATAGTGCGAAATAGCGCTTATGCAACAATTACCCTAAAACACAAACACCTCAACTCGATGTCATTGTGAATAAGAATTTCGAGCGAAATAATAATTTTTGGAAGGACACTTTCACCCAGTATGAAGCTAAATGTGGAAGCCGTGTGTGTCACACCAAAACGGCTGACCTATAGAATCCTGTAACCAGCCTCTCGCACTGCCTGCGAGTTGGCTCCGTCTAAGGCTCCGTCTTATGAGCAAATTTATAACTTCCGGTCTGACAGCTAGCAGATTTAAGACATCCGGTTGCTTTCAGAATAAAATAAGATTATTTAATTCGTTAATTAAATAATTTTTACATTACATTATTAGTATTATTATTACATTACAGTTATTGTAAAGACACACATTATGTTTCTGTGTAAAAATAAGTAATTAAATAACATAAAAAAGTTATCTAAATGGATAAATGCTATTCACTGGAGTGCATGGACTTTATAAAGTGGACACTGGACAAAAGACGGCTCCGCCAGGCAACTATCTGGACATACCCACGCGTTTGGGAAGATGTCCTCTACCACCCCACAGTCTCCGCTAAGCGGGAGAGGTGTAAAATTCACAGCAGCAGAGCTTCTACTGGGGTCAATGCAAAAAAATGTACCGTTTCCGGACCCAGAATGGACACTGGACAAAGAGGCCTCCGCGAGGCAACTATCTGGACATACCCACGCGTCCGGGGAGATGTCCTCTACCACCCCACAGTCTCCGCTAAGCGGGAGAGGTGTAAAATTCAGAGCAGCAGACCTTCTATTGGGGTCAACACTCAAAAAAGTGCCGTTTCCAGACCCAGAATGGACACTGGACAAAGAGGCCTCCGCGAGGCAACTATCTGGACATACCCACGCGTCCGGGGAGATGTCCTCTACCACCCCACAGTCTCCGCTAAGCGAGAGAGGTGTAAAATTCAGAGCAGCAGAGCTTCTACTGGGGTCAATGCAAAATAAATTACCGTTTCCGGACCCAGACTGGACACTGGACAAAAGACGGCTCCGCGAGGCAACTATCTGGACATACCCACGCGTCCGGGGAGATGTCCTCTACCACCCCACAGTCTCCGCTAAGCGGGAGAGGTGTAAAATTCAGAGCAGCAGACCTTCTATTGGGGTCAACACTCAAAAAAGTGCCGTTTCCAGACCCAGAATGGACACTGGACAAAGAGGCCTCCGCGAGGCAACTATCTGGACATACCCACGCGTCCGGGGAGATGTCCTCTACCACCCCACAGTCTCCGCTAAGCGAGTAAATGGGTGCTTATATTTCTATGTGAAATGTGGTGATGCTGGCATCACAATAGATGCCAGCATCACGCTGCCTCCGTCTAATAAGCACATTTACAACTTCCTGTTTGGAAACCGAAACAGATGCTTCTGACATTTGCCTGTGCGTGCTTAATCGTTGTACTTCTGAACACATTTCCCAAATCTCAGTGATTTATCCACACATCGCTCTGTGTGTGTGTGTGTGTGTGTGTGTGTGTGTGTGTGTGTCGCGTCGCCCTCCAGCTGCAATTGCGAGTGTGCGCTGTGTGCAGGGCACACTACTGAGTTTAAAACCACAGCTGAAACATGAAGTGGAGTCTGTCAATTCCCGCAATTTCCTTCTTCCCATATTGCGCTGCAACGACACTAGGATTGAGCCCCCCGAAGGGGGGCGAAATTCTAGTCTGTTTAATTTAAGCACAATACTCACATGGCTTTCTCTGCATTTCGAGCCTGGAAGAGAAGGAGGAACGATGAAGCGATGGTATGGAGGAAGGTAGACAGACAGACAGACAGACAGACAGAGAGACACCAGTCAGGGTCACAGACACACAGATTTCACAACGCTTAGTTTGTTTATATGATGCTAGTTATTTGACATTCACAAATTCAGATTCAAATCTTATTAAAATACATCATCAGGACTGAGGAGCAAAATGTGTCCTTAAAATGAACATGTACAGCTTTCACCATTACATGTAAAATTAATGTACACACGTTTCACTGTATAGTGGAAACAAAATAATGTAGAACAAAATCTAAATAATAATAATAATAATAATACATAGAATTAAAAAAACAAAAAAGGAATACATATCATGACAGATTTTGGCCAGGGTGAAAGTAGTTACAGTTCAAACAAACATCACATAATTTAGCCGCAATTTGCATTTAGAAGTTAGCTTAGCCTCCATTCACATTACATTACAGCACCGCTAGCAGCTAAGTTAACAGCAAGCATTTTAAACGTCTGCATAGGTTTTAATAGCACCAGGTGCTCCTTACCATCTCTGCTGTCTCAAGTGTTTTTTGTCTGTTATATGTTAACTGTTAGTTAAATTGTAGATTAATTAATTTAACTGATAGATTTTAACTTTGTCGTTAAAATCACTTCACAACGAACACTGCACGATCTGGAAAACCACAGGAAGTACTTCTTAACAACAAGCCCGATACTTCGGCGCAAGACGGTGTCGCGCGTCAGAAATGGCAGTGATCTACAATGCCACTACTCCTCGCATCCGGGACGCGCTGTGGGCTTGTAGATCTGCTATTTTCTGTTGCTGTTTCTGGCAGACTATAGACGCCCGTTGACGTAATGCTGCCGCCTACTGTTCGGGAAGGAATAAAGCGCTCCAACGTTTATTGTCATCGCCTCATCATAAAATAATTTAAACTCAAAATTAACTTTATAATATTAAGCATATAGCCTAGATTGTATCAGTTTGTAATTGTAAATGTGATTGAACCAATTAAAAGATAAAAGATTAGCCAGGATGTTGTGAATGTGAAACATCTGTCTGCTGGGCGAAGTACAACAATGTGCAAACACAGCAGCAAGATTTGTGAGTTGCTGTGATAGGAGAAGGATATCAAATGGAACACAACCACCCTAAAGACTAATCATTGTGTATATTCCTGCACTATACCTGCATCGAGTTATCTTGGTACACAGAAGTTGATCTATTGAAGATTCTGACCTTCAAAGTACATAATTTTTGTTTTGATTGTATTGCTGTATTGTTGTATTGTTCTTTCTGCTTTGGCAATGTAAACGTATGTTTTCTCATGCCAATAAAGCCCTTTGAATTGAATTGAATTGTCTGTGGAAAATAAACCTTTGTCGCCATCTAGCGGAAAGAAACCATTACTGTCTCTCAGCTTTCCTTGCAGAAAATAAAAATCACACCCGTGTGAACTGAGTGGTGCAACTACCCTCTCCCCCTGCCTCTCTCTCTCTCTCTCTCTCTCTCTCTCTCTCTCTCGCCTCATGCGCTTTATAGAGCAACTTAATGCAAGTGGATGGGAGGAGAACTCGGGTGCCGTCTCTATTCATACTCTAAGACTATAGACTGACACCACGGCGCGTATTCAGAGCGTAAAGCTGTGACTCCGCCCACCCCCGGGTGGGCAATGCAATTTGCGGCATTTCCAAAACAATATTGCGCAGAGCAGCGATTATCAAACGTATTTGCAATGCCATACGTTGAAATCTGTTGCTCGTGGACAAGGCACGCTACCTCCGCAAGTTAGATATTATCGGCATAGATAGATGTTTGTCCGTATGTGATTAAGGATTGGACCAAGTTGCACTGGCAGCCATAGAAGATTCTTACCCCGGGCTAAAACCGGATGTGACATTTGTGGGCGTTCCTGACATGTCTAGCCTGGTGTCAGTTTATCTCTCTCTCTCTCTCTGTTTCTGGCACAACGGCGCCACTTTTGCCCCTACTGGTACTCTAAACATTGGGACATAGTCCCTATAGGGACTGACCCTGACCCATAGGGACATTGCTGTTCCTTGGAGTGGTTGCACCACTCAAAAAGCATAGGAAAGTACAGTCTATGCCCTATAGGCCTATCTTGCGCCACCCCTTACCCCATATCCATAAACTTATTTGCAATTTTTACTATTTTAAAACATTTTAAAATAGTACAAATAGCCGATCTACAAGCTAACAACGTGAGATTGGCTAATTGAACTATTTAAAGTTTTAAAATAGTAAAAAAATGGCAAGATGGAGCAGTACAGTTCAATACAAGGAGGAATAATTTTGTATTCATCTTTAGGCTTGAGTGCTTTCAAACACAGTGTTCTTTGACTGGGGGGGTCATATATATATATTTTTTTAACAATATATTTATTGCGTTTTTCTTTTTTTTAACAAACAGACAATACAACAAAACAATACATAATACATCTTACTTATGGCCACAAGACCAAACAGCTGCAGAGAATAAAATTAGACCTTTTCAGTTTCCACCATTAAATAAGATAAATCATTAACCGTAATATATTGGATAAACCGTCCCCATATCTTATCAAACATCTTCTGTTTATTCTTTAAAGTATAAGTAATTCTTTCCAGAGGAAGACACAATGATAACTCTCTAAACCACTGAGTAATACTGGGTTTGCCCTATAGCCCTTTTGGCTTGTAGTAAACATAAATCTAGAAATCTTTGTTCGCTACTCTGAATCTTATGGCCAAGTGGGTAAAGACCTAATAGAAACAGTTTCGGTTCAAGCTCAATATCTATCGACAATATCTTCTGAATCTCCCTCCTCACTTCTTCCCAGAATTCTTTCACTCTTGGACATGCCCACAGACAATGGAAAAGTGTACCTTTGTCTTTATCACATCTGATACAAGTATCTGGAATATCTGCACTAAATTTATTTAATTTTTCTGGAGTGATATAGACCCTCATCAGCCAATTATATTGCTCAACAGTTTTAACCGAGTGTTACCCGTCTGGGATTGAGCATCCATACAGGCTGAGCTCCACTCTTCCAATGTCAATTCCTCTTGTAGATCAGCCTTCCATGCATTATATTTGGATTCAGAGGATTCAGGAGAGAGTTCTACTAACAGAGTATGAATCAGAAATGATGCCCCTATTAAAGGGGTTTCTTTTTCTATTATTGACAGGGGAGGGAGTGTCAGAGAATTCACCTGTTTAACCCCTATAAAGCTTCTGAGTTGTAAGTACTTAAAGAAGTGTGTACGGGGTAAATTGTATTTAGCAGCTAGTTCATCAAAAGAGAGTAGATTCCCCCTTTTGTCAAAAACATCCTTCCATTGTTTAATCCCTTGCTTGGCCCATATCTTGAAGCCCCCATCCGCCCTTCCTGGGGTGAAATATTCATTTCCCCAAATTGGGGGGGTCATATTTTGACAGCAGAAACTGTCATATGAAACTGCCTGCATGTCATAATCCCCCCTCCCTATTTAAGTATTGGACAGTATTAAGATGTTGATATTGATGTTGTATTCATCTTTAGGCTTGAGTGCTTTCAAGTTGTGCTTGAAATGTACTGTAATTTTGCAAACTGTTAATGAATACTTCAATCAATCAATCAATCAATCAATCAAAACACTTTCTAACCACCTGCCCACTATATCATGACATCAGAGACACATATTCCCACAGATTACACACACACCCAACGTGAGTTTGAAACTATGACCAATGACAAAAAACAATGTGCAACAGCAGCAAGATTTGTGAACTGTTGCAACAAAAGAGGGTTAAGGACTACTATCTATCTATACCGCTGCCTGGACCTTGCACAGAGCTAAACAGAGCTAAACAGAGTTAAATCTGAGTTTTCTGTATACTATTTAAATAGTAGTTATAACAACGTCAACATGTATTAAGTAACGATACAATGTGACATAGGTCTGTTTACAAAATGCTGTAGCCCACCAACTGTATACTTTCCCCATTTCCAACTGTTTTTCTCGTATTTTGACACTTGCTTTCAATGTAATGTAAATAAAGCTTATTTGAATTGAATGTCAGTCTCCTCAGAATTTGTACTATAACACTGATTTGCTATGAAACTACCGGTAGTTACAGACAAATATACAATAGCCTACTATGTAATAACATATAAACACACACACGCAAACACATACACACACACACACACACACACACACACACACACCACACGCACGCGCGCACACACACACGCACGCACACACACACACACACACACACACACACACACACACACACACACTGAATGCTTCCCTGCTGGCTGCTGTCTCATTCACAACTAATCACGAGATTGGGACAAAAACACAATATGTTGATTATGTCACAGTCACACCAGGCAGGGGTGTCAAACTGTAATCAACACATGATGTAACAATATAACTGCACGGGAGGGGGAAACCTCGTGTCGTGTGTGTGTGTAAGTGTGAGGTGGGGTACTACATCGGGTCGTGTGTGCGTGTGTCCCCCCGAGTGTGTGTGTGTGTGTGTGTGTGTGTGTGGGGGGGGGGGATACTACATTGGGTCAGTGTGTGTGTGTATGGTGGTGGGGGTCGATCCTCTGGTGCCGTGTGCAACAGAGTTTGGGGGGCGGGTCACAGTGCCGTGCGCAGACCGCGTGTCGCAGGGAGAGAGGAGGAGGGATAGAAAACAAACAGCAGCAGAGTCACGTCGCCAGGTGAGTTTTATTCACAAAAAAACATTTAAAAATATCCCCTTCAAAAAAAAAAAAAAAAAAACTTCCTCATGCACGGACACGCGCACGCCGCGGGTCGACGCGCACGCGCAAATTAAAGTCGATAAGAAAACAACAACCGTGGCGTTGTGTTTGATGCTAACTGTGGCTAGTTTGCATGCTAAGCTAACAGCAGGCCCTGGCCGTTGCTGCGTCAGAGACTCCACAGTTGTGTTTCTTTACGGTTACGTTATCATTAAATAAACACACAGGCGCGCGCTATACGGTGTGCGGGGTGGGATTGTGAAGAGGGGGGGCGGCGTGTGTCGGTTTGTGCGTGCGTGGCCGCAGGTCCGTTACAGGGGGTGGTGACCGTCCGTGATGTGTTTGTTTTGTGTTGTATAGGTGTCTGTGCGTGTCGTGACTTTTCTTTTCGCAGATAAGTAAGCCTGGGACCGAGGCTACTCGTGATGGGGTTTAGGGGTCACAGTCACACTGTACTGTAGCCTGGCTGGTAGTTTGGGGTTGTTAAGGAGGCCTGCAGCGTGGGTGGGCGGAGCAGCCTTACTTGACACACCAACAACGACCAACGTGTGCGCGTGCGTGTGTGCTTGCGAGGGAGAGATGATTGAAACTGTCAACCTCTCAAAGTGTGTAGTGTGTACAATATACGTGCCTACCAACCTGTGTGTGTGTGTGTGTGTGTGGGGGGGGGGGGTCAGTTGTCATGGTTGAAATAATTGTATTTTAATTAAAACACAAAGTTTGTAGTTTAAAATCAGTGTAGAGATTGTAGATCCTGGAGTATACCTGAATGAACCCCCTATAAATAATTCTGCAAAACACCCGCCATCCAAGTTTCCTTTTTATGTAGGCATTGTATTTTTAATAAGAGTGACACAAATAAAACAGGCAGGGCATTGCGGGCTAATCATCTTTCTCTATCCCTCTTTCTCTGTTCTGCTTGTGTGGGGCAGTGAAAACTTGACACTTTCCAACAAAATCCATGCATAAATGGCGATTGTGTGCTGATAACCGTCAATCACGTCATAACGATTCGAGCAGCACTTCCGGGAGCCGCATAATGCATGCACTCTGAATGGCCACATGCTCCAATTGAGCACGACCCCCAAATAGGCCCCCGACAACTGCATGCAGCATATTAGGAGCCAAACGCACACTGCACTAATCTTAGTTATACATTCCAGGGATTAGAACCAGCAACCTACTATGAATGATCTTTGATTATCCTATTGATTACTTATATGATTAATCGAATAATAAATAAGTGTGTTTTGGGGATAGTTAATTTTTTTAAATATATATATCAATGAGTGAATCAACCACTTTAGCCTTTTTGCACAACGGTGTCAGGCAAAAGTGTAGGCCAACAATTTCCACTACTTCTTAAATGTAATGCATGTAATGACATGCTCAAAATATTTGTAATAATTGATAAAATGTATTAGATTGATTAAGTGTTAAGTGCACCCCTAGCCTAGTAGACCAATCTCTTACAGCTGTCTGTCTCTGTCTGTTACAGGTGTAGTAGGAGTGTAGTGGTTGCCGTGGTGATGAGCAGTAACGAGTGTTTTGGGTGTGGCCGGACGGGTCACTGGATCAAGAACTGTCCCAACGCTGGGACTGGGACTGGGACTGGGACTGGGACTGAGACTGGGACTAGGACTGGGCCTGGGACTGGGACTGGGAGGGGGCGGGGCAAAGGACGAGGTCGAGGGAAAGGTCAGTCTGTCTGACTAACATATTGATTGCATGGATTAAAGTTCTCAGTCACCACGACTGATTTCAGTCATTTGAATATCAGCATGTCTTCTATGGAAGCACGCCATTCACAGGCTGTGACGTGTTTGTAAGCTTGTAGATAGCCTATTTTCAGTTATTTGTTACTTCTAAGTGGTCAAACTAGCAATAGAATGCAAGTTCAATCTTCCAGAAAATCCTAATGTTTAGGGTTATAACCCTCTGGCTTCTGGTATTTTGTTAAAATGCTTTTTTGTTTGGCCGACTTTAGCATCAATCTGCAATTTCTTCAACTAGTTCGTTGTATGGCTATCGGCTACCAAAACATAATTCTACATACTTGTGCTAATTGTTTTTGAAACCTTTCAAGCTTTTTCACAAATCACATATTACGACTGGGTCTAACTTTTTTTGTTGTTGCTTTAATCCATGTGATTGTTTCTAACTGTTCAGAATTCAAATGTAACACAAATTACATTTAGTTAAACTGTGTGTGTGTGTGTGTGTGCGCGCGCGTGCGTGTGTGTGCAGATCTGTTCTGTTATCGCTGTGGAGAACCAGGACATGTCGCCAGGGACTGTGAGAGAACTGAGGATGGTGAGACACTCCTGACTATCTGTCTACCCGGCTGTCTGTCTGCATGTCTGTCCACCCGGGTTTT
Source organism: Protomyctophum bolini (assembly GCF_963924005.1). Classification (NCBI taxonomy): domain Eukaryota; kingdom Metazoa; phylum Chordata; class Actinopteri; order Myctophiformes; family Myctophidae; genus Protomyctophum; species Protomyctophum bolini. The sequence continues at coordinate 25,637,232 of NC_137863.1, read as the reverse complement.
ATTATCTGTCAAATACTTCTCACCAGAGCCTACTATTAGAGAGTTGCGTCACCTCCGTTCACTTCATCGGGCCAGTCCAATGGCGGCTCTTCTACATATACTTCTATTGGCGAATAGTGACAAAGCACTGGACCGTGCCAAAAGGTCTCTATTGTCACTATTTCGAGTTACATGAACCACGTGACCGGTGCTGTTTTGTGACTCCTTTTTGACAGACCTCTAATAGAAGGCTCTGCTTCTCACCATTTGTCTAAGATGTCTAAACGTCACATAAAGTAACTATTGTCTGTTTTGTCTCCTCTCCTCTCCAGCCTGTTATAACTGTGGTAGATCAGGTCACATCTCAAGGGACTGTAAGGAGCCTAAAAAAGAGAGAGAGCAGGTCTGCTACACCTGTGGGAAAGGAGGCCATGTGGCACGGGACTGTGACCACGCTAACGAGCAGAAGTGCTACTCCTGTGGAGGCTTCGGACACATCCAGAAGGGATGCGAGAAGGTCAAATGTTACCGGTAAGAACAACGAAACTAGAGCCCGGCTGATCAATGGGTTGTCTGATTTTATCAATGTGTTGTTAGTCCCTGCCTGGTCATGTGCTTATTCAGCAAATAGAGAGAGGCACAAAAACATTCATATAACCCATATGAGTGCTGTTTTGAAAGACACGGCCCAGTCACTTACTGAAATGATGCCAGTGGTGCAATGTTACACTGGAGGTTGTGCTTTAGCATTATCATTGGCACGACAGTGATGTGGCCAGGAACGAGGCACTTGCACCTCTTTCTGTAAGCGTCATTGAAGTGCCAATAATAACCCCTGCCCTAGACCCATTGAGATTTTACTGTATAACATCAAGGTTGAACAGTTGTATTTGTAAGTAACGGGAGTAATATTTAAAGGCATGCTCATTTTGAGCATGGCTTACAAGCCTATTTATCATAACAACGCAAATTAATCAGAGGGAACTGCTCTTTGTAGGTTAGAAAAATGGGTAGAAAACAAACCTCACTCCCAGGACTAACCTAACCTCAGCTCACTTTACTAGGCTGGAATGGCTGAAGTTAGAGGACAGTACACAGCGACTTGCAATGGGCCTTGTCTTCAAGTTACTCAGGGGATCTGTGCCCAATCTGTCAAACTACTTAACTAGAGTGAGAGACGCCCACGGGCATAGAACCAGATTGAGCTCCACTGAATTTTTCTGAAGCTCATCATCGTATATCATCATGGCGTAAAATAGACACTATTTGCTCAGACACTATGACGTAAAATGTTTTATTCATTGTCAATGGGAATTGAATGTTTGTGTAGGACAAAGTCTGTGGACACACCAAAAGCTGGATATGGAACGGACTAGCACCCCTAAAACAATACAAAAAAACATGCAATGTATGGATAATCAGACTCTGATGATCAATTGTAAGGAGGCAAGATAGTTGTATGCTACCTGAGGTCATGCCAGCTAGCCTACCCAGCCAGCGTTTTAGCTTCATAATGGCTTCATAACTTACTGATGTTACTTTGGGTACCTAGAAAAGCGCTCTATAAATCGTATATATTATTATTATTATTATTATAGTTAGTTTATTTATCTCGTCATGGTTTAGTACAGCATTTGTACATACGGGGAAAAAAAGGTTAATATATTATACAGATTGACCAAAAAGGTATGGGCCTTATTATGCCCACCTTGTTAACATTAGTTGATTACATAGAAAAAATAAACCAAAGCAGAATAATAAAAAACAAGAATCAACGATGCTGCACTTCTTGCTATATCGTCTCTTACACAGTGGTTCTCAACCTGTAGGTCGGGACCCCCCAGAGGTCAAACAATATAAAAAAGAGGCAGCATTTTTTTAAATAGCTGATATACAGTACAAGCGCTGTGAGTCTGAATATCGTCTATTTTCACACTATTTATCTGTGGAACCGAGTCAAACTAAATGAGTCAACTTGTACAATCTTTATGCTTTTCGTGTGGGGGGGTCCCCAGTGCAGACATGACTATTTTGGGGGGTTGCAGCCTGAAAAGGTTGAGAACCACTCACTTACACCATGCTCCTCTCAGCTGTCCTATCCGTCTCAGTAACACATTCAAGTTCTAATAAAGTGGGTTTGTCTTTTTGTCCAGGTGTGGAGAGATTGGACACGTGGCGGTTCACTGCAGCAAAGCCTCTGAGGTCAACTGCTACAACTGTGGGAAGTCGGGTCACCTGGCCAAGGAGTGTACCATTGAAGCTAGTGCCTAGCAGCCCGCTAGCACGCTAACAAACCCACACACCCTCCCACTCTCAACCACCGTCTTTCCTTTTATTTCTATTATTATCTCTATCGTTTTCTCTCTTCTTTATTTTATTATTTTTTATCTTCTCTGATCCTCCTTTTTCCATTGGTTCAGAGGGCACTCGGGTCAGCCCCTGTACCAGCCAGTCAGAGCAAAGATAAGGAAGGACACTAAAGTTTTCAAAAAACAACAAAGAATCCACTTTGTTCTGCATTATTTCTAAAAAGTATATATATATATAAAAATACAGCTTTAGTTTGGTAGAGATGTTATAAAGCTTTGTTTTAAGACCACTGTTCTGCCCAGCCGATTGGCTGAGAACGTCATGTGACCCATTCAGCTCTGACACAGACTGGGTTACCTGAGGAAGGCAGAGCTTACAATAAGCTTGAGAATTCACTTTGTATATGGACTTATTTGAGTTTGTCTTAGGGGTGAAATGTGATTGGCCAGCCTCCGGGCAAAGCTACAGCCAATCAGATCACAGGACGACTATCACGTCATCACACTATAGGAAAGGAACAAACCAACAGAAAAGCCGGATGTTTCATAATAATAATGATAATAATAATAATGACATGTAAACACTGATCATTCATTAATATTTTAAAGATTAATTTCGTTTTTTTGTACAGTTGAGCTGACTGAAGTTCAGTTCAGCTCACAACGCAAAGAGCGCCACGGAGAGATGGACAAACGGATAGACTGACACATCAGAAAAGACAAAAAAATTAACAAAAAAAAAAGAACAAAAAAAAACAATTTAGGTTTGGACATGGAGAGGAAAAAGTTTTCACAGCAAAAAAAAAGAGAAAAAGAAAAAAATCCAAATGTTATTTTTGTACAATATATCACGTAGAAGTACAGAGTGTAAAGATAAAGAACATTCAGCTTCTTTTTACAGCGTCGCTGTAGACTGGGCGTGGCTTTAGACGGTAGAACTGTAATTTTAACCAATCAATAAACGAGGAGGAGGAAGGGGAGTGGACTGGAATCATCAGCTTGCTGACTAATGTCTTTATTTAATACTCCATACAAACACAGCTCCCTGTTCAAAACAAACCCGTGATGAGCTTCATTTATACTGAATAACCACTGTTCGTTTGTACTTTGTAGATCAGTTATTTTGGCAAGCGCCAAGCTTGTATTACAGAGTGAAAATTAGGCTTCACTCTTTTGAAGGATCAGTCTCAGCGTTTCCAGACCTGAGCCGACAGCCGCGACTGTTTTTTCTGTCGGCCAGCGTCTTTTACGGGTTTTTAGACAGCTGGTGGATGGAAAAGAAGCTCCACCCACATGGCTGAATGCCACGACGGCCAGATTCCCGGAAACGCCTGCCCCCGCGGCAGTCAGACGTGGGGGTGGAGCTTAATTTCCATCCACCAGCTGTCTAAAAACCCGGAAAAGATGCTGACCGACAGAGAAAACGTCCGCGGCTGTCTGGTAGGTCTGCCTATGGCTTCTGTCGACCACTGTGACTCTAGCTGTTGCCAGATCTACCAGACAGGCGGGGAAATTTTCTCTGTCGGCCAGTGTCTTTTCAGCTCAGGTCTGGAAATGCTGACTGAGTACCAGGTGTTTTTACCTGGATGGGTGTGGTTTAGCAGGGTGTGGCAGTGCGTGCTGCTGATCAACAGGGCAGGCGCAGCAACGGCGAGGTCTTACTAGTATTACCACTTGGCACTTGTACTACTAGTACGGTAGTATAATTACTCCCACAAGTATCACTGCTACTGCTTCTGGCACTGCAGCATTTATTGGTGAAACACGAGATTTAAAATGAATATGTTTGACGTGAAAAGTTATGAAGACCCAGCCTTGAACGGTAAGTGTGTGTGTGTGTTATATATAGTCTGGTCTGTAAACTGATCTGGCCTGTATTTGGACGGCCTACTGCACTGAAGTGTGCGCGCAAGTGTATAACTGGGAGTGACATCAGGAGTTCAAATCAGGCTCATGACCTTTGTCATATGAGGAGTAGTATTTATACATAGCCTTCGACATTCTACATATTTAACAGGTTTTATATTAAACTATATATGAATACAAGTGCATGGGAGTCCTACAGAGGCTATATACAGGTATGGTGACTTTGTGAGCCAGGCTACGGGAGTTCAGCACTCAGCCGCCCACTATTAGAGAAATTAAATATTTTTGGCATGGTTTAACCACTTACTTTAAGCAATACTTTGTCGTTTGGCCTTTGGGGTTCCCCATGGGTATATACTTGGCCTGCCCTTTTTTCCCTCTAGACCTGGAAATAGACCAACAAGTTTGCGATTGGCTTTTCAGTTTGTTGATAGGCTGTTTTCACCGAATGTACTGGTGGAATTCCAATGTATTACGTTTTGGATTTGATTGTTATGTCTGAATGTTTGGATCCCATGAAGAGTATAGAAGGACTACTGTTGATCCCCACAGAATGTGCAGTTATCTCCCCCACAGTATGGACAGTTGTAGAATTAATAATCTAAACAAAAAAATAACCTCTTATGGGGGTCCATGGCACAAAATCCTGTCAAATGGGTGTCTATGGCCTAATGTGTATCAAGTTGGTGGACTTTGATGTGAAAATGTTTGAGAATCACTGTTGTATTGTGGCTCCCTCTGCTGGGCGAGATGAGTTCTTGCTAGGTGTGGATATTTATAAATAGGCTACCCATGATCAATGTTTTCAGGGCTGAATTGGTTAGTTATTTCAGGGTAGATAATACTAGAATCAAAGCAGCAGGAGTTGGTGTAATCTTCAAACAGTGTTTGTTTTGACAGAGATGGTTATTGTTCCTCATGGAACACGTGTTTTCAAAGTGGGGCCCGGGGACCTCCAAGGGTCTATATAGAATCTAGACAGATCCTTAACTCAGCGTGTACAAATGGAACCGAATAGACCTGATTTGTACACCGAGTTAAATTAGCACTGTTCAGATTGGGGGTCCTATAGAGCAGGGATACTCAACCTCAGGCCCGCGGGCCACATCAGGCCCGTGGGACCATTATGACTGGCCCACCAATGAAAATCTAAAAAAATGAAAATGGAAAAAAAAAAAAAAAATCTGAATGAAGTTATCTTTAATTACATTATTATAAGTAATACTATTAGAGTTGTACTATTACTCGAACGAAAATAAAAGCTTGGGGGGGGGGGGGGGAGAGATGCAATGCAAATGAAAGACATATACTGTGTAGGCCTATCCCTATTCCCTGACATAATTTTATAGCTAAACGGACAGAATTCTATTTTGAATTTGAATTTGAATGATGAAACCCAGCTGCCATTAATAGTTGGAAATGGAAATTGCGGAAATGGTGGAAATGGAAATTGCGGAAAATGCGGAAATGGTGGAAATGGAAATTGCGGAAATGGAAATTGCGGAAATGGTAATTGCGGAAATTGCTCTTAACTTATAGCTATCTATTTTCAGGTAGATTGTTTTATTTTACTCAGTCAGCCATATCACTACTCATTTTTTTTAAGGTCATAGCTGGGTAATCTATTTTCAGGCAAATTGTGTTTATTGTATTTTATTTTACTCAGCCATAACAATTTATTTTCTGTTAACCAACTTGCTGGCTGGCAGGCAGGCAGACAGCTACTCATAGACAGGCAGACAGACAGACAGCTACTCATGGAGAATTGGACAGGCAGGCAGACAGCTACTCATGGACAATTGGACAGGCAGGAAGGCAGACAGCTACTCATAGACAGACAGACAGCTACTCATGGACAATTGGACAGGCATGAAGGCAGACAGCTACTCATAGACAGACAGACAGCTACTCATAGACAATTGGGCAGGCAGGCAGACAGCTACTCATAGACAGACAGACAGCTACTCATGGACAATTGGACAGGCAGGAAGGCAGACAGCTACTCATAGACAGGCAGACAGACAGCTACTCATGGACAATTAGGCAGGCAGGCAGACAGCTACTCATAGACAGGCAGACAGACAGCTACTCATGGACAATTAGGCAGGCAGACAGCTACTCAGACAGGCAGACAGACAGCTACTCATGGACAATTGGACAGGCAGGCAGACAGACAGCTACTCATAGACAGGCAGGCAGACAGCTACTCATAGACAGGCAGACAGTAAGACAGCTACTCATTGACAGACAGACAAATAACTACTCATGGACAGACAGACAGGCAGGCAGGCAAAGAGCTACTCATGTTATGTTATTATGTTATAACAGCTACTCATGTTATGTGCAATAATTTGTGCAGTTATGGAAACAGCTCTTTGTGTTTATGCAAGAAAATGTAACACATATTTTTTAGCAGCAATGTGGAATGTGTTAAATAACTGGATACACTAAAGCGCAAATAACATGCATTTAAAAACTGCTTTTAATATCATATTAAAATAAATTGAAAAGGTTTAATTTGATGTTATAGGTCCTTTAAGGTCTAAAATACCTTTATAGTAAAGAGTGACGCAAGATATTTTATTGAAGAGTATTTGTATTAGTTTTGTAGCAAAATGAGACGGAACATTTGAGTGTTCCATCCACTATATTCATCTCATATAAAACAATACATTCAAACACAGTGGATCATATTGTTTTTAGAATTGGTTCCATATGTTAGCACTGCTAACTACTAATTACACTGCTAATTACAAAACAATTTGAAGCCATTTTCTGCTAATTACAAAACAATTTGAAGCCATTTTCTTAAAAGGACATGTTCAGCCCACTGACCTCAAGTCACATTCTGACCTTACAAAACACAAGTCACATTCTGACCTTAAAAAAAACAAACACAGTAGGCCTACTGTTAGTTTGATTTAGGAAGAACTTAAGTCATTTGTTCTACAATTTTGTACAGACCTGGTTTGTTCGTTTTCTAATACCAACATTAATGCCAAAAAGCCTACCCATACATTCAGCGCACACACACACACACCCCTCTTACCCTAAACTATTGCTTCACTACTAGTGGGAAACCATGTTAGCTACATACCGCCTACAGTTAAATTCTCTCGTAAACAAATATAATCTGTTTGTGTTTGCATCATTTGGACAGAAGAGACAGACAGTGTCTTATACTAGACAAGATGTGAGTTCATAGCTAAACAACCGTATAAGTTACTGGCATTTTATTTCAGTTTGATAACTACCTTTAGCCTACTTCCAAGCTAAGGCCACATGTTCGCTAAATTACTTCAAGTTTTGTTTGGGTATCATGTGTGTCGATGGACATTAAAACAGAAGTTATGTTAGTGGAAATATAACTTCCATTGTCTTTTTATATGAATTCTCAAAAACTATTTTGGTTACGGTTAGGCATTTTAATGCATTCTAAAGTAGGCTATGGACTCATTTGAAAGGTTTAGGAGAAAAACAGTTGCAAGTGATGGTGTTTTGCCAACATTGACACAATTATTCAGGTAAGTTTGATGATTGGGAATTGGGACAAAATGTAAACAAACATAAGATATTATGACTGAAGTTGCGATAAAAGACAACGGTATGGTCCTTTAAGTTCAGCACTTTTCACAGTGCAGGAGCACGGAAGAATAAAGGAGATATAACTAAAAATAAATACATACTGTAACAGGACCCTCACAGGCAGGCAGACAGTCCTTCCAGACTCATCTACAAACCAACATGAGTGGTCAAACAAAGAGATCTCTGCAGTTGTACAGATATAGACAGTTATTTGGCATAACATCACAGCTAGTTGCTTAGCACCAGTCCTCCTGGCCTCCCTTCACTGGATTGATTTTAAGATCAATCAAATCAATTCTGAAAACCTACTTTTATTTGAAAAGCACTTTATGCGTCATTATTATTATAAACAGAGCAGAATTTATTTCTTTGTCAAACTATTATGTCTTACCTTGAAATCAGAAATCAGACAGTTTAGCCGTTGAATAAATGCCTGTGATCACACTTCACAGCTGTTGTATTTACCAAAACTCACTCCCTCTTGTGTTGTTCTGTTGCTTAACCACTTTAATCCAGGCATCCGAATGGTTCTCAATTTCTTTTGTGGTTCAGTGGTACAGCAGCATTTATGGTTGGATTACTGTTGGAAAACAAACTGGTGAGAAGCCCTACTGTAGTTGTCACCTATGTTACTTAATGTGAAGTTAAGGAACAAGGTCCAGCTTGCTTGGCATCGTCACTGGTCCGTCGCTGTGAAAACCACCTCAGAACAAACTTGTTCTACCACACTTGCATCCTTCCATGATTCCATCTTTAGTATCTGTCTCTCCATCGACATAAACAGTCTATCTACAGTATTAGTAACTACTGTGTGTCCTTCATTCTCCTTCAGTGTTGTGCTGCTGTGATTGTCTGAGGTGTTTACATGATGATCCGGGGTTCCGGCACAGAGTCACTGATAGATTTGTGAGGCAGAACGTTGGCTCCGTTCAGGTACAACTCGTCATTGACGATCACATCCTCCCCAAGTACCGTTACGTTCTCCATACGCACCTGCAACAAACAGCACACGGTCAATGCAAGACCACTTCTAGAATATACATCGTCGCTGTCGGGCAGAAACCTCTTATCTACAGATTTTTACGTTGTTTTGTAACTTAACTAGCATGGGATCTAGCCTGATTCACTATATTTTGTGGATTTCTTTTGGCACTTTGAGAAAAAAATCCACGGAACGTAGTGAATCAGGCTATAAATTAACACACTACTTGGTCATACTATAGCAGGGGCTTTCAGCTGATTGATTTTCTGTGGAATTGACACACTTCAACGGAACAGTGCACACGAGTTTAGTGCACTTTCCCGTGGAAGAAAATACAAAATCTTAATTTTGCTACATTACTGTAAGTGCATGGTCAGGAACCACATGCAATACCTTCACGGACCACCTGTTGAAAACCTCTGTACGATAGCATCACACAAAAGTAGCAGATCCACAAGCTTGAAACGTAAAGAGACACGTTTTAAGCTTGTAGATCTACTACTTTTGGTATCCAGCAAAGTACCAGTTGTGATTTTAGACATATACAGTATATCAGTAGTATAATAGTAGTAATAGTACAGTAGTAGTGTATATACTGTAGCAGGGTATACGTAAGAATAATTCATGATCAGTGACAGTTGTCGTAAAACATATTTGTTCTGAACTCACCCACTGGCCCACAGATGAGCTCCATCCCACAATGCAACTCTCCAGCCAGGAGTGCGACCGAATGCGCGCTGCTTTCAGGACGGTACAGCGTTTTATCCTCACGCCATCCTCCACAACCACGCCTGCTCCGACCGTCACATTAGGCCCTATCGTACAGTTCTGTCCTATCTGAGCTGTAGGGTCCTACACACAGAGAGAGACAGAGGAAGAGGGACAGACACACGAACAGATGGAGACAGAGACACATACCAACAGACATTAACAAAAGAGACTAAACTCATGCACTGTAACCTGGAAGTTATCACTACATATTAACCAGTGCTTAGTATGCGTGAACACAAATGTCAGAACTCATGGGACCTGAAATGCCAGACTTGACTGTGCCGCTTCCATTGAGTGAAGTCAGTGTAATGTCCAATTTAATGTGTGAATGGGCGAGGTGATTGTCCAAATCCACAATTCTTTCCAAACAAGCTAACCAACTAGCCAGCCAATGAGATACTCACAACCAGCACGTTTCCAAGGAAGCCGGGTCCTGTGCGTAGCTTCTCTGGTGCATGTTGCCGTAGCGATTGCAGGTACATACACATCCCTGTCAGGAAGTCTTTAGGCTGACCAATGTCCATCCAGAAACCTACGCACACGCACAGACACACATACACACAGCATGAATCAGTCTGTGCAGGATTGTAATATTAATAATAGACACTCTACTGGTCTCTAGTACTGCTGGTTTTCTATCCTACCAGGATCTCTAATGCAGCTGCTTTGTATGTGAGGCCAGAGAATAATTAAGAGGCCAGACACTTACGTTTGGTAGCATTGAGAGCTGCAAAAACCAAACACAAGAACGACACACATTTACAACATACAACCACGACACAACACATTTACATCCATAACTCTACACATTTACAACCATAACTCTATTTACAACCATAAATCTACACATTTACAACCACGACACAACATATTTACAACCATAACTATACACATTAACAACCATGAAACAACACATCTACAACCATAACACATCTACAACCATCATGACTACACATTCACAACTTACAAGCATGCTAGCATACACAGCCACACACCAGGCATACTGTAGGCACACACGTGCCCCGCCTCCCAATAGCTCTGGTAACATGAAGGAAGTCAGCGATTGTGCAGTGGGCTCTCCTGAGTCCCGACAGCCAGGTACGTTCACAAAATAAATAAACTGTGTACAGTGCCCCGCTCGGCTGTTTATAAACCAAAACACAGTTTGGGCTTATTTTCACAGGCTGCAGCTACTGCTCTGTTCACAATCGCGACAGGTACCCTCACAACTGCTGTACAGTATCCCCGCTGCGCTGTTTATAACTTAAGCCAAAAAAACTGTCAGATTGGGCTGTTTTCACCTCGGGCTGCGATCGTGCGGGGGGGGGGGCACAAAAGGGTAGAGGAATATTAGCATTAGTGCCGTAAGGCAGTACTGTGGCATCATTACCTTGTAGCTCCATGGCGTACAGTTGTCCCTCCTCTGCCATGACAGGGAAGATCTCCTTCTCTATGGACGTTGGTCTGAGCTGCAGAGAGACAATAAGACCTGAATATACACAATGACCTGAACACAACGTAATCATATTATAGGCCAACTACTGAATTTCTAGTGTTCCTAACAGTTTTCTGAAAAACGCATGTTGCTACAGTACTGTATATCAGTGGTTCTCAAACTTTTTCATGTCAAGGACCTCCAAAATGTATTTCCCCCCCCCCATAGATTCAAAGATTTGCACGCGCGTATACCTGTATGCGTTTCAGTATGTGTGTGTTGAAGATGTACATTCCAGCGTTGATCTTGTTTGAGACAAAGGTTTGAGGTTTCTCCACGAAGCGCTGGATTCTGCCGCTGTCAGTCTCAAAGATCACAACACCGTATTTAGAGGGCTCCTCCACGCGTGTCACCTACACACACACACACACACACACACACACACACACACACACACACACACACACACACACACACACACATTAAAACAACAAATCTAAATAACATAATATGTAACAAGTACCTGTAAACCACATACTGTACTTAAATACCAAAGTGGAAAAAGCAACAATCCAAACTCCAAAGTAAAGAATGCAAGACTGGCTCAGATACAAATTCTCATTGTATTGCCAACGCTTATTATTTTCTGCCTCAGCCTTTCTAAGAACAGATAACATTTTTAATCTGAGCCAGTCTAGCATCCTTTACATTGGAGTGCTGCTTTTTCCACTTCTGTGGCATTTAAGTTATCGCTGAGCACCCACTGCCTACACTAAGATATCCTGAGGAAGTGCACCTGCTTTTATTTTTTACGACTAAACAACATACATTTGCATAGTATGGTAAATGGTGTATGTCATCATTGTGTTTTTACGTCCAGAGACTTTTTTTCCTCACAGTTTAGTCGTTATGCAAATTCCTTCAGGTATTGATTGAATTAACACAGAAATGCAAATGGCACGAGTACAGTCATACACTTCGTCTAAAACCCCCAAAAGGTCCTGAAAGGACTTGTTTCCCATTGAGTTGCACCACTCAGTTCACATGGGTGTGATTTTTACCTGACAGTGAGGAGTTTGGAGGAACATGCTATTCCTCTCCCTGCTCAACAGGCACCCTAACCAACCGGATAGTGCAGTGACAGATCCGCACTCTTTCAAAATCGCTTCTGAATACACATTGTTACGTTAAGAGTTTCTTACCTATGACACCTCTAATGTTGTAAAAACAATAATTGCTGTTGTTATACTATTGTAATTTAAAAAACTGCAAAAGGCAAAGCAAAATGTCTGTTTGAAACTGACAGTTTTCTGAAAAAGCTATGTTTCTATGTCAGTCGTTCTTCGATTTTTCAAAAATAGCAGACCTACAAGCTCATAGCGTGCCACTCGGTGGCCCGCTATGAGCTTGTAGATCTGCTATTTTTCAATAGCTAAAGCATAACATAATGCTAACACCAAAAGGGGTTCCCGCCCAAAATGGGTTAATACAATATAACGCATGGTTGTGTTTTGTCTTCGTACTATTATATTGAGACATTTAGACCGTGTCAAAGGTCAAGTTTGACGGTTGACCAAGATTCAATTTATAAAGAAATTAAAGAAAAACAGATTACATTTATCCCCTGAACAAGCAGGCAGTCTCTATTAGCTCAATGGTAAAAATTGCAGCACTTGCGCACGGAAACCGTGTTCAAATGTGAGGTTTAAGGGGAAGGTTACATAGTGCTGCTTTAACATGCAGAAATGTGAGTTTTGGAATTAGTCTTTAGTCTCCACAGTGGTTAAAGAACTTTAACCATGTGCCACCTGAGCTGTCTGTCTCTCTCACCACTATGGTCCCCTCGTTAAAGAACTTTAACCATGTGCCACCTGAGCTGTCTGTCTCTCTCACCACTATGGTCCCCTCGTTAAAGAACTTTAACCATGTGCCACCTGAGCTGTCTGTCTCTCTCACCACTATGGTCCCCTCGTTAAAGAACTTTAACCATGTGCCACCTGAGCTGTCTGTCTCTCTCACCACTATGGTCCCCTCGTTAAAGAACTTTAACCATGTGCCACCTGAGCTGTCTGTCTCTCTCACCACTATGGTCCCCTCGTTGCCGTGTCGTCTGTGAAAGGCAAGCAGGTCTGTGAAGGGGAAGTCGCAGATGACATCAGAGTTCAGGACGAAGAACGGCTCATCGTCATCACCACCCAACAACTCTTTGGCCAGAGCCAGGGGACCCGCTACAGAGACAGAGACAGAGAGACACACACACACACACACACACACACACACACACACACACACACACTTTCTAATTCAGTCTCAATGTCCACGGAGGGCACACTTTGAGTGGCAGCGCCAGTCTGCTATGCATTTCTATGGTAAAGACTGACTGGAACACTCCTCTCCCCCACACCCGAGCATTGCTCCGACACCCAGCATTTTTTGTTCAACTTTTAGAAGAGTTTTTATCGTCCTGGCTATGTCTGACAATCCAGTAATTTACGACCTGACTCAGAGTCGTCATCGTGACCATGAGAAGCCCTTGTTTATCCTTGTTTCAGCTAAGCCATTTGTGTTATGTTATATTATATTATATTAATAACAAATAATAGATGAGGATATTAGAGCACAGCTAAGGTTGGTGGGTTTGAAGTAACGTTGTGGGTGTTATTAAACACTGAATGCAAGCGATGGACATTATGATAAGCACGGCGCTCTTAAGAAGGCCCTGACAACGCTGAGGAAGACCTGGTAGGTTGAAAATAGTCTATTGCTCTGTATGTGGAGAGGTAACATGGACATTTACTGTGAAAAGGGCATTTACTGTGTGTAATAGCCAGTGCTAGAATCTAAAATGACACAAATGCTTTCCCAGTTTTAATGGGTTAAGGTCCAGTAGGAACTGGTAGATTGACTCACCTGTTCCCAGTGGCTCCTTCTCATGAGACAGAGAGATTTTAATCCCAAGCTACAAATGAAACAAATTATTGTATTATTATTATGAACAGTAACCGTGCACGACAAGGACAGCTAACAATTAACGACTTACATTTCTATTTCAAAATAGCAATCCACAGGCATGACACAATGTGAGCTTGTAGATCTGCTCTTTTTGATCATTTACATCACAAAGAAACATTTTATGTGGTTCTTCTGAGTGTCAGATGCATTGTGGGAAATGCTGTACTAACCCTCTGCTCCTGTGTTCTCATCTCTCTCTCCAGCAGATCAGACATGTAGCTCACAGCTAGAATCACATGGTCCACGCCAGCCTACACACACACAAAATGTAAAAATCAGTCAGTCATCAACAGTTTGACTGGCTGAAGAGAGACGTTCCTCTGGCCCTTTTGTCATTGGGCTGAACTACGTGACGGCTGAACAGGAAGCACTGCATGGTGAGCGAATCACTGGAAATCTCCACACACAGGAGGAATGGTTTGTTTACATATGACTGTCTCTCACCTTGACCAGAGCCTCTACTTGGTGCAGTAGGATTGGTTTGTTGCAGAATTCCACCATTGGTTTTGGCACACTGAGCGTGAGGGGGCGGAGCCGGGTTCCATAGCCACCAACCAGAATCAGAGCCTTCATCGTCCTGAAATCACCATGCCAACAAATTATAACCAACGCAATTAAATTAAATTAGACAAAAGTCAAAACTAAACATAACATCATCACAGACAGATTTGGTCCTGAACAATGCTGTGCGGAGGCAGCTGGAATTGGAAAACTATTACATTTTCAGAGTAATCTATTATTGAGACATCTAAATGTTTGTATTTTCAACTTTCAGCTGTCAACAGTACCCTCAGCCAGCTTAATCTGTCTTGAAGTGTCCATGAGATGAGCACTTCCCCAGTGCTCATAATAGTTGGGACAGGATAAACACTCAAACCCTAGTATCCCCATTCTGGGCATGTCATAATAGCTGAACATTCCACAAAAATAGTCCTGGGGGATCCCAGTCAACAAAGTGTATATAGGGTTTAAGTTAGTAGTTAAATGGGGTATTTGTCAGGAAGACCTGTTGTACCTCTGCAACAACTAAAGGGGACACAAATGTAAAGAATCTATTTATCCTGCACTATCCAGAGTTCTGATCTCATGACTGAAAGAAATGTTTTGTTAATCTAATCTTTTGTATCTGTTATCCATCACTAACCAGGATAAGTCTGTCCACATCCACACCCAACCTCTCAGTAATGGCTTTGGTTGTGTCACACAACTACATCTCAATATAGAGTTAATGAGTTATAGACCAAGACAATACGCACCCACCCACCCAGTCAATCAGCACCTTATGCCCGCTCTGTGCGTCACTTGGTACATAACAATGAGGTAGGGCAGGGAAATTATTAATAACGAAAATATTATAAATATATTTAAATAATACAAGAACATTAACATTTCTTACAAATCAACAGATCGACACAAAAACACATTCTAAATGGATTTGTCTGACAGCAGTGTTGGTCATTCCAGTAATGCCTGGTCTTTACAAGGTGTACCTCATTGTAAAGGTGACTAATCAACAATTAAAATTATATAAAATACACTATTATACACTAATTTATTAAAGTGGAGAAATAATTGACCAACATTAACTTTAGCTGAGTTTATTTATTTGAAAATGTATGTATAGTTTGCCGAGGCATCTATTGAGGCATAGATATAGATTTGAGGCCAGCAGGTTGAGCTGGCATGATGACCTAAACCTGATCCAGTAGGACTGCATTCCTGACAACAATCACTTCTCATATTATGACCCGCAGCCTGACATGTGAATGAATGAATGAATGAATGAATGAATTAATGAAACAGGAGCCCTCTTTGACTATGCATTACCTCTTGGTACCACAGCACCTCAAATGCCCTTAAAACAAGGCTCCAGAGTCCAGACCTCCCAAAACAAACTGGTCAGGCTCCTACTTGGCCTCACCCCCCGAACCCACCTCACCCCTGACCACTTTGACAGGCTGGGATGGCTTAGGGTCGACGACAGAGTACAGCATCTTGCAATGGGTCTGGTCCACAAGATTCGATACACCACCAAGATACCCATGTATCTGTCTAAATACTTCCTTAATGTAAACGAAGTCCACACCCACAACACCAGAGGGAGTGCAACAAACCATGTACAAATTATTTTCGCTCCTACAGTATGCCACCAAAATGTGGAACGCCCTACCAACAATCATTAAGAGATGTGAATCCCTTGACTCCTTCAAAACCGCTCTCAAAGGGCACCTGGACGGCTGCAATTCGAAACTGGTCCCCGTAAAATCTGAATCCCCCCAGTGCCCCACCCCTTTTCCCCTCACTGTATGTTTCTTTTCCCTTTTTGCTTCCTTTATGATGAATTCCTGTTCTGTTCTTTAACTACCGGTATATAGAAGTGTCTATTTGTACGTCTCTAAATGTTTTGATTAATTGAACATGGTGGACCCTGTTGTAAACAAGTGTAATGCTTAATTGGGTCGTCCACTCAGTTAACAGTCTTTGTATTGAGTTTGTGCTTGAAATGTACTGTAATTCTGCAAACTGTATATATAAAATATTTCAATGAATGAATGAATGCAATACTATCCTGCTAGTGGGTGATTCGTATCAAACCAACAGTTACAACAGTGCAAGAATTTGAACCGATTCAGAAGTAAACAAAACAAGACTCGGTGATTGAATGACAGCTGCATGCTACTGTTAGCATCTTCCAGCTAGCTTCCAACAGTCATGTACTAGAAGAACTATGAGAAGTATTGACGTATAATTGTATTGTCTTATTATTTTATATGGTCTCTCTACGTGAGGCTCTCGGTCTGTACATCACTTTCCGACACTGACTCACACTGGTGTCACCGTACGTCCGTGTGCTTGAACTTTCCACAGTTCATTGACATTCTAGGCTCTGCTAGGCTAACAACAGCTAACACTGGCAGTGATTGGCTTAAACCTTAAATCAGGCAGTAACAAATGTGTCATAATTACAACAACACACACAGTGAGTGATATTAACACATACTTTTAACAGACAGTACCACTACCTCCTTTAACAGAACAGTTTACACAGTAATTATGTCTTACAGAGTACACTTTCAAGGCATAACAGCCACTATTCAATTAAGTATGTCGTTATTATTATGCATGAGTAGTGGTATTATATAGTTGCGAACGCAGTGAGCACTTACAGTGAGTTGAGTCACAGTGTGTGTGCAGTATCCTATGTGTAGATGGCATGAATGACCATAGAATGACACGTACATTAGAATATCAGGATGTATTCCACTGTTTCTGTTCCTGGATCCGTGGTGGGCGGAGCTGGGACCGTACCATTATGTAATGTACCGTAGGTAGACCCTTCCAACCAAGTATCCTTCACGCGAGGAGGAGATGCGCAATAGAGGGTAGGGTATGCGCATGCATAAAGTGAATGGGAAATCGAGTGGCAAAGTAGGCAAAGTGAGTTTAACGTCGTTTAATGCAATTAGATTAGATGTTCTGTTTGGATGTATGGGCTGTCAAGGCCAGAAAGCAGTTTTTTAGCCACTCAGTAGGCATTCCTGTATAACTTCCTGGTTTGATGATGATGTCACACGCATACTGTACCCTCTATAAAATGTAATAATGTATCTGTTGTCTCGCCTCTTCTCCGACTTTTGACCAATCAGATGGAAACAACGTGGCGATTAATAATAATCGTTACAATAATATTAATATCTATTCAGTTGAAATGTTTGCTTGTTTAAATGTATTCTTATCTGTGAAATATACATATTTTTTTGCTATTATGTCTTTGTTTCATTCATAATAGTTGGGGGTTTGTCTAAACAATGGGAGTGGATGTGGTCGATACTGTATGTACTGTATGTGGATTTGGGCAGGTCATTTCTCCACCAGGCAAAACTGGTATATGGACCGGTTTTTCTTACATCTGAAGGAAGAAGTGTAAAAGTGTGAGCTGTAATGTTAATGAAGAGTAAAGTTGCTGTGTAAAAAATAAATAAAAGAAAAACACATGATAGCATAGTATGATAGTTGATGTTTTTAAAACATATTTATTAAAGGTTGTTCCTTAATACTGCATCTTATGTTTCCACATTGAAGCAGAAGGAAGTCGTCAAGCAGAGAAAACAATAGTTTCGTTAAAAGTTAGGCAACTCAATACAGCACTGGCTGTTATTGGTCACCTTGCATTTGGTCAAGTGATGCGATAGCTTAAAAACAATAAATAGGGAATAATAATAATTGAAACATTATATCATTATGAAAATAACCATCATATATATTGTCGCTGTGGAGCAGAAACTGTTCTCATAATTTACTGCCATTCTAAAAGAAAATCCTTCTGTATAATATTACGGTATGTCGAAAATAAGGAGGCAATGTTTAAAGTTAACTCCGTTTTCTTTAACAAATTAAAAGTACTGTATTAACAAGAGCTTGTGAAAAAATAATAACTACATTGTAGCTTATGAATTGATTAATACATAGGACCACAATGGAAAAAGAAATCAAGGCTTTTTTTGTTTTATCCCTTTACTTAGCATTGCTTGCGTAATTGTACTTGCTGTACTGTTTGCAAACTGTAAATAAAGTCAAAAAAGTATCCAATCGAACACACTAACACAGGGTCTTTTTTCCATTTCCTGAAAAGTAACAGTTTTATACAACCACCAACCAGCAACATTGTGTGTGTGTGTGTGTGTGTGTGTGTGTGTGTGTGTGTGTGTGTGTGTGTGTGTGTGTGAGTGTGAGTGCATGCATGTGATATCACTTTATTTGAATACATACTGTAGACGGACATACTGTCAACAAGGAACTGCCCGGATTTACCGCCCACGGATCTATAAGCTCAGTCAATGACCAATGTCAGGGTGATAATCAATATCGTCGCAGTCGGGTGGAAACCTTGAATGTCTAAAATCTTTACTTTAAAAAAAAAAATAACCTGTGTTCCAATGGACCCAATGTTGTAATTATTTAGTCCTGTTAATACTTTTCATTGCTTCAATATTTACATAAAAAAGCACCTATAGAACAATTTGAAATACTACACCGGTGCCCGTTGGGACCTGTCTACTCAGGAACAAATGAAATACTACAGCGGTGCCCGTTGGGACCTGTCTACTCAGGAACAAATGAAATACTACAGCGGTGCCCGTTGGGACCTGTCTACTCAGGAACAAATGCATATTGGAAATGCATGCTACACCCGGTTGTACCTGATGTCGGAGTAACCTCTGTGTCCGACTGTCTGTCTGTGTCCCTTTTTTATGCCCATATGTGGAGATCTCTGTACCTCACCTGTCTGTGTCCCTTTTATACCCATATATAGAGTTGAAGGAGTTTTGTGTCATGCATGCCCAAATATAGAGTCCAGGCCAGTCTATGAAGTCAGTACTTCATAGACCAGTATGATGTCATATTGATGATATCAGGATGCTCCATATATGGGGATTTGCGGTTTTATCAATATTTTTGGGAGAGCTGATGATTCGACTCACTTTCCATATCTCTCTCTGGTCCTCGGTGACCCACGTTTGAAGGTGGTCAGCCAATATATGGGCATACAGGTTGGATTGACGGTTCTGGACAACCAGGTTCTGAACAACGAGATCTCCCATGACGCTTGCACAGAGTTTGAAGTCAGTCGGTCGGACACAGTGACACACTGATGGACATAGATTTTGTTCATCAATAGTAGGATTGAGATACAAGGTTTCTACCCAACAGCGATATATAGTATAAACAATAAACAATTAGTTCTGAAATGTAAAACCATTAAAATAATAATAATACTAAAACAATAATTATAATAACAATAATGACATTATTTTAATCTGTGTCAAAGATAATCTTCATTCAAAAAAGAACACAAAAAATATGTTAAATAAAGCAGATTGTTACAAGCAGCTCTCTCTCTCTCTCTCTCTGTGTGTGTGTGTGTGTGTGTGTGTGTGTGTGTGTGTGTGTGTGTGTGTGTGTGTGTGTGTGTGTGTGTGTGTGTTTGCACACTTTGAGAAGCCGTTAAGAACCCAGAGACAACGTAAACAGGAAGTCAAATTTTCAGGACTCTGTGGCACTGTTCAACATAATATCCATGTTCAATTATTAATGTATAAAAAAAACCATGTCTGTCTGTCTGTCTGTCTGTCTTTCCGTCCGTCCGTCCGTCCGTCCGTCCGTCCGTCCATCCGTCCATTAGATGCCGAGTTCACATCATCAGTAGACTCCAGCCAACCAATCATACCGTTTGCCCGACCTGTGAGTTGGGCCAATCAGCCGGTGAGTTCCACGGGCAGTTCTCGACTGCAGAGAGCCTCCCACTGGCGCGCCAGGAGAGAGAGGAGTCTCTCCCTGCTCTCTGCTCCTGGTACCAGGATGCACCACTGCACCTCCCCGACCGCACCTCCTCCCACTGCACCTGCACCTCCTGCTGCTGCTGCACCTCCTCCTGTTGCTGCCGTCTCCTGGTTGAAGTGGTCCATGGTCAGGTGACACAGGAGGTCCGGTCCGCTCCAGTCGTCAAACACCAGAGTGAGAGCCTGTGGGACCGGCTGGTAGCCCAACAGAACCCTGTCCAGGTCCCGAATCCTCCGCCACTCCCTCACCTGGTACTTCTCCCTGGACAACATAGACCATATCGCTTTAACCCAAACATCCTTGTTCTGGGGAGAACATTCCGAGAAAATAGACAATCTACAAGCCCTCAACACACAAGTAGATGTAGAAGAGATTTGGTGTAGAGGGGAAACAAAAGAGCAGACCAAGTACATAGCTAACCACAGGACGAGACTGTCCTCCGTCTCTTGCTGAGCGAAGCATTCAGAGTTTAGAGACAGTTTTGGAAGTGCAGCTTATAGAAAAAAATGTGATTCTGAAAGTTGAAGGTCTGATAAATCTGGCATCAAAGTTTTCACAAGGATTTTCAGTTTTCACACTTACTCAGCTCAACCCACTGAGGAGAAAAAAATATGAAGACGGACAGAGTTTTGTTCATTTTATCGTATCATAACATTGTCATTAGGCTAACATTGGCTTTCAAAGTTTGCAGGATTGGCCCGTTTTAAACAAAAAGCCTCAAATCATGAACACAGTGTGCAATTTACGTGAAATCTTTCACATACTCTAGTATACATCTCATACTAGGCTGAGGAATATATCCCACCCTTTTCACATTGGCCTGTTATAGCGCCACTAATGGGTAGATTTTTGCAAAACACATTTTTGGAACAAAATGCCTCAAATCATCCAATTGCCATCCAAGGCAGAAGAAATGGTACCCTTTTCACATTGGCCTATTATAGCGCCACCAGGAGGCCACAACCTGACCTGCCCTGGTGGAGACCTGTGCCCCGAGGGGCACTTTATCTAGTTCTTTCTGTGCCCAGCAGGTGGTAGCATCAGCACATCTAAGCCTTGCCACCGGTCACTCCCATTGTAATGACCCGCTGTTTAATTTCCGGGTTATCAGGGAGGTGGGGGCTGTGCTCAGTGAGCAGTCCTCACACCCCTTAGCTCTCATCAGAACTCAGAAGCTGTTTTGTTACATGTCATCAGCGATGCGAGACAAAGTAAAAAATGATTTACGATCGTCGGGGTGCGAGACGGCTCACCATGGACAGTGCTCGAAGCTTCAGAGATACAGAGCTTTGAAAATCTTGCTTTTAATGGATTTAAATGGAGCCTGGATGTAAAAATCCCATAGCTGGTACGAACATGTCCGTAGATGGCTGATGCCGTACCCTAGACTAGAGGGTACGAGTATAATCGTAGATCGCACTGAAAGAATTAATGATGACACACCTGGAGGGAGGTTCCTTAGCCAAGTCAGGCAGAGGGTAACTGACATAATCCTCGTCCAATAGGAAGATGTCTGTAGAGGTCAGGATCAAGGTCCTGGGTTCCAGCAGGGGGTTGGGGGAGGGGCCAGTGCCAGTGAGACTCCCAGGTGTCTGGACCTGGACGGAAGGAAGGAAGGAAGGATGGAGGAAAGGAAGGGTAGAAGGAAGGATAGAGGAAAGGAAGGGTAGAAGGAAGGAAGTGATGAAAACAAATGACGAAAGAAATGAAAGTTGAACCAATTAAACCATGTAAATGAACCTAGTAAATCAGTACATGAAGTTGTGAGTTGTGACAGACAGTCCATACTTACTACACAATCACAAACTTAGTCTGTGCTCTTAGAAACTATAGCCGGAAATTCTATGGAATGCACTGCACTGAAGGCAATGATAGCCAGGTGGACAAGCGTATGAATAAACAATATGTTTTTTAATGTTTGCAACCTTTGTCAGATAAAATCGCTCACGAATACACCTTGTTTATTCCTTGTTTACCCAAACGTACAGTGCTAAATAGCACTGTACGTTTGGGCAATATGGGCTGTCAGAAGGAGAATGGAGTGTTCAGCTCAGCCTTAGTGTGTACCTGGAAGGCCAGCAGGTAGAGGAGGATGTTGAATGAGGATGAGGATGAAGAGGCAGCCGTCTTCCTCTCTGCCACGATGAAGGTGAGATCTCCCATCTCCTCATCACTGGGATAGATAAACCTCACCCTACCACCATGAACCAGCTCGTAGTTCTTCATCTTACCTGCAGGGGGTGACGTCACACGCGCATGCACGCACGCACGCATACACGCACACGCACACACACACACACACACACACACACACACACACACACACACACACACACACACACACACACACACACACACCAAATAATGCCATTATATCTATCTATTCTAAGTATCGTAACCCCCGTAGATCTTTAACCATTACGAGACATTACGCGTCTATTTTGATACATTTTCAAGTTAATTTAACAAGTTAATTATTGTTAAACATCTGCATTAATTACTTAATTTACGTGAAGTCTACACAATTAGAGAATGTAGAAGAATTGTTATTTTGATCTATGTTTGCCTGTCATCTCTCCTATGGAACCACATCAATACAGCATGGAATTGTGGACAAAATCATATTCAACGACAACAAAATATTCAATGTCTTGGGTCTGAGAAGCTAAATCTTATGAAATGGTTGTCGGTGGCTCAAATGACAAATAAATAATGGACATTAATAGGAAAAGGTAGGATGGATGGATGTGTTTGTGTACCAGTGTCTTTGTGGCTGTAGAAGTCTTGCTCGGTGGAGTCAGGTTGAGGGACCTTCTCCTGGAGACTGAGGACTGCCATCAGCTGCTGTAAGAAACCATGAGTCCCAAAACTGTCTCTGCTGAGACAGCACACGATCTGATCTGCACTACTACCTGCGCACACACACACACACACACACACACACACACACACACACACACACACACACACACACAATGACTGACTAAAAATATATTAACAAATAAAAACTAGACAAAAATGTTGGGGAGGACTAGTGGAACTAGAACTAAGACAACTTATTTTATGCTTGGCTTATGCTTTTGAGTGTCATATTCAGAAAATAGGCCATCTACAAGCTCGTAGATCAGGTATTATGATGCCGTCAAGGCCTGCCAAAATAAAAGATTGTCGACAAATTCAACTATTAAGGTTTAGGTGTAGTTTTATTCCAAAGACTATGACTAAAACTAAATCAAAATTAGCTGTCAAAATTAACACTGTTACCAGAACCTCTAGTACTGTTGGTCAACTAACCTACGACCCGGAAGTACTGGTCAAATAGCCCCACGTTGACAGACAACAGGTCAGCCAATCGGATGGTCAGATAGTAACATGACTCCGCCTCTGGATCTCTGCACGCTGAATCTGACGTTTCCCACACTGATGGCGAGAGAGAGAGAGAGAGAGAGAGAGATAAAGAGAGGTTGAGAGGGAGGGAGATATATATATATATATTTTTAAATAACTTTTATCCCACGATTTTGTAACCCATTTTCACCCCTGTGTCAATTATCTAACGTGATCCTGGGCTCTACAAACCCTCCGCCAACCTAGTCAACCTTCATGCCTGAGTGTCCAAGTTGTGGGGAGGCAGTTTAGAGACCATGTTTTTTGTGAGGGTACCTACCCTAGAGAGAGATATTTACATTGACTGGAAGTCATTCATGTTTATTTTTGTGGTGTTTAAAATGGCCACCTGCCATGGCCACTTGCCATTTTAATGGAAAACATGCACGGACACACGCACGCACACACACACACGCACACGCACACACACACACACACACACACACACACACACACACACACACACACACACACACACACACACACACACACACACACACACACACACACACACACAATTACTGTCTTACATGAGTGGTGAGTAAGCGAGGAGGCAGAGTCCTCCAACAGGAAGTAGATGGCGTTGGTGGAGAGCAGCAGACAGGAAGTGAGCTCAGCCTCAGGGGATTTGTAGAGGACCACAGACAGCCACAAGACCTGTCTCACCTCCTCCCCCTCAGTCTGACGCACGCGCACGCGCGCGCACACACACACACACACACACACACACACACACACACACACACACACACACGTTACAATTTCCGTGTGCGTTACAATTTCCCTACACAGGGAATTGGGTAGTGTCCCAAGAAGTTTTTTTCTTCTTTTTTTTACCTGTGCTATGTTGTTGTGGAAGTATTCCAATAGGCCTTGGCCTTCCAGCCCAGCGAGGAGCTTCAGTCCCGGGGAGAGGTTGAGAGCGAGGTGGGGGGGTGGCTGGTTCTCCTCTCCCAGACTCTGAAGCAGAGAGGAGATGCTCTGGACTGGAGGCTGCTGGGACACACTGTGATGGAAAACAAGCTCAAATTATTAGACAGAGCTTTCCAAGCATTGCTCGCATCATATATCTACATTAACGTTGGCAGTTGTGGCAGTGTGTGTGTGTGTGTGTGTGTGTGTGTGTGTGTGTGTGTGTGTGTGTGTGTGTGTGTGTGTGTGTGCGCGCGCGCGCATTTACTTAAAGGACAACTTTAGTTTTTTTTCAACCAAGGTTCATGTTTTAGTTTGTTATTAGATAAAGTATAAGATGAGTGTTAATCTTTTTTCATTCGCTGCTTTCTTTCGTTTTAGGGATTTTAGCTGTTTTTGACAGGGGGGCGGGGGCATTCGAACATGGGGCTAAGTATTTTTTAACACAATCTTTTGGTGATTTCTTTTTTTATGGTTTACTATAGTCCTAATAAACGCCAGGAAATTACATCTGGCCACAGAAGATCACAGTATCTACTGAATGTGAAGGTAGCCTACTGGGGGAAGGCTTATACTGTGTATAGGCTCAATATGTCAGTTTGTCACATTCAATAGATCCCGTGATCTTTTGTGGCCAGATTGTGGCGTTTATAAGGACTATAGTAAACCATAAAAAAATAAATCACCATATAATTGTGTTAAAGAATACATATTTACCCCCATGCTCGAATGCCCCCGCCCCCTGTCAAAAACTGCTAAAATCCCTAAAACGAAAGAAAGCAGCAAATGAAAGAAAATGAACACTCACCTTTTAGTTTCTCTAATAACAACCTAAAACATGAACCTTGGTTGAAAAAAACTAAAGTTGTCCTTTAAATGTTAATGCAAAGCCAGTTTAGGTTGAGAAACCGCAACCAACTTTTGTGTGCTGTGTCAGAGGCTGTGACACCTTGGACACAGGCTATGCATGATTGATGAAATAATTGGTGAATATAACTCATGCATATTAAAGTGCTTTGAAAAAAGTGCAATATAAATTAATGTTATTTAAAGTTATTTTAGGAAATGCTTTGGTTTAGAATGTGCGGCCGGTCACCCATTCAGGCATTCACACAGACGGTGGTGGAAACTCAGAGTGAGTTCAGATGGTGTTTACCTGTAGGTGAAGCTGGCTGGGTTGGGTGGTGTAACACACAGACAGAAGTGTCCTGTCAGCTCTCTGCCTCTGGACTGACCTAGGATCAGAACAACAAGTACAAACACTCACCTAGGATCAGAATTACAAGGACAAACACTGGCCTATCATCAGAACTACAAGGACAAACACTGTCCTATCATCAGAACTACAAGGACAAACACTGTCCTTAGTGTCCTATAGGATCAGAAAAACACTGGCCTAGCATCAGAACTACAAGGACAAACACTGTCCTATCATCAGAACTACAAGGACAAACACTGTCCTATCATCAGAACTACAAGGACAAACACTGTCCTTAGTGTCCTATAGGATCAGAAAAACACTGGCCTAGCATCAGAACTACAAGGACAAACACTGTCCTATCATCAGAACTACAAGGACAAACACTGTCCTATCATCAGAACTACAAGGACAAACACTGTCCTTAGTGTCCTATAGGATCAGAACTCCAAGGACAAACACTGGCCTAGGATATCTGGTCAGCATCAGAAGTTGTCAATCATCCTACTTGGTCAAACACCTGTTCTAATCTATTAAGACCTGAGTATGATTCTAATTTCACAGTTAAAAAAAAAAAAAGTGAGTAGGCTATATATAAACTTATGTATGTATCAGTGGTGCTCAAAACTTTTCATGTCAAAATCCCCCAAAAATATTACGATATGTACCGGAGACCAGGGGGGGAGCAAAGATTTGAAGGAAAAAAAGTCATGAGCTTCTATATCTGCTATTTTTGAATAGCCAAAGTATAAAATAATGGTTAAAGTGGTTAAAAATAAAAATAAATGACACAGATTCTTTCCCAGTTTGAATGGTTTAACACCTGGTCTAGTTCCTTGAATGTTGAGCGGTTTGTTTCTGTGGGCTTACCTGGTTTCAGAGCAGCACTAGTAGTCCTGGGGAGGACCAGGGTCTTCAACCCAGACAGAGAGTCTCTTCTCTCCCTCAGCTGACCCAGGAACAGCAGTCTGTCCTGGGCTAGAGGAAACACCAGCAGCAGCCTCCACTGGCCCAGCAACACTTCCAGCACATGGTCCAACCTGCACACAACATAATTTACATATAGGCCACAACACAACTAAATAGAGACCTGTGTATACTGCGTATCAGAAACCAGTGGTAGTGGTAAGCATTTTGTTTACCGGCTCCGTTTCCACAGATAAGATAGAAAGCCCATTCATTCATCCCATAGACATTTCCGAAAATATGTATTTTAAGCATGAAACCAAAGCTGACAAGGCTCTGGCAAAAAAAATAAGTGTTTTGTGGTTTTCAAATATTGCGGTTTTCAATATCGTACATTGTGGTCCTGGTCCCCAAGCACAGTGGTTCTCAACCTTTTCAGGTCGTGACCCCCCAAAATAATCATATTTGACCCCATATTTGTAGGAGTTGAGGCATTATATTAGCTTGACTTGGTTCCATAGATACCAAATCAAGCTTGGTATCACCCCAAAAAAAATCATGTGGGGACTCGGGGGAACCACTGCCTGAATGGTAAAAGGTGGTTTAAATAAATACCTGTGCTGGCCTGCAGGGGGTGCTGAAGGACGTGTGGGGTACAGGGCCACGGAACCAAGGGGAACACGCAGCAGCCTGCAGCAGGACGAGTCCAGCACCTCCGCCTCGCTCCTCTTCCTCTCCGCCAGCCACCTGAAGTTCACCTTCATCACCAGCAGGTGGCGCTGTGTGAGGAAGAGCAGCACGGGGGCGCCCGCCGTGGTCTCCCCGCCGGCCACCTGGGCGAGGAGGTCCGACAGGTGGGGGGAGGGCTCCGAGGAGGAGAGGAGGAAGGCTGGGTATCCACCCTGGGGAGTCTGGTTCTCCTCCACCTCCCATGAGGTGAGGAGTGGGCGGAGGAGAGGAAGGGGTGTCGGGTGGGGCTCTGAGGGGAGCTGAGGGAACAAACGTGGAACATTAATGAATCGATTCTAAAACGTCTTCTATGTACAAACCATTGCTGTCAGGTGGAAACCTTGTACTGTATGACCTTGTAGATCTGCTATTTTTACTACCTATGATGACAAAAACAAACAAACAAACCAAAAAACACGTAGATGTTTGTTTCTGCCCGACAGAAAATAAATACAGTTGTCAAGTTAGTGGGCCCCCAAACACTGGCAAAATCAAACAATCATATATTAAAATTGGCTAGTAATATAAAATGCTCATACTGTGGAAGTTAGTGAATGAGACGAACAGACGGGAGAATGGAGTCTCTGATCTTAACTTCCAGACATGTGCATCAAACACAGGTACAGTCACCACTCACCACCACCTAATCTCCTCCCATTGCCATCCATCCAAACCATTCTGAGGTGAGATACCTCCATCTAGCACCATCATAATACATACATTATAGTCATATTTTAATATACGTGTACAAATAATATAAGCAAGAGGCACCACTATTTTTTTATTCTTCTAATAGACGGTAAAACAAAATTGAATTCCTCAACTCCTACAAGTCTAAGTGCTTGGGTGGGGGCCAGGGGGGGCACAACCCGAAAAACCACTGAGTCAGAGAGCAGCTCTTACGTTGAGCTGTGCAGACAGCAGAGCGGTGGTGTCCGTGATGGACTGCGCGTCAGAGAACAGGAACCACGTGGTGTTGCTGGAGGAGTGACCCAGGACCAGACAGGAGGCGGGGAGGAGGTCCGAGCACGAGGAGGACAGCAGGAGGACATGGGAGTACGGCAGCAGGAGATCTCTCTGGAGGAGACCCACCACCTCCTTCTGACGCTGGACCTGCTCCTCAGCTGAGGGCAGAGAGGGGAAGATGGGACAAGAGGAGTGCAATTCATATCAATTCATATAATATTAGTACGTTCCTTCCTACCTCAAGGAATTAGTCTCCCTACGAGCCTCTACCTCCGCTCTTAAAACACCAACCTCCTCAAAGACCAACCATAGGACAAGAGGCGACCGGGCCTTCTGCTCCATCGACCCCCGAACTGTGGAACACCCTGCCCGCCCCCCTTGGGAGCACCACAGTTGGTTGACTCTTTTAAGAGTGGACTATAGACTTTCCTTTTTAACAAAGCATTTGTATACCATTTGTATACCACTAAAAACGCCGGGACAACACTCCACACGTCCCAAACTCTTCTCCCTTCTGGCTCCAAAACTGTGGAATGCACTTCCCATTGCAGTCAGAACTGCAGCATCACTCCCAATCTTCCGCCGTAGTCTGAAAACCCACCTTTTCAGACTCCATCATGGCCCATAGCACTTACCCCACCCCCTTAGATAGCAATTCTGTAGACTTAGATAGCATTTGATACAGTCTTCTAGCATGTTATGTAGACAGCATAAGTGCATTGTATGTGCTATTGTCATAGCACGTCATAGTACATATGTATAGCATAGTAGTATAGATGTATAGCTTATATGTATAGTTTCATTATAGATATTCCACTGTTACTTTCTTAGCTTACGCATGTTTCATGATAAATGTTTTTATGTGATGTATACCCATGCTTTTTTGTTCTTGCTTAATGTAAGTCGCTCTGGATTAAGAGCGTCTGCTAAATGCCTAAATTGTAAATTGTAAATTGTATATGCCCTTATATTTTCAATGTTTTGTTGTTCCCGTTTCTTAGATGCTTTTAATGGTGTGATGTTTCTTCAGTTTTTATTTTATGCACTTGCTCATTGTAGCACTTTGAGATTCGCACGAATGTAAAGTGTGTTATAAATAAAATCCATTATTATTATTACGTTAATATGAATACAAATTGCTTAATGAGAAAACAACAGATCTACTGTATATGCTCACAACACATCGCGACAAGCTTGTAGATCTATAAGCTTATAGATCTGTAGATTTGGGGTTCTAGTATAGAGCCCTAGGGAATCCCGTTCATCTAAGTTTATAGATATTAAATAGTATCTTTGCATAAAAGTAGGAGGGGAGAGGCTGGTCAAAATGTGTACCTGTGTCGTGTTTGGTTGAAGTGAGGTCAGTTGACACGTAGAAGAGTCCCAGCAGGCTGTCTGTCAACACAAGACACGCCTCCATCTGTTGTAGAGTTTTCTCCACCCGAACACAGTGACACCACACCACCCTGCTCACCTCCACCCCCTGCTGCTGGGGTGCACTGCTGGCCGGGACCTCCACCTTGGAGTCGTCTAGTCCCATCTCAAAGTAGCCTGGACCTGACCTAGGATCACAATGAGAAGACAGGATGACTCTAAGAGCACAATGAGAAGACAGGCTAACTGATAGTACAGCCAATCACTATTATACAGTATTTCTTGCCTAAAATGTGTGTGTCTCACTGTCATCACACTACGTGTCTCACTGTCATCACACTACGTGTCTCACTGTCATCACACTACGTGTCTCACAACACATTCTAATCGGTGATCTAGTGTCTGTGACTCGCCGACAGCCTCACAACTAAATGTAATCAAGGATGTGAATATGGTACGTGCATCTCAGTGGAAATGCACATGTCATTCGACACAAGGCAGAGTTGGGTGTACAGGCCGTCATTCAGCGGCTGTGTGACAATATTGGTTGTAGTTGAAAAACATTTAATGAATACTGTACATTTGAGTATGCTAGGGTTGAAGATGTTAATACAAATGTAATAGTTATTAAATAATGTCTAATTAAATCCACATTTTCAAGTGAGCTTTGAGATATTCATTTACATAAAGGACCTGCAGGGTATTGTAGTGATTACCTGTTACTGGGGGTGAGTACCTCCGTCTCCTCACCTCCAGACTCACTCCTCATCTCCTCTACCTCCTTCCTCCTCTGCTTGTCTTCCTTCTCCTGGAGGGTGGAGCCCAGGCGCTGGGAGAGCTGGGAAATAAAGTATTTGTTGGAAGAGGAGAGGGAGAGGAGGTGGGAGAGGAGGACCGGGCAGGAGTTCACGATGGAATCTTCCACTGGTTCACTATGACAACAAGAGAGAGGAGAGAAGAGTAGAACGCTGAACACTGTAAGCTATTTTAATAGCTTACAGTGTTCTACTTCCTTACAACATTTGTCTTATGAAATATAGATATGATGAACAGAGACATCTTAGTTGCACTTTTTCATTAGACTTAACCATATTTTTCAAAGCCTTGGGAATAACAATATATTCATAGTTAAAAGTAGATTTTGGAAGCTAATTGGGCAGAGCATCAAGGCAGAAGGTGGAGGTCTTAAGACGTCACACAGTGGGGGTATCCGGGTTGTGCCTACAGTACCACCATGGAGACAATGGGGTTGAATCCTCCACGGCAGAGCTTCTCAAACATTCCGATCGAGACCCAAAATAAATGTAGTGTCTCAGTGCAGTGACACCTAGAAGGTGGTCGGGGCGCTTGACTGTTCAACAGGGAGCAGAACTGGAAGCAAGGAATCGCTAGACATGTCTACACCAGAGTTTCAAAACTGTTCATTTCAAATGACTGCTGGTTTGATATGAATTAGGCCAGGGACCCCCTTTTGACATATCGTTTAGAGACGTTTACCTCCTGGACCCTATAAAAAGACACTAGAAATATGAAATCCTCAGTGTTAGAGGGCATACTATACTATACCCTCTAACACCGACTAAAGGGTCTGCGTGTGCCATCATCATCATACCCGGAAGTTGTGCGGGAACGCCTACTACTACCGAGTGGCAAAGAATTCTGGCCTTGACAGCCCATACATTCAAACAGAAAAGTCCTACAGTATCTGATTGCATTAAACATGCACATGCATACCTGGTATGTATGTGTTGGTGAGTAGAAGTGTGACAGCTAGACAGACAGACAGCAGGTTTCTGGTTCAGAAGATCAGAATTATGACAAGAAATTACTTTCATACAAAGAATCAACATGTTAATGATAATGTAGAGATAGGTGTCATTCCCGGAAAATCAACATGTCAATGATAGTATACAGTGGTCATCATTGTAATATAAACAACAGGTTGACAAATGTGTACAACTATTTATATTACAATAATGACCACACCTAACTGTACTTAACTGTACTTTCTACTTATCACGCAGCTTATCCAAATCAATACTTCAGTTGTGTGTGTGTTTACCGGTGTTGTGTGTTGTGTGTTGGTGGTTGGTGGTGGGGGGGGAGGGGTCTGGATGGTCGGGGGGGAAAACAATTCTTCTTGTCCCATGTTTACTTCTGAAAATGGCACAAACAACAACAGCACAGAAAATCTAGTTAAGGTCGCTCATGCATGGGAACAATGCTGCTTACTTATATTAATAATACACTTATAATGTGTCAATTACATTTGTTTTCTTTTTTCACAACTCCCATTTGAAGTTCACCAACATTTTGGAATCATACTTAAAAAATTTTTTTAGCAGTTTGATGCATATGGGGAGATATTGGAATAAAAATAAACAAACCTACATGTTTATTGTTCACAGACCTGATGTCTGAACAGAGCCAACAGTCACAGACACATTTTTATGGGTCACAAATAAATCTCTGTCACTCTTTTTCCATATTTGCTTTTTAAGAAGTAGTGAAAATAGCAGAATTACAAGCTCACAATCTGCTATATTCACTAACTTGGGTCTTGGCGAGACATAACATTTCTCTTTTGGGTTTTGGACTAAAACCTTTGTGAACCAGTGGTCTAACTCAGGGGTGCTCAATGTTTTAGGCTGGGGACCCCCGGAAATGCTTTGGCCATGTCTCG
Source organism: Protomyctophum bolini (assembly GCF_963924005.1). Lineage (NCBI taxonomy): Eukaryota > Metazoa > Chordata > Actinopteri > Myctophiformes > Myctophidae > Protomyctophum > Protomyctophum bolini. The sequence continues at coordinate 25,604,796 of NC_137863.1, read as the reverse complement.
CGACGCCTGCCCCGCCCCCACTCCCAATACAAACTGCAAAAATAACCTTAATAATAGAGAAAATATATCATAAATGAATACTGAAATCAGATATGAATACTGAAACCAGATATAATCATTAAGGAAAGTTTATGCATGCACTATGTGTACTATGTAAACTCTTCATGTCCATTTTCCAGCCATTCAGTTGCAAATAAAAAGATTTTGAAAATAATTTGGTGACCCCCCAAAATAATTTGGCGACCCCCCCCCCCCCCCCCCCCCCCGAGGCGTCGCGACCCACGGGTTGAGAACCCATTAAAACTGCTAGATGGCAGATCTACAAGCTCATAGTGTGGCACTTTGAATATATGTATTTTTAAAGCAAAAAATGTAAGCTCAAATCTTTGCTTCTGGGGGCCCCTGTCAATTTCAATTCAATTCAATTCAAAGGGCTATATTGGCATGAGAAAACATACGTTTACATTGCCAAAGCAGAAAGAACAATACAACAATACAGCAATACAATCAAAACAAAAATTATGTACTTTGAAGGTCAGAATCTTCAATAGATCAACTTCTGTGTACCAAGATAACTCGATGCAGGTATAGTGCACACATTGTTTTGATGACGGTTCACGGTCAAATACATATCATTTTGGGGGTCCATGACATTAAACAATTTTCAGTACCACTAATATAGCAACATACGTTTTTCAGAAAACAGTTTCAGAAGCTGATTTAGAAGAGTAAGAAGACATTTGTAGACTTGACCTCATGCAGGTGTTAATGGGTTAAGGGCACCTTGTTCAGATTGTAAGCGGTGACACCGGGCCGGCCTGACCCACTGACTAAACAACGTCAACATTACTGTAGGGCCCTGTGACTTGTTCTACCGACCCTCCCTCCATGATAAGAACATTGATTTTCCCAATCAATTGATCAAGATGTACAAGCTTGCAGCGTGGCACAAAGTGACGCACTGGGGGCTTGTATATCTGCTATTTTTCAATAGTCAACCAACGCAAAAATCTGCTTTCCAGTTTTATTGTGTTAATGTAATAGGCAGCAGCAACACAACCATAACATTATTAACTTTTTTAAATAGTGACACATGTGTACACTTTTAGTTATTTTTTAACCACTTTCAACCTGACATCCCTATTACGGGCCTATTATAGATATCTTTATATATTATCTTTATAGTATAAAATAGAGCTTAACCACATGAACCCTTACATCCCTATGCTGGGCATGCCATAGTAGGCTAACATTCAGCAACAATAGCAAATCTACAAGCTCAACGCAAACTGCTATTCTCTGTGAAGGCATTTGCTACGGAGGGACAAAAGGACCCTTGGGGGATCCCAGTCAACACATTACAGTACATGGGTTTAACTGGTTAAGTGGTAAATATATATATTTTTAAATATATTTTTTATCCCACGATTTTGTAACCCATTTTTCACCCCTGTGTCAATCATCTAATGTGATCCTGGGCTCTACACACCCTCCGCCAACCTGGGGAGAGCAACGGACTTAACTCATGCTTTCTTCATGCTTGAGTGTCCAAGTTGCTCCTTTACACCTGACAGGGGGGAGTTTCCCTGGTTGGACGTAGCGTGTGGAAGGAACACGTTATTCCAACCAGTTCCTTTCCCCTCCATCAGGCGCCCCGGCTGGCCAGGGGGAGGCAGTTTAGAGACCAGGATTACTGCATGTTTTTGTGAGGGTACCTACCCTAGGGGACACGGGGAGAACATGCAAACTCCACACAGAAAGGCCCTTTCGTCAACCCCGCCTTCGGGTATGGGCACTGATGACGCGGAGGAGGAAACACGCCGCCAGCACCCACAGCGCCCCGAGTGGGAATCGAACCCAGGACCTTCTAGCTGTGAGGCGACAGCACTACCAACTGTGCCACCGTGCCCCGTAAGTGGTAAATATTTTGACACATTTTAATATTGTGTGCTACTTACTTTTGTAATAATGTAATGAATCTAAATATACTAGTTTAGAAAAAGAGGAGGTCATGTGTTTTGGGCCTACCCTCAGTACTTCCAAAACACAAGGATGAACCCTGGCTCATGCACAAACGAGCATGGACAGAGTATGGCTTGTGCCAAGTGTGCACATGCTCAGGGGCCCTGAGACAACGAGGAGCGTGTCTGGGTGAGAGCGTGCATGTGAACCCCACATGAAGGCACAGACATGCTTCGTTCAAGGGTTAGACAGACACTGGGACGTGTTTTAAATACTAAAGTTTGAGTAAGAGTTCAGTGTTGAAGAGTAATGAAGGTATATTGGATATACAAGACACAAGGATTATACTGTGAGAGCTTTGTTTGAGTGAATAAGGAGATTGGATACAGTTTTGCTGCTTTCTTTTTGCATTCTTCAATCATGATGTAAAACCTCATGTAGGCCTACATACAGTACTGTGTGGATGGATGCCATGTGTTAATATGTAGATACCTCATGTACAGTAGGCCTACATACAGTACTGTGTGGATGGATGCCATGTGTTAATATGTAGATACCTCATGTACAGTAGGCCTACATACAGTACTGTGTGGATGGATGCCATGTGTTAATATGTAGATACCTCATGTACAGTAGGCCAACATACAGTACTGTGTGGATGGATGGCATGTGTTAATATGTAGATACCTCATGTACAGTAGGCCTACATACAGTAGTGTGGATGGATGCCATGTGTTAATATGTAGATACCTCATGTACAGTAGGCCTACATACAGTACTGTGTGGATGGATGCCATGTGTTAATATGTAGATACCTCATGTACAGTAGGCCTACATACAGTACTGTGTGGATGGATGCCATGTGTTAATATGTAGATACCTCATGTACAGTAGGCCTACATACAGTACTGTGTGGATGGATGCCATGTGTTAATATGTAGATACCTCATGTACAGTAGGCCTACATACAGTACTGTGTGGATGGATGCCATGTGTTAATATGTAGATACCTCATGTACAGTAGGCCTACATACAGTACTGTGTGGATGGATGCCATGTGTTAATATGTAGATACCTCATGTACAGTAGGCCTACATACAGTACTGTGTGGATGGATGCCATGTGTTAATATGTAGATACCTCATGTACAGTAGGCCTACATACAGTACTGTGTGGATGGATGCCATGTGTTAATATGTAGATACCTTTGTGTTTTGTTTTCTTGATTCTTTCTTTTTCCCCTTCTTCTTTTTGTTTTCTTTCTCTTTCTGGGAACAACAAATAACAATGAATCTCGCACCGAAATTAATTTCACCCACTGTTTTAAACCTGCGATGTGACAATATTACAATGAAGATGATTCTGAATTTGATGCAATACAAAAACATTCTCTATGAATTCAAGGCTCCACAGGATGAGTAATTGAAGTATCCCTTTAAATGTAAATTCCAGTCGGACAGTTTGAAAGTAATAACCTCCGAGGACAAATAGCTGGTCTCTTTAAAGGTGCAAACAGACTGTGCCATTCTGCTTGTTCATTACATGTCAAACTGCATGATTGGAAACATCTTAATTATACACCTTGTCAAACTGTACGTACAAGTTGAATGAAGTCTACTGTCATGAGTGGTACAAGAATAAAGTTCGATTTCTACACGTGACTTTGCAGAACGCTCCAACAAGCACAATAGTTCGTGTTCGGTGGCACACCCACAATTCATGTTATTGCCATCTTCAGCTGTGTTTACATGTCAAAATGGCAACTAAGAAAAGGGTCCCTTCTCCAAAGGGAGTAACATCTCTTTTTATCAAGATCTTTTTTAACCAAACTGTCTACAACATGTTTTCATTAAAGGAAGCCATTTCTGTTACAAATCATACCATTTTTAACATTCCAATCCAATGATCAATTTCTGACTCCATCAAATCCTACAACTCCATAGATCAGCACATAGATTGCCATCCTTTTGCCTATCAAATCATACTCAACAGCCTAAGTTGGCAAAGCATCATTTAGGCTCAACACTTTTTGCTCACAATGTTGTGGACAGTTGGCAGAATTGTAGTCTGCGGTCACCATTTTGACGTTCGATTCTACAAATGTCTTCCAAATCATGACAGTTTTCTGAAAAAGCTGTTTCTATGTCAGTCATTCTTCGATTTTTCAAAAATAGCCAAAAGGGGTTCCCACCCAAAATGGGTTAAGACATTGCTATAAACAGGTGAGGTGACATATAAATCATCTTCAACATTTTAAAACCAACATATAACACATTAACAACCAACATTTCTGGTTTTTCTGTAACCTACCCTACCATCTATCTACCCCAACTCCAAAACACCATTACCATACCTCTCCTAAACCACCACATGCACCACCCAAAAACAATGAGGCAAAAAGTCACTACAACAACAAGCAGTTCAAAGGTTATGCCAAAATATAGGAACTATCAAATATGGACTCTTCATCACCCTACCGCCAAAACACCTTTACCCTACCAAACCTTCCAAACATTCTACCCTACGTATGAAACACTCGTCCTACAATCCTGACTCTGAAATAGCCTTATATGTCCTACCATTCTACCTACAGTATGACACATCCCGCCCTCCCACCGAAACACCCTCCCCTCCGATCCACAGCCTGTTACATGCATGATTACCTTGACTGGCGGCTGGCTGGGCCACACAGGGGGGAGGAGGAGGAGGGAGGGAGCAGGGGGAGGAGGTGACAGCAGGAGGAGAAGGAACGACAGCAGAGGAAGAGCAGGAAGGGGAGAGGTGAGGAGGTGCAGCAGCAGACAGCCTGGTCTCCTCACTGATCTAATGAAGACAGGAGAGAAGGGCAGAGACAGATAAAGAGAGGGTTTTCATATTGTGTGTCCCCCATGGGCCTGTAATAGAACATTGGGAGTCACTAGATGACCATTATTTATTTAGCTTTAAATGTAAATGTTCACAATTTCATCTTTAAACTGGCTTCCCGCTATCATCTGAAACTGCGGTCCAGTTAATCCATTGATCAGTTGGCTTGGTGTTAATCCATTGATCAGTTGGTTTGGTGTTAATCCATTGATCAGTTGGTTTGGTGTTATGCTGCGTTAACAAAAGCTACAAAAGAACTTCAGCTGCCTTCAACATTTTTCAGGGTTCCAATGACGCAATGAAGCGTCAATCAACCATGTTTTGGTTTCACCATGTTACATGATCCTTGTCTCTGCAGACAAGTACTGCTTGTAATATGTGTTTTTGAAAAGGAATCCATTCTGGCTGACTACACGATTCAACCCATAATGTTCTTCTGTTTGTTACAGTGGAATTATTAAGAAGAATGATTTTTCTTTGTGACCATGATAAGTTGATACCCAATGTACCCATGATTGGTATTGGTATTGGATAGTGTTTATGAGCAACACAGAGATTATTATTATTTCCATTTAAGGATGGGGGTGCCAACCCTAAAAGTTTGAGAACCAGAGTGATGGGGAGGAAATCCAGGTTAGTCAGGTGCTGAAAACACAATGAACTTAATAAAAAAATAAAAACAGCTGTAGGGCTCTCATTTGAAAAGGATTTTCAAAGTGTGATGTTTCAATTAGGGCTGCAACTATCAATTATTTACCCTTTTATACTTTTATGACACTGCATGATGGTGTCATGCAAAAAGCTCACAGGAGCTTGTAGAGAAGTAGAAGAAATGGCCTAAATGATGGTGTCACAGACAGGTGGTGCACAACTCTAACCCTAAATGATGGTGTCACAGACACGTGGTGCACAACTCGCATGCAAGTTTGAATCTGATGGCCTTGCACTCTACGCTATTTTCTAGACAGCTCTCTATTAAATATCTCGACAGACACTCCTTTGTGATCAGATTTTTCTTTATTTAAAAAACGAGCTAACAGTGTACAAAATCAATGTCCAATATGAAAATAAATAACATACAAAAGAAAGTAAAAGATAAAAGAAAAGGAACTAGAAATGTGTGCTCAGTAGAGCACAAAGTTCTGGCAGTAAGTATTCACAACATCTTTCTGTCAAAAAAATCTTTGATGAAGGCACAGGATTATGGGGGCGTAGGGATTTGATAAAAAAATAATAATAATTAGTTTGGGATTTTAATTTGACCTTTTCGGCTAGTTCCATGTGATTGGTTGCCTTTGTTTTTTTTAAAAACACTGTAGCACTTTGAGATTTGCAAAAATGTAAAGTGCATTATAAATAAAATCTATTATAAATGTTTCCCCACACACACACACACACACACACACACACACACACACACACACACACACACACACACACACACACACACACACACACACACACACACACACACACACACACACACACACACACACACACACACACACACACACACACACACACACACACACACACAATGTTCATCCAAGGAGTGGCTGTGACGCTGCATCATTGTTTCAGTCGAACACAATTCGTTTTTCCAGGGTGTGTTAAAACGGATTGACCAGTACCCTGTCTCTCTCTCTCTCTGCATGGGTGTGAGTCAGTAGGCGCTAGAATGTTTTATTTTTTTAACCAAATGGATTCCCAGATTATCTATGCAGAAGAGGTGAAGCAAGGTGGTGGGCACTGGACAGTTTACATAGGGCTCATTTCTATATGGACATAACAATCTTTATAAACTTCATCGATAAGAAAAACTATTTCACAAGAACAATGTTTAAAATAAAAAAGATATATATTTTTTACATGCATTTTAGATTATCAGTTAGGATTCAAGTTGTTGCATAACTGCAGCTAGGTGTGGAGTCGAATTGTAATTGGCTAACAGATTCCATACCCCGGACGGACAGCTTGCGCCCAACTGGCTATATCTCATAGCCTGGAGGGATGATTGTTTTGCAATTATTAATTCCCAAAAATGACAGGAATTGAGGTCACTGGCCTGCTGTCAGTGTGCACAAGAAACAAGACACTGATCCGCCTCGTAGCATGTGCTGATGTGATTAGCTACAGACCGTCACACATTGAGACAAGAGATAGGCAAAAAACCCACTTGCCTGCAGGAGATGATAAAATGACTAAAAGCAAGGTACAAAATAATAATGAATAAAAACCAGACATTGCACCTTACCCGGGATCCAGACTATACCCCTCAGTATCTGATCATTTTAAAACTCATTGACTCCTTCACTCCACGTACACAATACCTAAGCATGTCAGCCACTACACTGGAGAGGAAAAGGAGTGGGTTGGCTTCTAGTGCATGGTCGCTGTAAATCCAGCTAATAACACTTGTTTATTGATCCAGGTCAAGCCCAGGTTTGGACATGAGTGTAACAGACAAAATAGGCACTGTAATCTGACATCAGAGATGTTAAAAGCAACCATCTCCCAGATTACGGGCCACTGGACAACATTCCTAGAACACATGTAAATACGTACCAACAACCTTCATAGAACACAGTGTGCAATCATTTTCAATTAACCTTTTCCTAGGCTAGTGCAATTTTCTAGTGGCCACACTTTGTTCCAATCAAACGCTGGATCCCAGTCCGGAATAACGGCCCTCCATAAAGCATTTATGACCATGCGTCTGCCACGGAACTCCACTATTCTTTACAGCTGATCTTAACTGAAAATAAAAGAAAAAAGGAAGAATGTGGTAAATCAAATTCTGTACATAAATCTTGAAAGGAATATAAGCCCTCGCCTTTAAAAATATACCCCAGTCTATGAAGACCTTTCTCTCTCCAACGAGAGAAACCAAGTAGGATGACCACCAAACAACAGTCTTACATACAACTACACAGTGTCTCCGCCACCCTCCATACAGAGAGCAATTGCTAAACAATGCAGCCAAAGTCACAATAACACTGAGTTTTGTGCAGAGTAGAATACAGAAGATCCTGAAGACAGTAAGGAAAGGATGCTCGTCTAGAATCTCTTCCAGAGCCCACCACAACACCAATGTGTTAGTCAGAAGCCAGGTTTTTTTTTCAGTCTTCCAGTGCACATCTCAGATTTCCCTGGCGAGGTTTCTCACACGCTCTTTTTGCTGAAATCTCAGGAAACAAAATGATGACGAAAGGTTTCAGTGGGGCCTGGTTTGGCTGGAGACTGCGATCTTTGAGTGTGCTCCAATCCAGGTCTCCTGGAAAGTCCTCTTGGAGTGATTTTCTTCAGGAAAGATTTGGCGTCTATGTCCTCCGACTGCTCTGGAAAACCATAAATGTGTAAATTTACCCGGCTGTCCCTGTCCTTGTGTTCAAGTAGTTTGGCATTCAACATCTCAAAGTTGGGGCCAAAGGGTAGTCATAGCGCGTCTAGCCTAGCTTCCATACTAGACACCCATGTAATAACATTGGTTACATTTCTCCTCAGCAGAAGCAGAAACAGCTCTCCATGTTTCCGTCAGTTCGCTCCACGTTTCCAACAGTTCCATCTGTTTTTCCGACAGTTACTTTAAAATGTCTTTTTTGATCCTCAGATAGCCTTTGGAAATGTTCAATACCGGTAATTGTGATATGGGTTGAGCTACAGAGCTAACCGGGGGGAGAAGCCTGTCTGGCCTTAGAGTTAGAATTAGCCTTGAAGCCCAATAACTGATGTGGTGAAACTATAGGGGAAAAGAGATGAGCACAGTGTGAACAGAGGTGTGTTTACCGTTTGTTCGGTGTTGTTCATTCGTTCTCGGGTCTCTCTGGCTCTCTGAATGGCTTTCAACACCTCCACTGTGTCCAACTCCTTCTCTGTGTTGGATGTCCCATCCAGACACACCTGAAACGCGCGCCGCACACACACAAAGCATATCTATAAAATTGCAATACTGGTGGGTGGGCGTCAAGTAAAACTGGATTTGGTTGGCCAAGCTTTGTGCGATGCTTTGCGACATAATTTACTATGAGTAGTAAGTTAGTAACCAAGGCAGTGATGTCATGGAGGCCGTGAAGGCCATGGCCACTGCACTGTAGGGTCCTTTGTTGAGATTCTTATATAATGCTTAAAAATTTATTAATTATTTCCATGAACTTAAAATAATTGTTTTATTACGTAGATGGCCTTTAGCCTGTGCCCTGGCATTTGGCCTGTGTTCCCGAAACAAAACGTGAACGTCAAATGCCACGTGGCCTACCAACCCTGGTAGTAAAACTGAAAAACACATTTAAGCCTGTTAGCTTGTCCATCGTTCTTTTAGGCAATGACACTCCTGTGATGGTATATGAATGTACCTACTGTACCGACAGACAGACAGTACCTCAGCAGCACTACTACTGTACCGACAGACAGACAGTACCTCAGCAGCACTACTACTGTACCGACAGACAGACAGTACCTCAGCAGCACTACTACTGTACCTACTGTACCGACAGACAGACAGTACCTCAGCAGCACGGTCACAGAACTGTACCTACTGTACCGACAGACAGACAGTACCTCAGCAGCACGGTCACAGAACTGTACCTACTGTACCGACAGACAGACAGTACCTCAGCAGCACGGTCACAGAACTGAGCGAGGACCTTGGTCCTGTAGTCTGGGTCGATGCACACTGGATTGTTGTTCAGACTCAGTCGCTCTAAACACGGCAAGGAACCAATGTGTCTGACCTCCTCCAACTAACACACACACACACACACACACACACACACACACACACACACAGCACACAACACACACACACACACACACACACACACACACACACACACACACACACACATTAACATGTACAGTACCTCTTTCATGGCTAACAAGGCTAATTAGCAGTACCGGTACATTTGCCAGTCAGTTGGTTAACTAGACTAGTTAGCACAATATGTATCAGTTGAACAGTTTACTGTAAAAAAAAATATATATATCTTCAATTTCTACTCGTTTATATGATTTTTCACATAATATTGTATATGTTTCAATTAATCGAGTACAAAGGATCTCAATGGAAACAAGCCATAGTGATTTATTGGGTTTAAAATCCTCTTAACAAACATTGTATTGAACTGTTAATTGTACTCTCCTCTGCTTATGTTTGCAAACTGTCAATACAGGATTCAATCAATCAATCAGTTGGTCAATTAGATAATAATAGACTAGTCATCAGTGTATGTATGTACCTGTGTCAGCTGGTTGTAGCTCAGATCTAGGTTAACCAGTGAGTAGAGTTTAGTGAGTCCAGACAGTGTAACCAGCTGGTTACCGGCCAGGTTCAACGTCTTGATGTTCCCCAGTCTTGTGTGAACCGACTCCAGAACACACATTCTGTTATAAGACACGTCTAAATGAATCAGGTTGTACAGGAGCTGAAAAATAGACGCACACACACACACACACACACACACACACACACACACACACACACACACAGTTAAGGCTCACTTCATCCTTCCCAAAAAGGCTCATATCGTCTGTAAAGCACAAACCTTGTATCTCCATATATACTGCAATTAATGTTTAGGAGTAATATAAACATGCTTTTTTGTTTGTTTGTTTTTTGCTAAATAATTCTTCATTTTGTTGAGGAAATGCAGAGCCAGATCACTCATAGCATCTCTGAGGATAGAATTCTGGATGAGCAGGATATGTGCAGCATTTTGTATGAAACGTGCTACGCCTGAAAACTTTGGAAGGCAATCTTAGCCAATCAGTGTAGAATCTGAGAAATCCAACGGACTCGTCTTGATGACATGACTACAGAGATTGTGTGTACCGATTTGCATGAGATTTGGATGAAATCTGTGCGACTAATATAAACAATGTGTTTTGCAGAAATCAGCCTCATGGTGGCGCTATAACCGGCAGATGTGGAGGGATGCAGGGAAAATGTTTTTCCATGGCCTCTAGGGAGTGCGCATACAAAGTTGTACACAGATCGATGCAGTTATAGGTAAAAACAGGAATTGGCCTGTTATAGCGCCACCGTGAGGTTCATTTAGAAAGCATGGCATGTCGTCCTCGGCCTAGTGGAAATGTGCGTGTATAATTTCACGGAAATTGCACAGTGTTTGTGATTTGTTGTGATTTTGTTCGAAACGGACCAATCATGTGAGCTTTGGAAGCCAATCTTAGCCAATCAGGATGGAAGATGGGAAATGGAGATCCGTGTTGATCTCATGACTATGGAGACAGTGTATACTGAATTGTGTGATGTATGGATAAAATGTGTACGAGTAATCTACAGAAATGTGTTTTTCTAAAATCAGCCTCATGGTGGCACTATAACAGGCCGTTATAGTATTTGGGGCAGAGGTTCGTGGTTGGCATTCCAGGGAGTGTGTGTGCACGGTGGTAATGGATGGACGGACACACACACACACACACACACACACACGGAGGGAGTGCAAAACATACTCTCTCCCCATGCCTTCGGCCTGGTGGAGACAATAAAGGAAATGGATCACACACAATGGCAAGAGTCAATTTCAATTCTATTTATTTTCTACATAACAGAGACAGATTTACGGCTATCCAGCCTTCATCAGCCAAAACGTCTGTCTCTGTTATGTAGAAAATAAATAGAATTTAAATTGACTCTTGCAATCCATAACCGTTATTCTCAATTTTATACTTCATCATTTGACAGTGTCAAGTAGTGAAAACTGCCAATCTGTATGCTGACAACACATGGTGATGCGACATGTTGCGAGCTAGACATGCAATGTTTCCACCAGACAGTGCCGATGTTTGTTCTTCATTTGTGAAATAAGACTGTAGATGATTGCAGTCATTTACCTGTAGGTTGTCAACTGAACAGAGCTGGTTGTGGCTCAGGTCCAAAAATTCCACTTTAGGGATGACTTTCTACAAAGAGAACATAAAAGAACATATCCAGCTATAAATAACAGGACTATGTCTGTCTGTCCATCTGCTATAAATAACAGGACTATGTCTGTCTGTCCATCTGCTATAAATAACAGGACTCTGTCTGTCTGTCTGTCTGTCCATCTGCTATAAATAACAGGACTCTGTCTGTCTGTCTGTCCATCTGCTTGTTCTTTGTGTTATCTCAAGTCTAAAGTTTATCTCAAATCTCTTATCTCAAAGATACTTTTTGGGGACTTTCTGTCTTTATTTGTCCAGTATATAGCGGAGACTGGAGAGTGGCGAGAGAGAGAGAGAGAGAGACGGGGAGAGACCTTCGGACCGTTGGGCTCAGAAATCAAACCTGCGACTCGCTGTCAGGCTACAGAACGTATGGGCCAGTTCTTACCCATTCTGGGCAGGAACCCAGATGTTATAGAGTGTGATTCTGTTGACTGGAGTTGTATGTACGCTCGTACAGAGCATGGGCGCCGCCATTACGGTTACGGAGACTATTCTACACAATGCGCCCCTCCCGTCCTCAGGGCGCGTCCCGGCGCACTGTTAGTGTTAACATGTATTGCCCCCCCCCCCCCCCCATGTGCTAGGAACCCCCGTAACAGAGATACATATCCGGTGCACAATTTCAAAGTGCACATGTGGCCAATATAGTCACTTATTTTGGCCTGGTTGCTTAGTAATTTCTCTGGCAAAATCTGACCAACACTGCCCCTAAAAGGCACTGCAGCAGTAACAACAACGATCAATGTGCTCCTCCTCACCACAGAGCCGTCGATCACAGTGATGATGTTGTGGCTCATGTCCACGGTGGTGAGCTGCTCCCACACAGGGATGACGGCGGTGACGGGACACTGGGACTCCACCCCTTCCACCTCCCACTGAGAAAACTCCCCGGATTCTGGGACCAGGATGGACTGTGAATGAGCACGCACGCACGCACACACACGCACACGCACACACACACACACACACACACACACACACACACACACACACACACACACACACACACACACACACACACACACACACACCACTTTTTTAACAATTAACCATGCCCAAGAGGGCACAATATCACTGTGGACAAACCGGATACCTGCTGACTCAGGGGATGCAGTGGATGTGTTGTGTGTCATTTAATTGGTAGGATGGTGGAAGGAGGGAGGGTTGGGAAGGAATGAGAGGATGAAGGGTGGGTAAGGGGAGAAGGGTAGTGGATGCAGAGTTCAATGGAGTTGATTTTGTACTGCTTGAAATGTATAATTGAATGATTGAATTGAAAAAATCTATCAAAATTGAATGAGAAAACAAAACAAAACAATGACTTTGCAAAACTTTCCCATAACCTTTTAACCCCATTTCCAGGCCTATATATATACACACAGGTACATATCATATCATCATATCATATCATCATACTATCATCATCACTACTATACTATAATTCAGTCAATGTCTGAATGTCAGAAACACCGCCATATCTCCTCATTGCCTGCAGCAATCACTCCCACTTTTCACACAGGCATTGACCATATGAATATGGAGGTTTCGATTTGACACATTAATGATTAATAATGAATTTATTAGTGAATTAACCTCGCACCCTCACACACCTCCGCCCCTTAGCGACACCTGCATCACAGGCCACCGTTCTCACCGTTACCCCACTGGCATGCTTCCTCTAGCTACCGCCGCAACACAACAAAGAGTGCCCTATACAATTTGGCACCGCTGACTGTGTGTGTGTGTGTGTGTTGCATCCTTTGTCCGTCTTCTCCTACTAAACTACACCGTTTGCACACATCTCACCATGCACAACAGCAACAGCTAGCCTGTCCACACATCAACCACTACTTTGCATTCATATTCATGTCATATTTACAGTACTACGGCCTTCACAGTGACCGGGATATTTCCAACCCCCTCAAAACTCGCTGATCTGCTCCACACCACCTCAGGCCCCTCCCCCTCTGGCTGCTGTCCTTTGCACGGACAGGCGATTGAGGCTGGCGAACACTCTACCTTAGTAACAGTAGCCTACGCATCGACACAATTACTACATACAACAAACAACATGCCACAAAGAACAGCCTCAAGGACCCTAGCGCATCAGGTTAAGAATGAGATGTTTTTTGTGATTTAGGAATGTGTCGTTCCTGAGCTAAGTCATTGCATCTGTCTGTATGTATTTTGTCATTGTGTTGTTCCGAAGGCACGGGATCTGTTTTCCCCTTCCGTCGAGTGGTGGATTATTGATATGTTATGATTCAACAATTCAATAATGTAGCTGTTGCTACTTCCCTGTCCGGGTGGACTTAAACCCTGTTGTTTTTGCGTGCTAACGGTAGGCGGTTAACAAAACGTCTCCATTTATACAGATAAGCATTCCGTGTGATTGTGCTGTTCAGTGTGTGACGCTGGGTGTTCCCCACACTGAACATAATGTGATTGTGCTGTTCAGTGTGTGACGCTGGGTGTTCCCCACACTGAACATCATTTGCTGTTCATATATTCAGAACGGGTAAGGACTAGTATATATAATTATATATATGATAATATGGTGCCATAATGAGGCTATCAATGCCTCTAGTCTAGACACTCGAGCAAAGGTGTCACGTGGCAAAAATAAGTTAAATAACAGTTGTTTTTGTCGTCCTGTAACACGTATTTCACGTAATGTTTTGGCCTTTGGGACATGATTTTATGAACAAAATCAATAGCCAAAACATTTGAGTAATTCCAAACCTTTTCCAGGCCTGAAAAAAGATCTCTGTGGAGACACTGGAGATAAGAAAGGGAAGTCTGCACACTGTTGTTTATCAAACGGCAGGTCAGACAGACCTGGGGAAGACCTGTTTTGGGTCGAAACATTGTCTATAAAATACGTTGGACTGGGATCTGGTAAACAGTGTGCAGACTTTCCTTTCTTCTCTTCCACTGTTTGACCTCTGTCTGTCTACTCTGTCTGTCTGTGCACATTGGATACACCTAAATCTAACACTCCATTATTCATTGTATTAATAGACCGGGACAGTACAGTACAGTAACTTGGCACATGGACTTTGTATTCACTACAAAAAATACTTTTAACAGCTGCGTTGCTTACCAGCCTGCCATATTTCCTAATTTGGCGTCCAAATTTTGAAAAATAGTAAAATTGTATATACCGTAAGCTCACAACAATGTTGTGATGTGTTGTGTGCCTGCATGTGTTTTTCAGAGTTAGTGTCGAAGTGTCCTTGAGCAAAACGCTGAACCCCTAATTGCGCCTTGCATGGTCTCCTCTGCCATTGGTGTATGAATGTGTGTGTGAGAGGATGAAGGTAATGCAAAATCTACGTAAAGCGCTTTGGATAAAAGCACCATTTACTGTGTGTGTGTGTGTGTGTGTGTGTGTGTGTGTGTGTGTGTGTACCATCATGTTGTCAGTTGAATTATGGATGCTGAGAGTTGCCAGGTTGGACCTCAGAGATGGCAGACCTGAGATCTGTTGCCAACAGCATTCACTGATCTGGAAATACACACGCACACACACAATTAACACACACACACACAGAAATATAACACCACAGCGTGTTCCTGTGAAAATGATGAATATCACTAATGATGGTTTGAAGCCCTAGACACAAAACGTTGTCTATTAACGGACAGACAGACAGACAGACAGACAGACAGACAGACAGACAGACAGACAGACAGACAGACAGACAGACAGACAGACAGACAGACTTACCTCTATGTGTATCAATGATTTGAAGACAGACAGGTCAAAGGGCAGGTTGTTCTCCTGAATGCTGCTGCTCCCAATCGGACCTTTACTTCCTGAGATCTGACAAACACAACGCTAAAGATTAACAACTGATCTGAGATCTGAAACAAACATAACATTAAGTTTATATCCATCCCAACATTTCTTGAGACAGTTTATTGAAAACAGTTTAAAGGTTATTATATTACAATGAATTTTGAACCTTGAGGTATCTGAGGCGACAGGTGAAGTCCAGGATGTGACCCAGGTCTGTCTTGGCGTCTCCCGTGCAGCAGGTTGGTTTGGCCTGACGAAGCTGCTGAGTCACAGAGTACAGCTGGAGGGGCCGCAGCGTAAACACCTCACCTGCTAATATCAACTGATCACCTACACACAGAGACGCAGGCAGGCAGGCAGGCAGGCAGGCAGACAGGCAGACAGGCAGACAGAGGGATAAAAACAAACAAAAAATAATAAAAAAGAGACTATCCATCATACTGCTTTATGAAGAAAGACTATAGGACTTAAGCGGTTAAAGAGATTCAAAATGTAAATATTTTTCCAGATCCCAGTGTGTGTGTGTGTGTGTTTTTATTTTATTTTATATTGTTAATTATCTATGAATGCATTCTACTGTATATGTCTGAAAAGTCTCCTGTGGTGCACAATTTGTGTAATGATCAATGTAATTGTGATGTCCATATATAATTAAAAACAAATCTAGATCTGTGTGATGTTGCAGTACCACTTGCCCTGGCCTTGACTACCTTGCAGGTGTAAGGTCAGACCCAAAGGAACTAGTCGCAACTCCTGGAAACAAAACAGTTTTAAGACCAACGCAACTCCTTGCAAATGCCATTGGGGATAATGGTTGCAAGTAGTTGCATGTCGCAATGAGTTGCAAGGAGTTGCATTGGTGTGGACTGGCCATAATGCAAAGGCTAAAATGTAATGTAGATATGTAGACATATGCCAGGTTCATTTGTAGACCTGGAATCCTATAGTGTGTATAGTTTCAATGTATAAACCATTGATTAATTTTTTATATTATACTGTATAGACTGATTATAGGTTATTCTTTTACCTATGATACTAGATTACTATTTCTATTCATTTGATGTATAACCTCGTGTTTACCTTGCTTACTGTAAGTCGCTCTGGAGCAAATGTCTAAATTGTAAATTGATGACTCACTGACCTCTGTGGAATAACTCCTCTGCCAACGCTGCGGTGACACCGTTTACCTCCTTAAAAGACACACACACACACACACACACACACACACCCTTTATCCAAAGCGCTTTACATAGATTTTGCATTACATTCATCCTCTCACACACATTCATACACCAATGGCTGTTACATTGTTACACTGATCCAAGCCAGAACACATTAAAATAAACAGTCTGAAAATGCACACGGCCCACCTATCTGATCCACTTAACCACCCATCTGACAACTTAACCTAAATTAAGGACTACATTATTTTCGCTCCTATGCCACCAAAATGTGGAACGCCCTACCAACAGTCATTAAGACATGTGAATCCCTTGACTCCTTCAAAACCGCTCTCAAAGGGCACCTACGGATGGCTGCAATTCGAAACTGGCCTCTGTAAAATCTGAATCCCCCCTCCCTTTCCCCTCACTGTATGTATCTTTTCCCTTTTTGCTTCCTTTATGATGAATTCCTGTTCTGTTTTTTAACTACATAGAAGTGTCTATTTGTATGTCTCTAAATGTTTTGATGAATTGAACAATGTGGACCCTGTTGTAAACAAGTGTAATGCTTAATTGGGTCGTCCACTCACAGTTAACAGTCTTTGTATTGAGTTTGTGCTTGAAATGTACTGTAATTCTACAAACTGTTAATAAATATTTCAATCAATCAAAAGCAATCAATCAATCAAACCTCAGCCTGTTGGCTCCCCAAAAAAATTCTGACCACTTGAATGTAGAAGAGTTCGTAGCCAAAACGCATCACACAACCACAAGGGTCACATAGTGTTTGGCGCAGTGCAATAAGGGATTGTGAAGGACAAATATCACCCCAGTAATGGACTGTTTGTACTGATGTAGTAGAGTAGACAAACGCCTGAGGTGTCTCAGTTAAGTTTTTTTCCCTTTTCCTGCAGCTGTCAGAGCTCTGAATAAGGACAAAAAATGCATTCAACTGTAACACCCCTTTGCTCACAGCAGTCCAAACCCCCTGCACATACTGTTCTAGTATGTATGGTACCCTGTTAAATACATGCAGGTCAGCATTTTGTTTTCCTGCTACTTAAATCAACTTCCTCTTTATCACCCAACATAACGACAGTGACACACTGACAGCATCAGTCTATCCAATCAGAGGGCTAGCAATGTGATGTGAAAGTCACTGGTTACCAGTCAGACATTGGAGCATGCAAGATAAAAAATAAGTAACTATTATAACTATTAATAACTATTATTAAATGGTAAATGGTGCATTTATCCAAAGCGCTTTACATAGATTGTGCATTACATTCACCCATTCACACACTGACAGCGGAGGAAACCATGCAAGGCACCAACCTGCACATCGGGAGCAATTAGGGGTTCAGAGACTTGCTCAAGGACACTTCGACACCAACTCTGGGGGAGCCCGGGTTCAAACTTGGAACCTCACGGATTCCCAGCCAGCTGTTCTACTGCCCACTCTACCCCTGAGCCAATGCCGCCCCATTACACATCCATCTATACATTCCAGGATTCTCTGTATGTCTGTCCTACATATATCTTGAGAAACGTACACAGAATTAAGACTTGGTGGGCGTATTGATATTTCCAGAGGAGGGCATACATGAAAGGTTGTGGGTTCGAACCCTGCCGTGGTTGACGCCGTCAGCAAGGGCATGTGGTCGCAACGGGTTTCCAACGCCAAATAAAATTGGTTCAGATCTGAGCCAAGTCTCCTGCAGAAGGTACATCTGCAAGCATTCCAAAACCGGTCCTAAACGGCCATTTCACTATTACACTAAGAACATATTTCGACTTTATTTTCTATCTATTGACTGAATTGTCAATGGGTTATTTTTCTTTCAACCATAGTTCATAAGTTTAGTCTATGTTGTTGCATTTGCACTTTGCTTTATACAGATTTTGTAAAGATAGTTTTTACAACTATCTGTACAGATAACACTTATGACTGAAATGATCTGTGGACTGATCAACTGACTCCATTCAGCTCGCAGAGTTTCAGTGTACTTACAGTACATTTACTACCGTTTCAGTGTACTTACATATAAGTTAAAGTGCAAGAAGCAGGACAGAGCTTTGGGAGTAACCGTGGTGAACTGAGACAACAGTGTGTGCAGGTAAACGTCTAACTCTCTCTGTCTCTTCTCTACCAGACTCTTGGAGTTCTTGCCCAACATCTTCTTAGGAGGTAGGAGCTGTTTGTCCACCTTCTTTTCCGCCGTCAGCTAGGAAGAGCAAACATAATATGACAACATTATACCCAGTTTACATGCATGTGTTTGTGTTAAATAAAAGCAGTAAGCCTCAAAAGGCTGTGGTTTACTGTGATTTTAGAACTGTTAAGGGGTGTTGTTAGGCCCAATGTGGAGCAGAGTGCCTTCCCAGATGTTATAAAATAACTGGAAACTAAGAACAGTCTCTTAGGGCTCATTGCTTTTTAAAACACTATGGCAACATGAAAATCATAGACATTCTTGATTACCTGCAGAAACAAGGAAGTTGCTATGCAACTCAAACTAGCTGTTGTGAATGTGAAAGAAGTCAATACTGCATGGCCAATGTCTTACTTAAAATGTTACCATAGACCGTTTTGTAAATCAACATTTTGAACCAATTAGTTTGGAGCAGTAATAATGATGATGTGCTGTGTGTTTCACAGCACATGTCATCTTGCCAGCACATTGACCTTGATGTTAATCACTGATTTCTTTCAATACTAGCCTATCATGAGGCCACAAGGGGAGGTAAATTCATTTTCCCTTTCTCCTTTGTACAGTGTATATTTGTTGATGACATTTATAGTATTGATATTTTTATGCTATGTTGAGTAATTGAATACATAGGGCCACAATGGAAACAAGTCACCAGGACTTTTTTGTACTATCCTTTTAGCCTTAATATCTGTTCATATCAGTTTTAGTCAGTTACAGCCAGTCTAGGTTGTCTATTATTGCATTGTGGGATAAAGATAGTCTCGGGACAACAGTCAATGGTTTCCATCACAATAGCCCTACGCACACACTGTTGATTAGATTGACTGATTGGATGTGATTAATTCAACTGTTACACAAAAGGTGCCTAGTACACCAAAAAATAACATTGTAGTTATGAGACAGGCGGACCTGGTTGTTAGGGCGAGCCAATTAACTGAAAATATATTCAAACTGACATTTAGAACCAATAAACAACTCAATCTTCTAGGTTAAGTAAATCAATAAGCAGCTGCTTGGGGGGGGGGGGATAATAGTTTAATAAGAACAGTATCAAGGTGTCCTGACCTTCTGGTGGAGGTCGTGGAAATCACTGTAACGATGTTTGACCGTCCATTTATGGTCTCCGTCTCTCACCTCGATGATGTACACCTGCAACAGCCAAACACAACAGAGCACCTCATTAATATGTACAGTATGTCCGTTATGGACTCATAACCAATATACAAAACCTGATGTGTGATGGCTGCAAAATTATTATACGCCCCAGAGCGCAGGATGCATCATCAACATCAGTGTTGTTTTTGGCAGCAAATTTCTATTTTAGTTTTAGTCATAGTCTCTTGAATAGTTTTAATTTAGTTTTAGTCACCCGGAATGTTTTATTGTTAGTCTAGTTTTAGTCGACTAAATGTCATAATATTTTAGTCGACTAAATCTACAGGTGAGATTTAGTCGACTAAAATGTATTTTGGCGGGCCTTGATGCCGTCGCAATCACTGATTTGACACTTGCTGAAAATAGCCGATCTACAAGCTCACAACGCGTCGCAGCATGCAACCAAGTGTAAAATTACTTATACTGGCTCTTGTCCACTAGTCCCTTCCTAACATTTTAGTCTAGTTTTTATCTGTTGACGAAATTGTCAATACATTTAGTCTTAGTTTTAGTCACCATAGCTTCGTTTTCATTTAGTTTCCATTTAGTTTTCGTCAGTGAAAATAGTTAGTCGACGAACATTTTTCGTCTTAGTTTTAGTCGACGAAAACAACACTGATCAACATTAACTACCATTTTTGCTTTGGAACACAACAGATGTAGCCATGGTTCACATGACGTGATGTTTTTAGGGACTGCTACATTTACAGAGCAAACGTGTACATAAATGTTCAGATTTCAAATATAAAGGCCACGGATGTTAGAAATTTCCTGGAGCATTTGATATTAATCCGAGCTGTTTTTTTCACCATAGGCTTTCAACTACACGCCCCTATCGGTTGGGAGGGTTGATTGATTGATTGATTGATTGATCGATCGATTGGTACATTTCAAACGAAAGCAAGTCAATACAAAAACTGTTACTGTGTACGACACTATGATTAAGCATTACACTTGTTTACAACAGGGTCTACCGGTCCACCAATTTCAATTCATCACTGATACACTGGGTGTGTTGTTCGATATAGGCACACTGACCATACTGCTACAAACTAATAATAGGCGAGTGTGCTCCCGGTGTGCAACTGTGGGTTTTCCTAACGCACCCCGTTTGAGAAAAATAGCAGAGGCGCTCGGATTAAAATGCCTTTTATTAAACAATGCGAAATGCACGGGTGCCGTGCATTCGACCAGCAGAATTCTAACATCAGTGGCACTTGGGTGAGCGCTTGCCGCTTTATATTTGAAATCTGTAAATGTAGCAGTCCCAAAAAACAGGCTGAAGTTGCTGCATGACTGTTATAATGATGACAGTCATGTTTCAGGGATAGAACAGATGCAACAACAGATGCTCTTTTCAATAAGCAAAGTAATCACATAGACTGCACAAATATGTGATGAACGAAATTAAACGATTTGAATATCATAGGGTCTTTAATAACCTGTATTATATGGTGTCTAAATTGAAAACAGTTAACTCATATCTATGATATGACACTTCAGTAAATTGACACTTTGAACCAACTACAGTGCAGAAGAACCTGTCACATCATCATTATGATCATAGCATTGCATATCATTAGGATAATCATTTTCATCAACCTTCTAACCTCATTGATTGATTGATTGTAGAATGGGTAGGTAAATATATCTAAAAGTGCTTGTTAGATAAGCAATGTAACTTTGAAGAATTAGAGTAAATAAATATGTTTTAATATATTTTCTATACTAAGCTAGACACACACGTGTACATTGCATTTCTTCTTTAGGTGTTGCACCGAAAATGGTGACCTAACACATTCTGTAACTTAAGACGGTTACATCATAGAACGGTTTAGAGAGGAACTGTGACTTTTTCAGTCAATATTTAGTTAAAACTGGTAGAATTCGTATTCATACCTCAGGAGTCATGACCAATGCATCAACGCTGTGTAAACGCATGCAAATAAACAAATCAGTAATGACAGAATGAAGTAAACATTTTGTAACCTGCTGTCCAAACTGAAATGGTGAAAATTATGTCAACATTCCCCCTAAACGTTCATCAATAATACTGAGGTGTTAGCTAGACACAGTATTGGATAGGTCACAGATTCCCCTGCAACACCTATCTAACTAACCTTACCTATACCCCGGTGTCGCTTGCAAAAAATAAACAGCAGATCTGTTCGAATAGCTTACCTTACATAGTAGATCTACAAGCCCACAAGGCCTCGCGGAAGCCACTTGTGGCCTTGTAGATCTGCTATTTTAATTATTATTAATATTTTACATTTTTGAAAACCGAACACATAAGTGTTCTTTTCTTTTGGTGTCAATAATTCAAGCGACACCTTCGCAGTCGCACCATGGCGTATAAATGAAGCTGTAAAGTTATTAAATAAACACTGTTTGTTCATATATATACTATATGAATATATCAGTTGTTATAATGATAATAATATTGAATAAAAGTGTGCAACGTACGGTGTAATTATCTACCAGCTCCGAGCCAACAACAGACACTAGTTTCCTCTCCTCTGGGAAACACGCGACGGGATCCATGTCCAATATGAAATACACAGCTGCTGCTGTTCACCAAGATGTTATTAATAGTAATTATGGTCAATCATAATAAGAAGAGGACTCTCAGCTCAGGACATGATGTTTCTGTTTCTCTCCTCATCATTCCTCTGAAACCTCCATGTTTGTTGTTGTGACGTCAGCAGTCAGCAGCTCGTTCAAAGCAGAGCAATCTTTATTCAGCCCTGCAGTGCAGAACAGACACGAGTCGCACACGCACGCACGCACGCACAAGCACACACGCGCGCCCCTTTCTATTGTGATTAGAAACTGACTCTCCTGTGTTGTGTAGTTTAGTGCAGAGCCATATGGCTCTGGTTTAGTGTAGTCCCAAAGTAACTGCAAAAATGCTGCCAGTGTATGAAAAAAGCTTTATGCCCTGTATAACATGTATATAACGATGCAATGTGACCGTATAGCTGTTTACAAAAAGCTGTAGTGTACCCCCTACAGCTGTATTATACTTTCCCCATTTTCAACAGTTTTTATATTTTGACACTTGCGCTTTGTTTTCTCATGCCAATAAAGCTCCTTTGAATTGAATTGAATTAATTAATTCAAGTTTTATTTATTCTCGAAATTACACTGAGTAATCAAACTCATTTTCAGTGTTTCAGTAATAATACAAATATTTTTTAAAGCGAACATTTTAAACTAAAATCTTTGCTTCTGGGGTGACCTTAGAATAAAAGTATTCGAGATTGGGATCGTTGGGGTCTGCAGCCAGATATTATCTCTGCATGGGGGTCCTTCCTTACATGAAACGGTTTGAGCACCACTGATATTAAGCAACATACGTATAGTTTTTATACATTTTGAAAACTTGAAATGGGATATTCTACATCTACATAATGAGTACTTTTACTTTTGGTACTTTAAGTTTATTTTGATGCCAATATTTTTGTACTTTTACTACAGCAAATTCTGAATACCAGACTTTTACGTTGTAACAGAGTATTTCTGCAGTGTGGTATTGATACTTTTACTCAAGTAAAAATGTGACTACTATGTGATACTTCTTCCACCTCTGTCTCCTCTCCACAATATGTCTGTCTGTGTATGAGACTCTGTGGGGAGAGCCAAAGTCAGATGTGATGCGCACCAGTCTGTGTACATAGCAAGAGTGTCTTATTACACAATAAGGATGTGTTGTGGGGCCCACTTCTAAAAGTAGCAGTGCTAGCACTACAACACTGTTTGTACTCACAGTGTAGTGTATGTCGCGCACGTATACATGGCTGTGCGCAGTGGATGCATAGAGTTATATATAAGTGGATGGGGTGCCTGCCTGCCTGTCAGCCCTGCACTGGACCAAGGCTACCTGCCTCTGCCTGCCTGCACCCTGCCTTGTCTGTCTGTCTGATTTTATTCTGTAGGCTATGTATCTACCCCCCAGAAAATAATAACACCAATTTGACACCACTGTCTCCTCTCCACACCACAATATATCTGTCTGTGTATGAGACTCAGAGTCTGTGTGGAGAGCCAAAGTCAGATGTGATCTGCACCAGTCTGTGTACACAGCAAGAGCGTGTCTTATTACACAATAAGGATTAAACCATGTATGAACCACATATAGGTTACGGTGGGATATACTTAGCTGTGACTCGTTTTTAAGTGTGTCATTGTTACATTGTGGGGAGGCATTACATGCAGTGTTACTATGATTGATGACATAATGGTGCCATTTGTCACAACGGATCATGTTTCACTTTCCACCAAGCAGCACTGACAACAACAGTGGGAGCAACCATTCAGGTATAGGAAGAGGGGGGAGAAATATCTTTAACCACATGATAATGAAGCCTCATCAACCACATGATCATTGATCATTTAACCCTCTATTCTAGGGGCAAACATTATTCAAAAATAGCAGATCTACAAGCTCACAATGTGTCACATTGCAAAAACGCGATGATAGCTTGTAGATCTGCTATTTCATTATTTAGCAAGATATGTGGTGTATATAGAGCAAGAAAAGGAGGATGGACTAGTGTAGACTGTGTAGACAACTGGGTGACTTTGGTAAAATAATATAGGGTAAATAAATCACACCCGTGTGAACTGAGTGGTGCAACTCCGTGTGGGGGTCCCCGGAACTTCCAGACACACAGGAAGGGTGCCGGCCCGGTTCCTCTCTCCATCTCTCATGCACGCTCCACATTGTAATTAGCAGGCAACAGCTGTGCAACACTACTCTCTCTCTCTCTGTTTCTGTTTCTAGCAAAACAGCGCCACTAATGGTACCCTAAACATAGGGACATAGTTACGGACATAGTGATGGATGGACGCACATAGGGATGGACATATAGGGAGTGGCTGCACCACTCAAAAACACAAAAAACCCAGGCAATTATTATTGTTATTATTATTTTCATTCATTTATTTATTTTTTGTTCCCATTTGCACAGTAGTAAGAGTACTGACATTTTTTGGCATCTTTGGTCTCGGGGGGAGGGGTGGGTGGGATTGTTTGTTTTTGTGTTTTTTGTTTCTTGTTTTCTTTAGTCATTCTTGATGTTAACGTATCTTATTGTGATTTTTTGTCTTTAATAAAAAAACATTTGATAACAAAAAAAAAAAAACCCAGGCAAATAGGAATGCAATTTTCAATCAATAAATTCTATGTACAATCAAATAGGCTCAATTACATTATCTGTTTGTCACTGATGTCCCATGTGGATTGACTTCCATTATAAAAGTTACATAGTTTGGAGATAGGCCTACTTCTGTCAAGAACTTCTGACAATGAAGAGAAATTTGTTGAAGTTTGTTTTAACGTTTTGTCCCTAACACAAACATTAAAATGTTAATATTTGTTTGTTTTAAATCATCACATCACCTAATCATAGCAACATGAGTTAGACTTTAATATATTGGAGTTAGATTAATAGAGGTTACACGTAAAATATACCTGTATGTATTATAGTTTGAGTCCTCGATGTTGTCACAGGTGTGATTTTTACAAAACATACACCCGATATATGCTCACAATGTGACCTGATCTGATCTGTGATAATTATGCTATTTTGAAACATTTTCATACATTTGAAATCTTGTGAAATGGGACATTCTGCAAAAATGAGTACTGTAAAGTATACTGAAAAGTGAATATATGTGAAAATATTTGTAACAGATTGTGGTATTAGTACTTTTACTAGTACATCTTCCACCAGACACCACTGACATACTGTAGGCTCACAGACTCTCTCAGACCCATTTTGTGTACAGCTAGGCTCGGGTCCTACAGAGCCATTGAGCCACACCATGAAAACTGTTGTAAACACTGAACACCCCTACATGACAGCAATGGCATGGATCATTCCAACTCCATCTTAAACCAGTGCAAATATCACTGTGTGATGTCGACTGAAAACCCCTACATGAAAGCAGTGGAATGGAACATTCCGACTCCATATAACACTGTGTAACCGTCAGTAATCTCAGTTGTGTTTGTTGGTAGTGAGACAGAAGGAGCTTATGTTAGATCTTAGACACATACACAAAAAACAGGTTTGATTCAGTCAGAAGAAGCTAAAACAAACACAACCGCGCCCCTTTTACGACACAAACACTGCAGAGAGAAATCTTTATTTGTAGCATTTATTTTTCAGAAAAGGCAGCAGAAGACGATTGTATAGCAGCAGACATAAGAGGGTGTGTGTGTGTGAGCTTGGAATAAAGCTGCTTTAAGGGCCAGGCAGACAAGGGGAGCCAGAGCAGGATATGTGCTGTCTAAGGCCTGTGGTGACAAAAAAAACCCACAGGACAGTAAAAAGGTAGACTCGGACGGGGGTTCGGGGGCTTATCCGTGACCCCCTTGATCCCTGAATTCAGCCCCCGAGCAACAAGAGTTGAATTAATTCTTTGTTTAGCCGGAGAGGAGCATGTGAAGAGACAGCCAGGGGCCAATGGTGTCAGAGGAAGAAGACAGTATGTGTGGAAAGTCCATGTTGTGCCACTGGCAGCCTGCTGGCAGACACCACCAGCTGCAGCCACAATGGAACCAGAGAGGAGGAAGCAGTAAGAAATGGTCCAAGGCTGTCAGGGGACGTCAGCAGCAGGCCCCAGTAGGGGCCAGTCGTGGGAGGAAGAGAGGACAGCGCAGGCATCATCACCAGCATCCCCACTCCTACCTTCATCATCACCATCATCAGCCCAGACACTTCCACAGCAGCGGGGCGTCAGGTCGGTCCCTCCGGCCCTTCAACGTGAAGGGGAACCGGGCAGCGAGAGGCATGTGCGCCCCAAAGAACACCAACCAGTTCCTGATGCACGAGAAGTACCAGTTCATGAAGATGCGCTCGGACTCCACGGGGACCGACAGCAGCTCTGACAGCGAGCTGGAGCTGACGGACATGGACTCGTACCTGCACGTTCTGGAGAACGCCAGGGGTGCCCTGCCGGACGACAACTCTGGCCTGGAGCACCACTACTCCCCGTCCCAGTGGTCGCCCCGACCCAGGCAACACGGTCCGCTCCACGTTTTCACCGTGCAGGCCACGGACATACTGTCCCTCAAGGAGGCCTGGCACTGTCCCCATCAGGAGGACAGCATGCAATACTTCCCCTCCGAGGACGACGTCCTCCAGAGTGAACAGTTCATGCAGAAGGACTTCAATGAGTTCTGTGACACTTTGACCGACGACACTGCCTGAAAACACCATGTTTTAACTTCTGGACATGTTTGTGTGTTTGTTGGTTTTTCTAGGCATTCTTGTTGTTGGTTTTTTTTACAATGAAGATGCATTTCAACAAAGACATGAGGAGGTAAGACTTTAAATCAGAGGCCATTAATGACTGGAAAACATAAATTATGGATAATGTGTATGATAGTACCTTAACATAACTGGTTATTATATCTAATAATGACTCGATTTTACACAACTTAGCAAAGGTAACAATTAGATTTCCCCCCTCTGGGATCAATAAGGAAGGTCTATCTATCTATTGATCTAGATGTTGTTTTCACTTCTTTCTTTTTTTAGATTAGTTTTGTAAACAGAGACAGGAAGGGTGGGAGGGAGGCGGGGGGGTGTGACATGCAGCAAAGAGCTTTTGGTCAGATTGAAACCCTGGCCAGCTGCAGAAAGGCTGGTCCTAATATATGTATCTACATGTAGATCTTCACTGATCCGGGGGGGGGGGCGTGTCGTCCCTTTTTTCCATATTTGACCAGCGATTGTATTTTAACTGTGTTTTATTACTCTGTAAAATACAGTATATCCGCAGGCAGTCGTTTATTATAGTAAGATAACTGCTTATTAGTTGTCATTGCTGTCACGCAGAAAGACATTGCATCTCCATAATATTTCAACTTTCTTTCCCCAGCAAACACAAAAGTAGTGAGAATTGATCTACAACCTCACAGCTTGTACATTGGCTATTTTTCACAATTTTACAATGTTTTTTTAAACATTACAAAAATAAAAATGAACAGTTTTGGACATACAAGGTTTCCAGCCAACAGCTATTATGCATTTACAATTATGTAATTTAAGGTGCTATTTGTCAGTTGTGTTGTAATGGCCTCTCATTTAAAGAGGTATTTTTGACATGTACAGGTGCAGATAGATAGCGGCGCACACAGCAGTGTTGCTAGAACGGTGTCATTTTGTTGGAGTGTGTGTTGTGTAAAATGGTGGTCTGTTGATGTTTCATGCAGAGGAGGTGGGCCGAGCTGTGTGGGAGTGAGCCACAGTAGCCAACCAGCATCCAGTTGGTTGGTCTAGGCTGCAGGTGATTGGTTGATACTATCTGTCATTCATTACAAGAGCTTTTTTTTTACTGTTAAAAAAACGCAACAAATAAATTCTTGTTAATATAACTGGTCTCATTCTCTGTCTATGTGTGTTTGGTTTCTATAAATGACTTTCAGAACAAAGGAAATAGTAGGGAGAATATGGAGGCTGATCTAAAACCTTTACCATTATATCGGTCAACCCATAAGCCTGTCTCTCTCTCTCTCACTCTCTCTGTGTGTGTGTGTGTGTGTGTGTGTGTGTGTGTGTGTGTGCTTTGGCAATGTAAACGTATGTTTTCTCATGCCAATAAAGCCCTTTGAATTGAAATTGAATTGAATTGTGTGCGTGCGCAAAGGCCCAGGCTTGAGGCACACAATATATAAATTTAACGTTGTGTCCCAAACCTGGTTTGAATAAACAGAACGTTAAGAAAAAGAAAAAAAAAAAGGTTCTGTAGTAATAGGCCTACAGTATATAACAGGGTCTGCCTGCCTGTCTGTCCGAAACCAATTTTACAAACCACTTGACCAGTCTGCCAAATGTCTTAATTGTGCACACTGCCACTAGGTTAATTTAGTAGGCCTACATATATTAAGCACATACCTATGGTATGTTTTATATTTTGTCAGAAATCTAACTAATTTTAAGAGGTAAACCATTCCAAAATTTGAAGTTGGCTGAGGTCATCGATACGCCAGAAAACAATTATGAAAGCTATTTGCAAGCACCTGATTTGATGGTCTGTTCATTAGTTTTTTGTGTTCTCTCATGTTTTACTGTGAATCTTAATCACATTTGATATAATCGTACCCCCTCTATTATTAATCTATACTGATTTGACTGAAGTCGATTGGTTGAATCATGGTTTTCAAGATATGCAAAGGACAGACACACAAAGACACACTCACAGAGATTTGCATACTATACCATCAACACCAACTACTACTGCAACTACTACTACCTGAAATTCATATAGCACTTTTCTAAGTAGGCCTACTCAAGGTCGTATTTTAAGTGTGTGGGGGTGGGGGGCGCACTGGTACTAGACTACTGCTACAAGTAATTCAAAAGCTATAAACAAGTTGAAACAACTACAGCTCTTTAGTTCCAAAGGTCATTTCAAAACAGAGAAGTACATGGAGAGAAGGATATGGCAGGATTCTTCAAATTTAGGCCCATGCTGCCTGTCACCTTCTGATGTACTTTGTTGTTATCATGTCAAATAGGGAAAATAGAAGATCTACAGGCTTTTAATGCACCGCGTTAAAGGTCCCTGCACACTGCTGCGTTTTTCTGATTTTTAGGAGCATTTTTCTGACGGTTTTCCGAAAAAACGCGTCCAGGCTGCAAGGACGATTTGCTACTCTGCCGAAGTTTTACCTATTTTGCCAAATGTTTGCCTATACTGTTCACCCCTTCATCATGACATTAATAGCGACGATATGGTCCATGCAGTCAAGTGTCACATTCACACACTATGGCCACACTATGTGCAAAGCACCAACGCAAAGCCATGTAGTTGGAGTAATCGGATATCGGAGTTATGGGCAGTCCCTAGCACGAATGGCTTCAGTGTCTTGCTCAATGACACCTTTGACACAACGCCAGGAGGAGTCGGGGGATTGAACCGGGGACCTTATATATGGTTCCAGATGCTGCTGTACTCCAGAGTCCAGGGACTGCCGACGTCAGTGTAAAGTTAAACTGTGGTCAGGAGGAGGACCCCGTCTTACCAGTAATAATCAGTCAAATCTTCAAATGGATTCTAAAGTCTAATGTAACAGTCTTCTTACAGAAATACTTCTCCGTTTGAAACAACAGACTGGTTTCTAGTCAACACCGTCTTGGAAGTCCCTGCCTATACGTGCATCACGTTGGCTTATGGTTCAACTTTCAGTGGCCATGTTTTCTTGCCAACGGCATGTGTGTGCTTGTGCACACATTGATGCGTGTCCTGATTGGCTGGTTTGTGTGCAGTCCTGGTCAAAGTTTCCGCCCCTCTGAGCAGATAGTTGTACTTTTCCACTCCTCTTCATTCCCCTTCTCTCCTCTCCTTTACGCTCTCCCTCCTTTCCTCAACTCTCGTCTCCTCTACTTCTCTGTGCTCTCTTCTCCTCTCCTCTGAGCTCTCGTCTCCTTTCCTCTCCCCTGCCTTTGTCCCTCCCACCCCTCCCCCACTGTTTCTCCAACTACTCACCCATGAAGTATTCACAGATTTGCACTGCAAACATCCCCCCCCACACACACACACACACGCATGCACGCTCTCACACACACACACACACACACACGCGCGCGCGTTTTCATACTTCTAGAGTTATTAACAAGACTGGCAAAACATTTAGCTTTAGCACAGCTAGCTCCCCAGTTTATAAATAGGCCTACCAGAGTCTAGAACATATCGACATAATATGTGGTACTGGTAGGAGGCAGTGTTTATGAGACTATACTGTAGGTGGTTAGGAAATGGGTCCTAACTTGTACCCAGTGCAAATCGATCCAAATCGCAGTGTCATTTACAGCTGGTTTACAGTTTGGCTGTTCCAAAATCTAGGTTGTTGCCCATATGGGTTCATGGGTATGTTGTTCCTGCAGTGCAGGTCTATATACTGTAGTCGTGGGTAACCGGAAGGCTCGTCCCAAAAAATACTTGCCCCCATTTCTTTCATAGAACGCTCTCCCCGGTCAGCGGTCACACACTGGCATTCCAAAACCCACTATTCTGACGCACTGCTATTGCGACGCACTCAATACTAACCCTGTCCCTAACCCTAACTGCACGCGGAAGCCACATACTGTAGTGGTAGTGCCATTACTGAGGAATATAGTTAGGTAGAAAATTCGTAACAGATTAGCATGCACGCACGCACAGTCGCACACACACTCACGCACTCTCGCACACCAAGACCATCACTATGTATTGACAAACGAGTGATGAACAGACAACATATACCAGACCACACCAACGAGTGTACAACACAAAACAAAGTGATGGTATAACCTCAAATTCCTAAATGACAGAACTAGCGGCCGACATGGGGATCACGCCGATGAAATTAATTGGCCTCTGTTAACATGCTAATGCTATAGCTTATCAGGAGTTTAGTTAGATTGTGAGATGGACTGAAGGTCAACTGGTGGAAAAACACATTGAGAGAAAAGATAAGCGCGCGCGCGCACGCACACACACACACACACACACACACACACACTTCAAGTGTTATACTCAGTGGACTATCGCGCGGCAACTTGCTGTTGATACATTAGACATTCTAGATAAAGGAAATTACGGTACGGTGTTCTTGCTGTTTTTTGTGTTTTAGCTATAGTGCATTTGGTTAAACTCTGTACAGCACTTTGTAAACCGTGAGTTTTGAAACGTGCTATATAAATAAAGTGGATTGGACACATTGTGGGTCCTGTGGGTCGACAAAATAGTGGCGGTGGCGGGAGAATTAATTAATACCTGGCAATAGGGATGTCCCAATCACGATTCTTTGCTCCCGCTCAGATTCTGATCATTTGAGTATCTGCCAAAACCGATTTCTCCAAATCTGATATTTATATTTTTATAAAACACTATATGCCATATCACAGTACAATATCCAAAATCACGGATAATATCCAGTTTAACATCATGATATGGATAAAATATTGATACTAGGGATGTCACGATCACGTTTTCTGCTCCCGATCCGATTCCGATCTTTGTAAAATGACGTGATCGGCCCGATTGTTAATAGTACTGGAGTATACAGTATGCTCATATATGGATATCTCTGATACCAGCTCAGTGGCCTTGTGGTTAGAGTGTCCGCCCTGAGACTGGGAGGTCGGGGTTCGATCCCCGGCCGGGTCATACCAAAGACTGTAAAAATGGGACCCAGTGCCTCCCTGCTTGACACTCAGCATTAAGGGTTGGATTGGGGTTGGGAAGTGAATGAGTCGGACGCTGGCGAGCGTCGACTCTCCCTTGCTTCACCTCCCAATGTATGAATGAATGAACCATTGTAAGGCGCTTTGAGTAGGCACGTAGTGCTTAGAAAAGCGCCATAAAATGCAATTCAATTAAATTCAAAAAATCATCAAAAAATCACACACGTGTGAACTGAGTGGTGCAATTCCCCCCTCTCTCTCTCTCTCATTAGAGACACAGCACTACCCCTCTCTCTGTTTCTGGCGCCCCCTACTGGTATAAATAAGTCACATACTCGTGCTCATTTACACAGGTACACAGGTACACGGACATTGCTGGTTGTAGGAATGGTTGCACCACTCAAAAATGGGTAGGCCTACTGCATTCTGACAACGGATATTCTGGCAAAGAAAGAAAGAAGGAAGGAAGGAAAGAAGGAAGGAAAGAAAGAGCTAATAACGACAACGCTCCCATGTGGATTATGTGGGCTGTCTATGATGCCAGTCAACTAATTTCCATATTTGGGATTAGAGGCGTGTCATTGATGACATGGCACATATAGGTCATACGTCATGGTGTAATGCACATATATATTTCCACGAAAGAGTCCTCTGTGATCAATTGACACCCGTGTGCTTATCCAGCAGGTTTCTTGGTATTTTATTATTTAAACAGAATCTCAAACTAACGGGACATGAGTGCATATTCCCGCAGTGGTGTGCAAGCCACCATGATGTCCATGATGAACTCCTGGAAGGACACCAAGGACTACCTGCTGTCCTTGTCCGTTGAGGACAGGCGACAATTATACAAGACTAGATATATTTCCCTGAAAGACATCCCCGTTTTCACTCCCACATCAAATGGCAATGGTCAGCCCCGCTATGCCAGGAACGAGAAGCTGGACCAGAAGATATCCCTCATACGCGGTGACATCACAAAGCTGGAGATAGACGCCATCGTCAACGCAGCCAACAAGGCCTTGCTGGGGGGGAGCGGAGTAGACGGAGCCATCCACGATGCTGCCGGTAGCAAGCTGTTGAAGGAGTGTGCTAGCCTCAATGGCTGCCACACAGGCCAGTCCAAGATCACAGGCGGCTACTACCTCCCGGCAAAGTACGTGATCCACACGGTGGGACCTATAGTCTTTGGATGCGTAGGGGCGGAGGACAGGGCCAGTCTGAGGGAGTGCTACAAGAGCGCCCTGGAGCTCGCTGTCAAGAACAACATTCGCTCTCTGGCCGTGCCTTGTATCTCCACCGGCATCTACAGCTACCCACGGGAGAAGGCTGCATGCGAGGCATTGGCGACCGTGAGGGAATATCTGGATGAGCATCACGACAAGTTTGACAGGGTCATCTTCTGTGTGTTCGAGCTTAAGGATAATGAGATCTATCTGAAGAATCTGCCTCTGTACTTCCCTGGGGCTTCTACAGGGTCTAAGAAAAAGGAAGAATGTGCTTCTGCAGATAAAGAAGAGAAAAAGGAAGAATGTGCTTCTGCAGATAAAGAGAAAAAGGAAGAATGTGCTTCTGCAGATAAAGAGAAAATGGAGGAAAGGGCTTCCAAAGGGCCCATAGATGAAGAGCAAAATTCATTAGATGATAAAGAACAAACTAAACATGAAGGGATGTGAGCCCCTCATCCTGTTATTTGACCAGACCCATCCCTCTGTTACAGACTCACAAGAGTGCTTGGGTGGCGTAGTGGTAAAGTCCCTGCCCACCATCACCACAAAGGTTGTGTGTTTGAATCTACCGTAGTTCATCCGTTTGTCTGGCGTCTATGCGAACATTGGCCTGTGTTTCGGGAGAGGGGGATAGCTGGGCGGGGAGGGCGATATTGGTCATAGCATGTATCCTAGTACGGGCTGGGGTGGCACCTGTGTTTGTCGGCCGTGGGAGTACTAGGTCTTAGGGCTGTATTTTGCGTGTCTTATTAAGTACCAGGTCTTATTCCCTAACTTGAGTAAACTAAAGACCTGGAAGCGTGATCAATGCTCTTTGGCCACTCAGAATAGACAAATGGCATTGATCACGCCTCCAGGTCTTTAGTTTACTCAAGTTAGGGAATAAGACCTGGTACTTAAGACATGCAAAATACAGCCCATAGACTCTAAAAACATGTCTCAATTTTTAAAAAGAAAGAAAAAGAAGGGTTAAAGACCCATTTAGGGTTTATTAGGTTTAATAAAAAAATTGACAAACGTTTCATCAGTGTCATCCAGTGCTGGATAGCCGGAACGTTTGACAATTTTTTTCAAATATGAAATAAACTATATTTGAACTGCAGTCTTAGTGTGTGACCCACTACCCTTTATTTTGATGTGTTTTCAA
Source organism: Protomyctophum bolini (assembly GCF_963924005.1). Lineage (NCBI taxonomy): Eukaryota > Metazoa > Chordata > Actinopteri > Myctophiformes > Myctophidae > Protomyctophum > Protomyctophum bolini. The sequence goes on along the minus strand of NC_137863.1, from coordinate 25,570,136 downwards.
CGGGTGACACACCTATAGTCAGAGCGCGGTGGTCATATGAAGATTGATACTGTGTGGGGAGACAGTGGCCAGGTGTCTCCCCTTCACTTCCAACCAGCACACACTGCAACAGAGAACAGTTACACAGCAGAGCCCTGGCCAAGGCCCCTGGGGCCATCAATGTAGCCCCCCGTATTTTTCTGTGTGACTGCAGGAGTGTAGTTATTGTGGTCTTATAGTCTTAGCTTATGTCACAATAAAATTGTGTTAAATACATTTTATAATTGAAGTCAATCGGGATCTATAGCCTATCTATACCCAGGCTTTTTTTTATTTTAAAATAGAATCGAAATCATATTTTGTTAAAGCTAAATGAATGACCTAATTCACCCAATTGACACCCAAGTGTCACACAAAAGTATAGAAAATAGCACATTGCAACAACAACACATTACAGCACGCTGTGAGCTTGTAGAATGGCTGTTTCCACTATTTTAAAATATTTTAAAAATAATATTACAAAAGGAAGGTTTCCACCCGACATGGACATGTCACCCGATAGATGAGTGTCACAGGCTGCTCTCATGATGTCCTATAGTTCCACTTTGGAGGTCCACATGATTCTATTTTTTCTTTCATTTTTCAACATCCTCCTGCCATAATTGTATCCCCACTGACACACACACACACACACACACACACACACACACACACACACACACACACACACACACACACACACACACACACACACACACACACACACACACACACACACACACACACACACACACACACACACACACACACACACACACACACACACACACACACACACACACACACACACACACACACACACACACACACACACACACCTTTGTGTTCAACAGTGTTGTTGACTTGTGGCTCTGGAGATCCGCTAGATCGGAGGTCCCCAAACTTGCTATATACAAAATAAAATCACACTTGTGTGAAGTGAGGGGTGCTCTTATCATCGTACATCATCATGACATAAAATAGACACTATGCCTATTTGCTCTGAGTCCTAAAGCTCTCTGCTGCTGTCTGGGTATGACTGCTGCTCTGAGTCCTAAAGCTCTCTGCTGCTGTCTGGGTACGACTGCTGCTCTGAGTCCTAAAGCTCTCTGCTGCTGTCTGGGTACGACTGCTGCTCTGAGTCCTAAAGCTCTCTGCTGCTGTCTGGGTACGACTGCTGCTCTGAGTCCTAAAGCTCTCTGCTGCTGTCTGGGTACGACTGCTGCTCTGAGTCCTAAAGCTCTCTGCTGCTGTCTAGGTTTGAAATACAGCAGTGGTATCTCGTTGCCTGGTGGAGTACACCGACATCACACATACAGTACGTACCCCCTATTGACCTTATACCGAATTTGAAACGTACTTTAGTTAAATCATCGAGAACAGTAGTTTCTCATTGGCTGGTGGAATGTACCGACATACATAATTGGTCCCTGATTGGCCGAGCGACGCCACCGACATACGCAGCCAATTACAGTACTTGCCCGCTTTGCTTGCGCAAGTAATATAATGATAAAGAAAAGATAATAACATCATCATCATCAAGTTTTTTCTATTTTCATGATTCCTATTTATCTCTTCAATCGCCCCCGTACGGATCTGGCTATTAAATCGCCCTACAGGTTTTAGAAACATCATCATCCGACATATTCTGCCAGGTCAAATGTCATTGCGAACGCAGTGAGCACTTACTATGAGACCTAGCAGATCATGTCTGTCTGTGTGTCCGTGTCCCCCCCCTTTGTGCCCATATATGGAGCTGAGTGATTTGTTTGTGATTGATGCAACACACTCCATATTTGGACGTATAGCTGCTTTGGGGACTCCTTATATGGTTATGGCTAAGTTAAAAACTTAACTTAAAAATAACTTAACTTAAAAAAATAATAACTTAAAACAAAATCTTAAAAAAACCCAAATATGTATGAGCTGCGTTCGCTTCCCGCGTTTGCGCCTCTTACTGGTATAACTTATAAATAAAATATGTACTCAAGGACTCTGATTTCTAATCACACTTTAGGATATGTTTAATGTACTGTTTGCACTGTTGACTCTGTACTACTACTGTCACTTTTGCCACTGGTTTGTCAACAACACTTTTTGTTTTTGGCCCGGATACTATGAGGACATTGTAATCTTGTGTTGTTTTTATGCATAGTACAAAATAGTTGTAGGTGTATCCTTTAGGGCGAGGTCGCTTCTTGCCCTCAGGCGTCTTACTGTTCTGGTGTATACTGTAATTTAATGGTGCTTCTTATTGTTATTTCTTACCCTTGTATTGCTGTACTCTATATCTGTAACTTTGTAACTCTCAACTGCCATTCCCCCATCTATGTAGGTTGGGCTGAAATGTTGCCCAAATATAGTCATACATCATGGATACATCTTAGATGAGTGATGTCAGTCCACCAGATCTAACAGATATACATTTAGCGAGTGATGTCAGTCCACCGGACATGTCAACATTTCCCTTTCTGATTTGACACCATGTTGAAATCTAAAACGTTTGTTACGAAGACCCGGTCGGGTGGCGTGATGAAGATAGTGAGAGAACACTACCTGAGAGATGATATCTGGTGTGGAAGTGAAGCTTGCACGGAATGCAAACAGGAGTCCACAGTGCTGCAGAAAGATGCAATCATTGAGAGCAACCTGTGCGTCTTTCCACATTACCTGCTTCCTGACACTAACGTGGTGTTGCATCAGATTGACGTGCTGGACAACCCTCTGATTCGTAATGTCATTATCCTACAGATAGTGCTCCAGGAGGTCCGCCATCGCAGCCCACCAGTCTATAAACGCCTGAAGGACATCACCCATGACAAAGACAAACACGTTTACACGTTTACAAACGAGCACCATAGAGAGACGTTCATTGAGCGTGAACCAGGGGAGAGCGCCAATGACCGCAACGACCGCGCCATCCGTGTGGCGGCCACATGGTACAACCAGCACCTGAAGACCACTGAGTTGAAGGAGGATGGACTCAAGGTGGTTCTCCTCACCAATGACCAAGCAAACAAGGAGAAGGCAGTGGAGGGCGGACTTCTAGCCTACACATGTGAGGAGTACGTCAAAAGTCTGATCAGCAACCCCGAGCTGGTGGATCATTTGGCATTAACCAGCAAAGAACATAACAAAGTTGGTACTGATAAGGTGGTGTTCCCAGAGCATCTGCCTCTCTCCAGAATCCAAGCAGGAATCAAGAGTGGGACATTCATCCAGGGCACCTTCAGGGCCAGCAGGGATAACTACCTGGAGGCCACTGTCCTCATCCAGGGAGAGGGGGAGGACAGCAACGAAGTTCTGCTGAAGGGTCTTCCGCAGCTAAACAGAGCGGTGCACAATGACGTGGTTGCTGTGCAGTTGTTGCCGAGAGACCAATGGGTAGCACCCTCTTTGGTGTTGTTGCAAGATGATGGCAGCGACGAGGATGATGACACCACTGAGGAAGAAGAGGGGGAGAAGCCGCTGAAGAGTGTTGGGCCTGAATTAGCCAGGAAACCCACAGGCAAAGTGGTTGGAATAATCAAGAGGAACAGGAGACCGTTCTGTGGCATGCTAAATGTCTCTTCAATTAAAGAGGCAACACGATACCTTTTTACCCCAGCGGATCGTCATGTCCCCAGGATTTACATTGAGACGCGTCAGGCTACCGTACTGGTGAGCCAGAGAATAATGGTGGCTATTGACGGCTGGAATAAATACTCAAGGTACCCCAATGGTCATTTTGTGCGCAGTCTGGGCAAGGCAGGGGACAAGGAGACAGAGACAGAGGTGCTACTGTTGGAACATGACATCCCACACCAGGCCTTCTCTCAGACAGTGCTCAGTTTCCTCCCACAGATGCCCTGGACCATCACACCAGAGGACATGGCTGTGAGGGAGGACCTGAGGCAGTTGATGGTGTGCAGTGTGGACCCTCCAGGATGTACGGACATCGACGATGCCCTACACTGTAGGGAGCTGGATAACGGAAACCTGGAGGTTGGTGTCCACATTGCCGACGTCAGTCACTTCATCAGACCTGGCAACGCACTGGACATAGAAGCTGGCAACCGAGGGACCACTGTTTACCTATGTGGCAGGAGAATAGACATGCTTCCTGAGTTACTCAGCTCCAATCTATGTTCTCTACGCTCCAATGTGGAGAGACTGTCCTTCTCGTGTATCTGGGAGATGAACCACAAGGCGGAGATCCTGAAGACCAGGTTTACAAAGAGTGTCATCAGCTCCAAGGCATCTTTGACCTACGCTGAAGCCCAGATGAGGATAGACGATGCCTCGATGAATGATGGCATCACCAAAAGCCTACGAGGTCTCGACAAGCTGGCCAAGAGCCTCAAAAAGCAGAGGATAGAGAACGGTGCATTGACCCTGGCGTCTGTAGAAGTGCGTTTCCACATGGACAGTGAAACCCACGACCCCATTGACCTCCAGACCAAAGAGCTCATAGAAACCAACTCCATGGTGGAGGAGTTCATGGTGCTGGCCAATATTTCTGTGGCCCAGAAGATCTACGAAGAATTCTCTGAGTGTTCCCTGCTCAGAAAGCACGCCGCACCACCTCCATCAAACTATGACATCCTCAACAAGGCTGCCAAGTCTAAGGGCCTGCAGATCCATACAGACTCGGCCAAAGCTCTGGCTGACTCTCTGAATGTGGCCACAGTGGACGGTTTCCCTTATTTCAACACGCTGCTACGCATCCTGGCCACCCGTTGCATGATGCAGGCCGTCTACTTCTGCTCTGGCATGGACAGCGACTTCAACCACTATGGCCTGGCCTCACCCATATACACACACTTTACCTCACCCATTAGGAGATATGCAGATATCATAGTCCATCGACTGCTGGCGGTGGCTATAGCAGCAGATGGCACCTACCCAGACCTGGTGGACAAACACAAGCTGTCTGCCCTCTGCAACAACCTCAACTACAGACACAAGATGGCTCAATATGCACAGAGGGCATCCGTGGCCTTCAATACGCAGTTGTTCTTTAAGAGCCGAGGCATCCTGAAGGAGGAGGGCTATGTCCTGTTTGTGAGGAAGAACGCCATCACTGTCCTCATCCCAAAGTTTGGCCTGGAGGGAACCGTCTTCTTTGATGGCAAGGACAGGTCTGGGCCAAAACTCAGTTTTGATGAAGAGGTCCCTGCTCTGACCGTTGACCAGCACATTTTCCACATGTTTGACAAGGTGAAGGTAACCATCAGCGTAGACGACGGAAATATTCAGCACCAGAAGATCCGCATGGAACTGGTTGAACCCATGATTCCTGGTGTGAGCCGGGAAATACAGTTGGCTTCCCAATAGTACCAGTCGTAGTTACAGAGCTCAAGCATTGAATTTAGTTTTAGTTGTGCATGAAGTGCTGGTATAATGTCAGGTTGTGGTTTCTTTCAAAATGTTCAAAAGCCTGTGGTTTAGTATGGCCAACATAAAAACATCCACATGGCCCAGTGAGGCAGTATACAACACACTGTAGGTAGGTGGTGTTGTTGTAGTTAAATACATCTCTGTGGAGGTCTATTGACTTTATTCAGACCGTGGCCATCTTGCCAGCAAGGTGCTAACTAGGTGCAACTTCCCATTGACAGCCCATTCATCCAAACAGAAATGTCCAATCTGATTGTATTAAACAACATCAAACTCACCAACATTGCAGCTGTACGAAAAGCTTGAATTATCCTATTTCTATCTGCAAAGTGTTTGTTTCATATAAATCCACTGTAGACATATTATGAGCTACTTCCTGTCAAGAAATTCCTTGCAGGTGATTCTATTTCTAAGTGTCGTATGCGTACCACCTGTTTTGAATTTGCACATAATGCAGGCAGCAGCAGGAGGTTGCTTTACCGATAACGAGTGCTTCCAAACTAAATAATCATCTGCAAGGAATGTCTTGACAGGAGAAACTCATAACATGTCTACAGTGGATTTTTATGAAACAAATACTTTGCAGATAGAAGATAATTAAAGGTTTTTTAATACAATCAGATAGGACTTTTCTGTTTGGATGTATGGGCTGTCAATGGGAAGTTGCACCTAGTTAACACCTTGCTGGCAAGATGGCTGAATAAAGTCAATTAATGTTTCAGTTGTCATTACATCTGTAGGTGCCCAACGGTCTCCTGAGCCAGCCAGCAGTGGGCCCCAGCCAGCAGTGGGCTCCAGCCAGCAGTGGGCTCCAGACAGCAGTGGGCTCTAGACAGCAGTGGGCTCTAGACAGCAGTGGGCCCCAGCCAGCAGTGGGCCCCAGCCAGCAGTGGGCCCCAGACAGCAGTGGGCCCCAGACAGCAGTGGGCCCCAGACAGCAGTGGGCCCCAGACAGCAGTGGGTCCCAGACAGCAGTGGGCCCCAGAGAGCAGTGGGCCCCAGACAGCAGTAGGCCCCAGCCAGCAGTGGGCCCCAGACAGCAGTGGGCCCCAGACAGCAGTGGGCCCCAGACAGCAGTGGGCCCCAGACAGCAGTGGGCCCCAGACAGCAGTGGGCCCCAGACAGCAGTGGGCCCCAGACAGCAGTAGGCCCCAGCCAGCAGTGGGCCCCAGCCAGACAGCACTGGGCCCCAGCCAGACAGCACTGGGCCCCAGACAGCAGTGGGCCCCAGACAGCAGTAGGCCCCAGCCAGCAGTGGGCCCCAGACAGCAGTGGGCCCCAGACAGCAGTGGGCCCCAGCCAGACAGCACTGGGCCCCAGACAGCAGAAGGCCCCAGCCAGCAGTGGGCCCCAGCCAGACAGCACTGGGCCCCAGCCAGACAGCACTGGGCCCCAGCCAGCAGTGGGCCCCAGACAGCAGTAGGCCCCAGCCAGCAGTGGGCCCCAGCCAGCAGTGGGCCCCAGACAGCAGTGGGCCCCAGCCAGACAGCACTGGGCCCCAGACAGCAGTAGGCCCCAGCCAGCAGTGGGCCCCAGACAGCAGTGGGTCCCAGCCCACAGGTTGAGAAACAGTGGTGTAGTGACAGTTGTCATTACATCTGTAGGTGCCCAACGGTCTCCTGAGCCAGCCAGCAGTGGGCCCCAGCCAGCAGTGGGCTCCAGCCAGCAGTGGGCTCCAGACAGCAGTGGGCTCTAGACAGCAGTGGGCTCTAGACAGCAGTGGGCCCCAGCCAGCAGTGGGCCCCAGCCAGCAGTGGGCCCCAGACAGCAGTGGGCCCCAGACAGCAGTGGGCCCCAGACAGCAGTGGGCCCCAGACAGCAGTGGGTCCCAGACAGCAGTGGGCCCCAGAGAGCAGTGGGCCCCAGACAGCAGTAGGCCCCAGCCAGCAGTGGGCCCCAGACAGCAGTGGGCCCCAGACAGCAGTGGGCCCCAGACAGCAGTGGGCCCCAGACAGCAGTGGGCCCCAGACAGCAGTAGGCCCCAGCCAGCAGTGGGCCCCAGCCAGACAGCACTGGGCCCCAGCCAGACAGCACTGGGCCCCAGACAGCAGTGGGCCCCAGACAGCAGTAGGCCCCAGCCAGCAGTGGGCCCCAGACAGCAGTGGGCCCCAGACAGCAGTGGGCCCCAGCCAGACAGCACTGGGCCCCAGACAGCAGAAGGCCCCAGCCAGCAGTGGGCCCCAGCCAGACAGCACTGGGCCCCAGCCAGACAGCACTGGGCCCCAGACAGCAGTAGGCCCCAGCCAGCAGCCAGACAGACAGCACTGGGCCCCAGACAGCAGTAGGCCCCAGCCAGCAGTGGGCCCCAGACAGCAGTGGGTCCCAGCCCACAGGTTGAGAAACAGTGGTGTAGTGAAAGTCCATCCTGATCCATATTCATCCGAGCAGTGATGGAAACTAACTTAATGCATTTACTGAAGTGCTTTGAACTTTACTTGATTATTTCCATTTTGTAATACTCCACTGCACTTGTTTGGCAGCTTTAGTAGTTACTAGTTTGTAAATGTAGATCAACACAAAGCACCCGTTAACCACTTTTACTTATATTTAGCTAGTACATTTGGATGTCAATACTTTTGTACTTTTAGTCAAGTAGAAGTCTGGCTACTTAACTCTGCAGCCCATAGAGTTATGTGTTCTGATGGGCGGACAGCGAGCGCTTTTGAGATTTTCAAGTGATCCAGAAAAGGTTGAGAACCACTGGACACACAGCCCAATACAACAAGAGGAGGGGCAAGAACATTTTCGACATGTGCTAGGTTTCACAACAAGCGGTAACATGGCTGGCGCGATGCAATCATAAATCACAGTATTTACATGTGATCGTCGGGCGGTTTGGACTAAAACAACAACTTTGGAGTATGTTTCGGAGAAAACAAGCAACAAAGAAACGACAATGAGTCGTGAGTATGGGAGGCGAGTGCATTGATCCTCACGATGGGAAGAACGTAGGCGCCGTCTAGTAGCCTGGGCAGCACGGAAGGTTAATGTTGAGCTTCGGCTGCTTGGCATTGATAGAAAACTTACAACCCGCCATCTGACGGGTTCGGCGACCTCCGGGCTTAAATCTGAACACGTCATCTGATGGGTTCCGAAGCGCTTTGGCGTCCATCAGGTTAACTCTTTGTGGCCACAGAAGGTAGTTAAACCCTGCCACAGCATATTCCTCATATTTGGGCAGTTCAATTTCCACTTTCCTGGCATGGAGACCGCCATTGTAAGGATCGGCTAATGTTAGCAGTAGCTCATGCCGTTTACCTTTCGCCAGAAAGGTAAACAGCGTGTACAAAAATCCTGGCGCTGGGGGTGACATAGGCATTGCCTAGCAACCGGGCCAATGTTAAAAGATTATTTTCGGCTAATCAGTTTCATATTTGGTGTAAAGCTTAAGGTACGAACATATACATACTACAGACAACGTACCAATAGGGGGGGTATGAGTATGTTCGTACTTAAGAATAACCGGTCGTGTGGGGTGATGAAGATAGTGAGAGAACATTATCCGAGAGATCATATTTGGTGCAGAAGGGAACTTTTCACTGCTTGCAAACAGGAATCCACAGGTATAGTGTTTGGAACCATAAAGAGGAACTTGAGATCGCTTTGTGGCATGCTAAACGTCACCACAGCAGACCGGCGTATCCCCCAGATATGTATCAAGGCGTGCCAGGCTGCCACGTTAACGAGCCAGAGGATTACGGGCAACACAGGGGACAAAGAGACCAAGATGGAGGCTCTGCTGTTGAAATATGACATCCCACACCAGGCCTTCTCTCAGACAGTGCTCAGCTTCCTTCCAAAGATGCCCTGGACCATCACACCAGAGGACATGGCTGTGAGGGAGGACCTGAGGCAGTTGATGGTGTGCAGGGTGGACCCTCCAGGATGTACGGACATCGACGATGCCCTACACTGTAGGGAGCTGGACAACGGAAACCTGGAGGTTGGTGTCCACATTGCCGACGTCAGTCACTTCATCAGACCTGGCAACGCACTGGACATAGAAGCTGGCAACCGAGGGACCACTGTTTACCTATGTGGCAGGAGAATAGACATGCTTCCTGAGTTACTCAGCTCCAATCTATGTTCTCTACACTCCAATGTGGAGAGACTGTCCTTCTCGTGTATCTGGGAGATGAACCACAAGGCGGAGATCCTGAAGACCAGGTTTACAAAGAGTGTCATCAGCTCCAAGGCATCTTTGACCTACGCTGAAGCCCAGATGAGGATAGACGATGCCTCGATGAATGATGGCATCACCAAAAGCCTACGAGGTCTCGACAAGCTGGCCAAGAGCCTCAAAAAGCAGAGGATAGAGAACGGTGCATTGACCCTGGCGTCTGTAGAAGTGCGTTTCCACATGGACAGTGAAACCCACGACCCCATTGACCTCCAGACCAAAGAGCTCATGGAAACCAACTCCATGGTGGAGGAGTTCATGGTGCTGGCCAATATTTCTGTGGCCCAGAAGATCTACGAAGAATTCTCTGAGTGTTCCCTGCTCAGAAAGCACGCCGCACCACCTCCATCAAACTATGACATCCTCAACAAGGCTGCCAAGTCTAAGGGCCTGCAGATCCATACAGACTCGGCCAAAGCTCTGGCTGACTCTCTGAATGTGGCCACAGTGGCCGGTTTCCCTTATTTCAACACGCTGCTACGCATCCTGGCCACCCGTTGCATGACGCGAGCTTTATACTTCTGCTCTGGCATGGACAGCGACTTCAACCACTACGGCCTGGCCTCACCCATATACACACACTTTACCTCACCCATTAGGAGATACTCAGATATCATAGTCCATCGACTGCTGGCGGTGGCTATAGCAGCAGATGGCACCTACCCAGACCTGGTGGACAAACACAAGCTGTCTGCCCTCTGCAACAACCTCAACTACAGACACAAGATGGCTCAATATGCACAGAGGGCATCCGTGGCCTTCAATACGCAGTTGTTCTTTAAGAAGAGCCGAGGCATCCTGGAGGAGGGCTATGTCCTGTTTGTGAGGAAGAACGCCATTACTGTCCTCATCCCAAAGTTTGGCTTGGAGAGAACAGTCTTCTTTGATGGCAAGGACAGGTCTGGGCCAAAACTCAGTTTTGATGAAGAGGTCCCTGCTCTGACCGTAGACCAGCACATTTTCCACATGTTTGACAAGGTGAAGGTAACCTTGAAGGTAACCAGCGTAGACGATGCCAATATTCAGCACCAGAAGATCCGCATGGAACTGGTTGAACCCATGATTCCTGGTGTGAGTATCTCAGACTCAGAGACTGAACCACAGGACAAGAAACCCAAACTGGACCGCTGACACGGTCAGCCAAAATAGGTAGCTTACCTTACTACTGTCCTTACTGGCCTCCCGGCATGTGCACTTAAGCCCCGCCATGTGACCCAGAATGCTGCAGCACACCGATATTGTGCAGAGATGCTATAGGTTTGATATTCACCTTACATCTTAGTTGTTTTGAAAAAAGTGTGTTCTTTGCACTCCATTTACGTGAGCATTTATCCTGTCATTTGTTGACTAGAGTTCATGTCATTTACTCTGATCTTACACTTTGTAAATCACTCTGGAATAAGAGTGTGAGTGCTGAATGCCTAAATTGTAAATTGTAAAAGGGCTTGATATACATCATTGCACGCCTTGCCACGCAATACTGCATGTTGATTGTGTTGTGACACTGGGGGCACATTAACCTTGTGTTGTGTGACACTGGGGCACATTAACCAAATCCAACTTCTTTGTCATTTTTGTAGGACAGTATTATGTTTAGGACAGACAGACAATCGTTAGAAACATGTTGATTCATCAGAGAAATGACATGATATTTCATGAGCGTTTAATTTACATTTATTATTTCAGTTCAGCTTTACAGCATATCTAGCATACAGAATGTTTGAGGCCTGACATTTTTTATCAAAAGCAAAAATCGAAATTATGAGAAGACAAATTAAAGTAAAATAGTTATCATAACCGTCCCTGTAGAAGACTGTGGCTGTACTGGTCAGCTCCCAGTAACCAACAGCAACAAACTGTAGTTGTACAGTTCAGGTTGAAAACCTTTGTATGTGTGTTGTACCTCCTGACCACCTGTACAGGGCAGCTCCCAGTGTCCAACTGTAGAAGAGTGGTTGTGCGTCTTCAGCTTCTGTGAGAAAAGTTGACTTTCTTCCGGGCTTCTCTATGTTTCTTACGGTAGTCCTGCACACACACGCACGCACGTAGGGCAATTAACCAAAAATATATTGACTCGACTCAGACATTTAGAACATCTAACCATAATAATTCGTCTTGCTCATGTAGGTTAATCGAACGAATATTTTCAATATATATCATCCATTATACCAGTAAAACACACAAGAAACAGGCTTGCAAATGTGTATTTTACTGGCATGTATAAACCTTATTATCATTCCACACCAACAGCAGAAGATCAACAGAAACTGTGGATAGCCTACCTGGATGAGAGAATTCCTCTTCTCCTCCCATGCCTCCTGTTGCTCCCCAAGCTCAGAGGAACGACAGAATAACCTGGGCCCCTCTGTTAGAGGAGAGGAGATAAGAGAAGGAGAGGAGAGAGAAGGATGATAGGGGAGAGGAGAGAAGGAGATTATAGAACGATAAGGGCTTATTTTACATTCAGTTTTTTTGTAAATGAATGCAACACTTTGTCATGCTACAGTGTCGCACAAACACAGAAAAAATATCGAATCTTACAATATTTTTCTGCAATTTTTTAGTTTTTAAGTAAATTTGAAAATGGCTAAGCCTGTCTGTGTGTTTCATAAATATGCAACCAATGAAAAGTATTAACAAAGAGCGTGTGACAAACCTGAAAAGTAACACTTTGACATTTTCAAGATTTCCACCCGACAGTAATGCTCATAAATTATAATGATCAGTTTGGCTGCACAAAAATAGTCTTAGCATTGTGTTTATGTTTGTGTGTGTATTGTTTATGTGTTTGCATGCGTTTATATATATGCGTGTGCATGTGTGCGTGTGTGTGTGCGCGCGCGTGCGTGTGTGTGTGTGTGTGTGTACAGTACAGTATGCGTGTGTCTTACCGGTCAGTCTGTAGTCATCAGCACAAAAGAAGAAGAAATCTTTCTTAACTGGAGTTTGAGGCCTACACACGCACACACACAATATAGAATTAAGTAAATATAAAATCGATAAACACAAGTAATATACAGAAACATACCGAATAATCTCATTCAGGTTGAAGCAGCCCCTCTTATTAACGGCTACTTATGACCAAAATCAATCATTTGACACAAAATAATCATTTACAAATGACATTAGCATAACAGCAGTCCATTAGCTTCTGGAATTAGAACTCCCCTGTCAGCTTAACTACTTTTACCATATACTGTATCTGCAGCTATTTAAAAAAAAAGATCTTGAAAAAACGTGAACACAAATCTTGTGGTACACAAGATGTTCTAATCTCTGAAGACAGATTCCGCTGTACCACTACTTTAAACAGTGTTGTTATTAGTAGGAATAAACAAAGAACAGAAGAACCGAGGAGGCAGTGGACTAAGAAAGGGGAGGAACCAAAAACAGTTCCTGTTTCTACACAAAAAGATCCTTGACATAAAAATGTTTGAAAACCACCGATACCTTAATAATATCATAGTAGTGTAATACATAATGATGTAAAATAAAATGGTAAACGGTGCATTTATATAGCGCTTTTATCCAAAGGCACCAATCTGCACAACAGGAGCAATTAGGCGTTGAGAGTCTTGCTCAAGGACACTTTGACACTAACTCTGGGGGAGCCCGGGAGCCACTGCCACCCCTAATGTAATGTAAAATAGCTTTAGTGCTTTATTGCAATAGCATTTATACTGAGGTTCAGTTAAATATAGTATCGCTCACTGATATTTTCTACATGATTTGATGAAACTGTTAAATCATTTTCTCAAACCACACTTCCTGTTTCTAGAGCGTAGCCTATTTGCACTTCTCATCAGGTCTACCACTTTGTGGTCAAGACGTTGATAATTTTTCCACACTGAATATTAAGCTGCTTTGAGTTGTCTAATTCTCTGCTGTATCACATTTGATCTTTCCTCTTTTAACATAAACCAGCTAGCCAATGGGGTGACAGGTCTGCACAGGGATAGCTATTCAAACAGGTTACTCAAACATGGCTTACAATATGGAATTAAAGTTGCAGTCTCAATTTTAACTTGAAGTATTGATTTGATTCATGCTACTACCGTTATATAAAGATATAATATTAATTATGGATATTATTTATAATGCACTTTACATTTGCATGAATCTAAAGTACTACATATAAATAAAACACCAGTAAATGTTTGGTATATTACATAATTATATAAATAAAACACCATTAAATGTTTGGTAAAAGTAATGATGTAATTGTACTCTATGGTGGTCTCTCCGCTCTCCTCCTCTTCTTCGTCACGTTGCTCCTCCTCTTCATCAGAGCTGCTGTCTTGGAAACGAGGGTCTGTTTGCCATGACACTTTGGGTCCATGGAGAGCTTCCACACTGTACTCTGTATGCACAGACAGACAGACAGACAGAGACACACACACACACACACACACACGCACACGCACACGCACACGCACACGCACACGCACACGCACACGCACACGCACACGCACACACACACACTTATTATAAAACCAAATAGGACCAAATGCCTCCCTTCCTGCTTGGTACTCGGCATCAAGGGTTGCATTGGGGTATGGCACTGCAACATACTGTACTAGCGTCAGGTCCAGGAAAACAGAAACAGGAGATAGCTTTGCTGAGCAAAGCTTACTTAAATCAACCACAGAACAACCTTTTTTTAATCGACTAAATTGATCATTCTGATTATACTGTATTATACTTTGTTATCAAATGGTGGCGTGCAAAAATAGTGACAATAGCTGATCTAAAGCCTTTGTTATTTTCACAAAATGTAATCATTCCTTAACCGTAATCGAGCTGATTTGAAGTCCTATCGTGATATCCTATTAAAAAAACCCAGATAGGATAACAATGACCAGATTAGATACAGTATTTAAACCATTAGTAATATTGATAATAAGTGTACAAAACATTTTGACAAGATGGGCCCGGGATCACCCATGATCAATATGTCTGTGTGTACTGACATCTGTTTTCCATTCAACCAACAGCTTCCCTTCATTCTCCAGGCCCAGGCTGCCACCTGCTGGATACACTCTGGTACAACAGCAGAAACGGTTTTTAACTAAATATTTTGCCCAACTGCCAAACAAACACAGCCGTTTGCTTGGGAAGTCAGGTGGTTTTACTGTAGCATTTAAAGTCTTTGGTCATTCACAAAAATACTACAGTTTGTTCTGTAGAGACATGGTGAATATGCATAATGACTGTGGGTGTGATTTGATCCTGTAACTAACTACACAGTAAAAGGCATTGATATTTTGTCCAGGGGCCCTGAACAGGATTCACAAACTACAGCTCTTGTGAACACAGTCGCAATGACTTTCTGCAATTCTTTTAGAAATTCACAAAGCGCAGCTACTGAGATTGCAGATGCATGGAGGAGAACAGAACCAGCAACCTTCAGCTCACAAACCTGCTCTTTAACGTCTGAGCTGCATGTCACCCTGTTCAACATGTCCACCAATGTTATAGGATAGATAGTCTTTACCCGTTTCCTGCTTGCTTTCCAGTTGGGCGTCGTCTGAGAAGAAGGAGAACTTGAAGCCCAGGCCCTCGTCCTGTTGTCCTGCAGCGAGGTCAGAGGTCATGTAGGTGGACATCAGGACGTCCGTCTCTGTCCTCGGTCCTTCGCCACTCTGCTCTTCCTCCTTCTCCTCCTCCTCCATCTTGTCCCAGCCCAGACTCTCAATCCCCTCTCCTGGGTCGTGGCTCTTCTCATCCGCCTTGTGGTCTGTAAGACCGAAGGCAGCCTTCAGGTCCACGGAGACGTCGTAGTAGATCTCTGTGGACACCTCTGGAAGCTGAGATGCTTCCTCCCTCTTCTTCTTCCTGGAGGCTTTACTGAAGGACACAAATTAAACTCTGATGACTCCAATAAACCTGATTAAACTCTGGCAGACTCCATTAAGCCTCAAAATACTCCATTAGCCGTTGGATATCATGAAACCTCATCAAAACTCAGTTAAACTCTAGTAAGGGCCGTTCATGCCAAGCATACAGCTCCTTCTCAAAAAATAGAATATTGTGCCAAAGTATTTCAAACCTATTTTTGTTTTAATCATTCATTTACAGCTCATGAAAATCAAAAAATCCTAGTAGTGGTAGTGGTAGATGTCTGTGTTGACTCCAGTGTGAAGTTTTCACTGTCAGTGATGATTTTGGGTGCCATGTCATCTGCAGTCAACATAGCCATCTATCAAGAGTACTTTGTGCTTCAGTATGTTGACAAGCTTTATGGAGATGCCGATTTTCCTTTCCAGCTCGATTTGGCACCTGCCCACAGTGCCCAAACTAGTAATAATTGGTGTACTGACCATGGTATTACTTAACTGACCAGCCAACTGGCCTGACCTGAACCCCACAGAGAATCTAGGTTGAATTGTCAAGAGGAAGGTGTGAGACATAAGACTCAACAATACAAATTAACTTACAGCTGTTATCAAAGCAAACCTGGGCTTCCATAACACCACAACAGTGCCACAGGTTGATCACCTCCATGCCACGCCCCATTGATGAAATAATTTGTTCAAAAATAGCCGTTTCGGTGAGGAGTGGACCATTTGGAAAACAATATGACCAAAATGCAAACCATCGTAATTATTAAATCTCTTTAACCTCTGAAATTCATTACAAATGATTGTATTACATTACACCTCTGAAAACCTGAACTATTTAAACCTCATTTCGGAAGATAGAGAGATAAGGAGTATGTTCTACCTCTCCTTGGGTTGTTCTTCTGTTTTTGTCTCGAAGGCGACGTGTTCTTGTCTGCTGGGATCATAATGTAACACATCTCTGCACACACACACACACACACACACACACACACACACACACACACACACACACACACACACACACACACACACACACACACACACACACACACACACACACACACACACACACACACACACACACACACACACACACACACACCACATTTAGAAAGTGTGTTATCTGAATGCGTTTGTCTTGTTGGTCTTTTACCTATGTACTGTACAGTACTTTGTGGCAGCTATGGTTGTTTTAAATGTGCTTTATAAATAAAGTTGAGTTGAGTTGAGTCTTGTGTGTGTTTGTGTGTATTACCTGAAAGTCTTGGCCTTGCTGGGTGTGTGTGTGGTGGTATGTGTGTCCAGGTTGATGTTCAGAACACTCTGTAGGATGGTGAGATTCTTGCTCTTCTCTTCAGCCAAATCCCCTTTCTCCCCTTCCTTCTGACTCCCTGAAGAACCACAGAATACACCTTCACAAAAATAAACCAACCCACAGAGCCACACCCAGATATTGGCTTGGGCAATATATATTGGTCAAGAGAACACTTGAAGCGCAACAGCCCTATTCTGGGTGAACAATCGTCAGAAATAGCAGATATGCAAGCTAAAAACATGTCGCAAGGCGACGCACTGAGAGCTTGTGGATCAGATACATTGGCATTGGAAAAGGAAATGTGGAGAGAAATTGTATTTATCTTACAAGGAATTGTACATGTGATTGACTCAATTAAGTACAAAAATTATAATAATACAACCACAGTAATCTACTGTTGTACTGAGAGCTGACCAGTCATTTTTGGGGCTTTTTATGCCTCTATTGATAGGGAACAGAAAGGAAAGGGGGAGAGAGATGGGGAGTGATATGCGGCAAAGGCCGTCGGGCTCGGGAGTCGAACTCGCCGCACACTGTCCGGTTGGCTTGGCAGCCTAGGTGCCCAGACGGTTGAGCCAACCCTCCGGGCCACAAGCAGTCTTCTATGGTTTTACTAGTATGCGTTTAGTGTGAACATAACAGTAGCTGATGAAGCATTTCCTCACCTGGACCTTCCTCTCCCTCTTCTTCATCACTCTCCAGGAAGTGTGAGCCCATCTGGAAACGCTGGTCCGTACCGAATCGAGACTGAAGCGCCATCAGCTACAAACATGACACAACACCAGTTATGGATCAACCAAACAACTTGTCCATCAGCTCACACTACACTGTTCTCAGTCACAATTCATTTTACACTGATGTAATGTGATGATTTGATATATATATTTGTGATGTAAAACCAGCGGACACAGAATGCCTGTAGGCTACTTCCTTTCCTATTAAAACATCCTGGCTAATATTCCTAAAACATGCTGAAGGACTGCTCTCTCCTCGTTGTCTATGCAGATTTATGTTGGCGACTTGTTCAACTTCACATACGTTCTTATTTACAGTAGATATATAGCACGTATACTGCTTGCTTGACCACAAATGTAAAGAATGGTATTTAGATTTGATGTTTACCTGTATCCTAGTTACTTTGCAGCACTCTATGTAACCATTTAATCTGTCGTTTGTTGACTAGGGTTCATGTCATCTTACCCTTTTAAAGTCACTCTCTGCATAAGAGCATGTGATGAATAGCTTATGTAGAGTCTCACCTTCTGTCCAGCTTTGCCTTCAAACTGAGGTTTGATCTGAAACCTGCTGTCTTCATCATCACCATCCTCATCATCACTGTTGTCAAACAGCTTAGAGCCTGAGGGCTTCTGGAAAGACATTACACATGCACACACAGTTACAGGAAATAAATAGACTCATTGTTACTAGTAAAGTTCACCAGAACATCATTGGGACTTGGGAGGGTTGTCAAGCTTTGTCTCAATGTTATCCATCGTCTTTAGACTTTGAAAAACAAGTGTTATACTGTAGCTCACTGGCTCTCAAAGTGGGGTCTGAGGACCCCCAGGGGATCTTGAGGGATTCCCAATTAAAATAGTTGCCAAGTGGACCTATATAGATCTGCAAGCCAGAGAGCGTACAAATGGGCGGCGGTTTAGTTCCATTTACGATTGGAACCAAATGCCCTACTTTATCACACAAGAGTGTAACACAGAAGTAGTGAGAATTTCCAATCTACAATCTCACAGCGCTTCACATTGGCTATTTTCACTCATTTACATTTCTTTTTTTTAAATAATGATAAAAATGGAACAGTTTTGGATATTGTAGATACACATAGCATAGATGAATGACATCATTTTGTACATACACAACATGTATACACATGTATCAACCACACCCACATACCCGTATTGCATCATCATCCCCCGAGTCGTTTAATTGGTTGTCCACAAGCAGGGTTTTTTTCACTGAGGTCTGTTTGACTTCGTCATCATCATCATCAGAGCCGAAGACAATGTGTTTACCGCTCCCAGCTGCTGGAGTGTCCTAATAGAAACATCACAATAATGATAAGAATGATAAGAAGAAGAAAAGAGAGTTACAGCACATTTTAACAGCGGGCGACAGCCTGGCGTATTTTCCGGAAGTGTGTCATTTGTCTATGGGACCCGGCAACTACTGGTGATAACAGGCGAAGAGGCGATAGTCGAACAGTGGGCGGAGGAAGGTCGATCAAAAACATGAAAATATTTGATCTTTTGGACGACAACGTCCGGCGATAGCCAATAAAATTCATGTGTTGCTTTGTTTTCCCTCCACGTGGAACAGTGATACGTTTACATTACATACGGTAATGACAGCAGGAATGCCCACTAGGAGATTTCTAGCTCCCAGAGTAGCCACTGTTAAAACATAGCGTGGAGCTTGATTTATGCTCTGCTGCACAACGGTGTCACGTGCTCAACATAGCTCAGTGCGCATCACATTGTGACGCATAGTGAGCTTGTAGGTCTGCTATGTCTTCATCTGAGACAAAGTATGACTCATAGGAGTATAGTTCACCCAAAAACAGTCCAAACTTAATGAAAGGATGGATGAGCCAGCCAAACGAAATATGTGTGAAAATATGCTGCTATACTACTATAAGTTGATCACAAAGAAGGGAATAACAACTTTGATCTATTCAATAGTTCATACATAATATTTATATTCCTATATTTACTTTCTACCGTCTGCCTGATACGTCATCGCATGGTATTGGACAAGTTGTTCTTGTCAACAAGTGACACAGCCGTGCAACAGCATATAAATAAGTCCTACTGTAAGCAGAGAGAGAGAGAAGAGGTAGTCACCACGTTGCCCAGAGCTCCCTGAATGATCTTCTTGTGCTGTTCGACCAGTTGGACTCTGTGCTCCATGGCCGCCAGGCGCCTCAGGTTGGACTGCCTCTGCTTCTCTTCATCCGGCTCTTCAGCCACTCTGACCGAACTCTCCTCTTCCTCACTGGACGACGACGAGTCAGAGCTCGTCTCGTGGTTGACCCGTGTCACCGACTGCTGGTTTGAATCCGGCTCTCTCTCCGGAGACGAGAGCGGGTTGGTGACGTGTTGCGTCCCTGAGCTTTCTGTCTCCATCTCCTGTGGGTTTGAGGACATTTGTTTCTGCTTTGTTTTTGAGGACATTTGTGTCTCCTGTAGTTTTAGGGACTGTGCAGTCTGCGGTTTTGAAGGCATCTTTGTCTCCCGTAGTTTTGAAGATGTTTCCATTTCCTCTGTTTCTGAGGACGTCTCATCAGTTTCTGAGGACGTCTCATCTGTTTCTGTGTCCTGCGTTTCTGAAGATGTGTCTGTATCCTTTGGTTTTGAAAAGGTTTCTGTCCTCAGTGTCACTGCTGCGTTCTGTAACTCTGTCGTGTTTAAGCCAGTCCGTCTCGGTTCGTTTATTCTCTCCTCTTTCGTCTCTTTCTCTACTCTCTCCAACAGTTTCTTTGTCCCCTGGAAAGCAGGGAGACATGTCACCTTCTTCCTCACTTCCTTTTGCCCGTCATCATCGCTGTTCTCCATGATGGCCGCCAGGATCTCGTGTGGCATGATTCCCTTTTTGGGGGCTCGTGGTGGCTTGGTGTTGGCACAAGGGATGCTGGGAAGTGGAGTTTCTGTTGCTTGTGTTGTTGAGGAAGCACTCGGTGTGGGTGGACTTCCTGTCTGGGTGGTGGAGGGGACTGTGGGAAGAGTCGTTTGTGAGTCTGAAACCAGCTGCTGCAGGTCAGCCAGAGAGATCTCCAGTCTGGGACAGTTTGAGAAGAGAGCCTCATACTCACTGTCGCCTTCATCACTGTCATCATCGTCATCATCACTGCTGTCATCATCATCATCATCAGTTTCACCACAATCATCAGCAGCAGAAGTCTTCTGGACATTTTCTCCTTGTGAAGTGTCTATGTCAGAGCTACTGTTTGCATCTTGATCATCATCCTCCTCCTCCTCCTCCTCCTCTCTCTCAGACTCTGAGGAAGGCGAGTCCGTTCCAGATGCCCTCTCCTCCTGGCTGAGGCTCTTCAGACGTTCTCCCTGTACCTCCTTTGTGTTCCCCGCCTTCCCTGCGCTCCCCCTGGCACTGTGAGGAGCTGGAGGTCTCTTGGAGGTCAGCAGTTCATCAGTGTCTGCCGAGTCATAGTCGTCCTCATCTTTATCAGCCATGACACCTGGAACCACAATCACAGTCACACATGATGCTAGGTTATTGGTTTACCAGTGATCCTAATTTATTGAGGCACTACACTGTCTGTCTGCATTTAATTTGATGCGTTTACCTTGCTTAGTGTAAGTCATAAATGTAAGCATTTAAGCAAATCAGAGACATCTAGTACTGCTAGTTTTCTACTCTAGTACTGCTAGTTTTCTATCCTACCAGGACCTCTAGTACTGTTGGTTTTCTATCCTGCCGGAACCTCTAGTACTGCTGGTTTAGACTGGTTTGGTTCCATTCGTACACTGGTCCGTGACGAAATGCATAGTAAAGTCAGCTTTCTTGAAATAAAAACGTTTGACAGGACAACCAATGTGACAGAATACAGGTACCCTTATGCTGCTGCCGGGACCTGCCAGAATTGTCCAGGAAGTCTACTCCAACCACTTCCAGACGGTCATCCTCTTCCACTTCCTGCCCCAGTGCACCCTGGGAGCTGCGTTGGTTCTTCACTAGCCTGCGGATCTCCTCATCTGAATCGTCGTCGTTCAACACGCACACCGCCTTCGGTCGCCTCGCTGCCGCTCTGCCGTCTCCGTTATGCAGAGGAGTGCTGGGAATGTCTGGGGCCTTGGACCTTGGATCAGTGGGAACACTGGGCCTAGAACCACAATGAGAAGCACAGACCTAGGATCAGAACAATACCCCCATAAGAGAATATTTATTTTTTAAATAGCGGCTGTATAACTATTCCTCATCTTGCTGAGGACTCCCTGGAACCCCCTCAAGGAGTACTTTTGAGAACCACTGTTCTATAGTAACAGGAGGTCATCTGAACGCGTAAAGGCCTATTCCTATTCGTTTTCGTATAGGTAATAAGGTGACCACCGAAACGGTGGTCAGTATCAACAGAGAGATGTGTTTGGGTGAGTGGTGAAGCTTACCACGGCGGCATGATGTCATGTTGTAGTTTTCGGTGGTCACCTTATGACCTAAAACTGGACTATGAATAGGCCTTAACAGTCTCATCAGTCTCAACGTCTACCTGCAAGCTGCATCGTCCACAGCAGATTGGGTGGAGTCCACGGCCGTGTCCTCAGGCACTGTCCGTCTCTTCTTGGGCCTCCAGGGAATGGACGGAGGAAACTCGCCCCGCCTCTTCTTGCTGATGTCATCGTCGCCTCCCGTCAGCTCCCAGGTGAGCATGGAGACGGGGGTGGGGGTCTCGTCAGGGGTCTCCAGTCTCTTGATGTTGTGGGAGTGTTTGGACGGGTCGTAAGACACCGTCTTGCTCCGGTTCCCACGGCGGACCGTCAGCTCGACCACGGGGAGGACCCGCCCAAACTTACTGACCACCCAGGAGCCCTGTCACACACCACACATGCACAGTTAAAATAAGTGTTAAATAGTGGTAGCTCTTCATGTTGGGTTACCAATTTTAACCAATTAGAAATAAGACCTCATACAGGATAAACAAGTGTTCGAAGATTTTGTTGAATCGAAAGGGATGAAATGGATAAAATGAAACAGATAAATGAGCAGCAGACAAAAATGGAACTGAAACACAAGCTGATAAAATTAATTCTCATCATTCATGTCTTAGCAATTACATTATTTAGTTATTGTTACTAAGCTACAATATAAACCCCCTGGCAGTGAGACCTCATGTCCTGGTACTTCAGTTCCTGGTACGGCTGCCTTCATGTGGAAGTTCTCCACCCCAGCCTTCTTCAGTGACTCCAGAACCAGCTGCTTGGGGTCTGAAGGCTGCTGCTGCATCTGTTCTGACAGGGCCTGCCTCTCTTCTGCTAGCCTGAGACAAACAACACACCATCTGATATACTGCATGTCATCCTAAGAGATTCAGACCTCATATAACAGAAATATACACACATTAACCAAGCCATTTAGGACGGGAACCCCTTTGGAGTTTTTTACATTTCAAGACGGCGGGAATCCCTTTTGGGGTAGTCGTTGCAGTATATAGCAACATAAATTTATTGTGCCATTTTGAATACATATTTGAAGTTTTTCAGAAAAAATTCCAGGGACCATCCAGAAGCAAAGATTTGAGTCCAAAATGTTTGCTTAAAGAAAAAGAAGAAAAAAAAAATATATATATATATATATATATATATATATATACACACACATGTATATTCAAAGATTTTCACGTGATACTATAATACAAGCTCATAGTGTGGCACGAAGTGACACAGTATGATCTGCTTTTCTTCTTTTTTTATAGCTCAAATCTAAAATGACACAGGTGGTCTTAGTTGGTTAAATAATAATACACCAAAGGCTTTATGTGTGTATGTGTGTATACATACAGTACATAATATACTAACCTGTCTAGGAAGCTCTCCTTGGCAGCTTCTATCTGCAATGTTCCTCCTTTCCATTTAGCCTTATTCAACACACTCGTACCTGTGAACAACAACACAAACAAACAAACACTCACATTCAATCACAGCAATAACAACTAAACTAAGTAAGAACGACCAGGAATGCACTGATTGGGCCGATACCCCATTTTTTTTGCCAGGGAAACAAATAAATCTTCAAATAAATGTCCGGCTGATTAATTGGTGCATCCCTAAGATTAAGAACGATGTAAAGAAAGTGTATTTCACAGTGTGTGTGCACGCGTGTTCTTATACTATACTAATTCCAAACAAATACAACTTGTATTGTATGTAATCTTCTCTAATTGAACGACGCATTTCAAATGTCATATTATAATAAGTGATAAGTCATTAAAAAAGTCACATGACAATGGAGATATCTTACATCTTTTGAATTCTGCATCTGTGATGGTGATGTTGACGTAACCAAAGGTCTTGTATGGAACTCCTGCAGAGAGACACAGTCAATGTACAATATACAGTAACTCATTCACAATGTTTATTAGTGTCACTGTCTGTCAAGTATACTTTTTGTATCCACTTAAAGCAATCCGTAACTTTTTGTGGGTGAATAATCAGTATGGAAAAGTATGTTAACCCATTTTGGGGCGGGAACCCCTTTTGGTGTTTTAAGCATTATGTTATACTTTAGCTATAAAAGATCTACAAGCTCATATCGCGGCACGAGTGCCGCACTAGGAGCTTGTAGGTCTGCTATTGTTGAAAATGCGGCTTGTACGTCTGCTATTTTTTTAAATGCGGCGCAAATCTTTGAATATATATTCTTTCAGAGGGAATGTTTTTAACTCAAATCTTTGCTTCTGGGGAGGTCCCTGGAACAACATATTTTCAAATGGGGGTCGGCGGCCAATTACATATAATTTTGGGGGTCCTTGACATGAAATATTGAGCACCAATAATAAATTTTATTTGTATAAACTTTATTTACATAGGCCTAAATGGGATAATACAATATAACTAACACATCTGCAGTGGTTGTAGACTTGACGTGGTTGTAGTTATAGTCTGTTGAGAAGATTTCTGTAGAACAGACCCGTACAGGTCCATTTGGTTTCATTTTCCGCTCTCAAGGGTTAAATTATTGTTACTTCATTTACAAGGAGTCTACACAATTAGAGAATGTAGAAGATTTTTTTTTGATCAAGCACAACAAAATATTTTTTAGTTTTGGGTCTGAATGTCATCAAAAAGTGGTCCGTGGCTCAAATAACGAATAAATAATGGGCCTTGAAATGAAAAGGGTTACTACTGCTGTAGAATTTAGATCATGTGGTATAGTAGGACACCTATTGGTTGACAAGTGGTACTGCCTGAAGGTCCAAATTCAGTCTCCTCTGAGCATTAGTATTGTGATCACGATACTGGATTTCAAACTTTGATAGGATATATTGAAAAGTATAGTTTTTCAATACCATTTTCAATACCATAAAACCACAGAGATTTCTCTGAGGTTTTAACATTGTAAGTACAAATAAAAGCTTATACATTTTCATAGTAACATAACATAAACCAAAGTGCAGATAAAAGTTGTGAAGCACAATAGCATTTAATTTATTTCTGACCATAGTCAACCACATCATCTACTGTAGGTTTCTATTCAGATATTAACCAATGCATCCGGTCTTTCCAGGCTGATTCGCTGCGTTCCGTGAATTTGTATTGTTAAAATACAACGGGATCCGAATTCACAGAACGCAGTGAATCAGACTGGAAACAAGGCTATTTCCAAACAGCATAGGAGTATAAATCGGCCCTAAGGCTGGGACCAAGGCTGGTGGAGTGGAGGATAGGAGCAGGGACACCGCTGACTATTACGTTGCCCTACGCATGTTTGTGCTGCCCCCACTCCCCCACGAGAGCGTCGCATTTCCTCATGCAGATTGGCTACTTTCGCCGTTTGATAACTTTGATTTGTCCTAATGTTGGTGCTCAATAGAGCGTCGCAGTCCCTCCCCCTTTCAGAACAACGAGTGGCCCAGGGAATGAATCCCAATGCATTTTTCCCATAGGCATTTCAAAACGTATTTATTTAAAGACCTTTTAAGCGTCGTACGAAGCCAACTCTTGTCGTGACAAATCATGACAACACACACAATTTTTCGGGCCAAACAAAGAATTAGAAAGTAGAAAGAAACGGCAGGTTACAACACTTTTTTAAATGTTTTTCTTCTTTGTAATTATTTGTTTGGTCCAAAATATTGTGTGTGTTGTCATGATTTGTCACGACAAGAGTTGGCTTCGTACGACGGGGAGGGGCTGTATGTAGCACTCTAGGGCCGCGATGTGTGTGTAATCCTGCCGCATATTGGAAAAGTCATATTGAACTGTTTTTATTTTCCAGAATCTATATTTACTGCATATTTACTGCATGCATGCATAATCTATTGCAGCTGTTCCCAGGTTTTTTATTTTGCCCCAAGGCCCACTTTCACCACCGGTTAATTATTATACGGGCGGCAGTGGCTCAGGGGTAGAGTGACCGGATGGGAACCCCAAGGTTCCCAGTTTGAACCCGGGCTCCCCTAGAGTTAGTGTCGAAGTGTCCTTGAGCAAGACTCTGAACCCCTAATTGCTCCTGATGTGCAGATTGGTGCCTTGCATGGTTTCCTCCGGCATCAATGTGTGAATGTTTGAATGTAATGCACAATCTCTGTAAAGGGCCTTGGATAAAGGTGCTATATAAATTTACCATTTACCATTAACCCATTTATTTATAGAGAATTCCTTCATACTTACTATACAATATCTGACGTTTTCCTTTTCGGTCTACTCTTATTAACTATTTTTGTAAGAGCAAATCATTGTAGCTTGTAAGGAAAATACTTCTCCTGTTGTTCTCCTCCTTCATTTAAAGTGGCACTATGTAACTTCCTTTTAATGACAAGTAAGACACGCAAACGCGGGAAGCGAACGCAGCCCTCTGGTGGCGGGCAGGTGGTGTTACAGCGTGACACACAGACACACAGACAAGTCAGACATGTTCTGCTAGGTCTCATAGTTAGTGCTCACTGCGTTCGCAAATACATTGTAATTTTGTCCAATGTGTATGGAAGATTACAATATAACATGTATACCATTGGGGTAGTTGTATTTTGTCTCCCTGGTCTTCTATTGAGACTTTTAGATTGTGTCAAAGGTCATGTCTCACCTAGAGACAGGACTGGCTCGAATTTTGACCTGAAGGTTAATTCAATTCATACCCTGAGCAAGCAGGCAGGCTCTATTAGCTCAATGTTAAGCATTTCAGAACTTGCGCAGGAAACCAGGTTCAAATCCGGGGTAGAAGAGGAAAGTTACAAAAAGTTCAAACTCCATTGACAAGCAGTATGACAGTATGTGATCACGCACAAGCTCCCAAGCTCTAACGTCTCTCCCCAAATCCCTGCTCATGTTTAGAACATGTCAAATAATGCTCCTGTTCACTCGCCATCACCACAACAGGCCCAGTTTGACAATTTAATACAGTTGCCAGATATGAGTTAATCGAACAGGTAGTGTTGGGATCTTTTACGAGTCTGGTTCTTGAACAATTCCCTCTGAACAACTCTGCAAGGCACTTTAACGGTTCCTTTTAACAATTCCTTAACAAAAAACCTCCATATAATATAATTTAGGGTAATTCAATTTCGTTCCCTGGAACTAAATATTTTGAGATGAAGGCCAAATACATAATTTGGGGGTGCTTGGCATGAAAAAGTAGTTTAATTAATTTGTAGAATCGGCCTCAGTAAATTTGACTGGGATGATCTCACAGGTCTGTGTAGTAATGATCCTGTCATCTGTGTAGTAATGATCCTGTCATCCTACCCTGGTCGTCCCTCCTGGTTCGGACCTCCACGTCCTCCACTTCTCCAAACTTTCCAAAGCGTTCCCTCAGGTCCTTCTGGGTGATGGTGTGGCCGAGTCCGCCCACGTACAGCCGTCTCATCATGACTGCAACCAACTACAACCTCTGTGTCTGTCCGTCTGTCTGTAGGGACTCAGTCTGCATGACAACAAACACAAAGACAGTGCTTTGCTGTTGGGCAGAAACCTCTTATCTCCATATTCTAACTTTTCAATTTCATGCAACTTTGATTTATTTTTTCTTTTACACTTACATGATCAGAGATTTAAAAGCAATCATACTGCATGTAAAGACTACAATTTGGTAAATTGTCATAAAAGTATACACAATTGATATTTCTAGATTTGATAAAATTGCAACAAAACCTGTATATATAATTGTGGGCATAAACAAGTGTCTCATAATGATTTACCTTTACCATGCATGTTTAAATACATTAAACTACTTTGCATTACTGTGATGACCATTTGTCTAATATATTGTATTTTACATTAACATTTTTGGACGAAATAGCCAATTTTACATTGAGGTGCCCCTCCCTAATGTACACGTTATTTCTTTAAAAAAAATGTCTAACCGTTTATATGTTTTTGCATAGTACTGTATATTTGTTATTTGTATGACATTAAATGTGCTATATAATAAAGTATTCAATCAATCAATCAAATCTCATTGAAATACTGTAATCGACTGTAATCTGGGTTGTGGGTACAAAATTCTTTATCGTCATAACATTGATGACACTGATTATTTAATAGATATAGTTACCACCGGTAAGCAGATTTTGGACATTAATAGTATGTTCCAGTATGGCACAAGACGGAATTAAATAGACATTAGACAACAGCTAGGCTAAAGGTTAATCGTGTTAACACGATACCAACAGAAAACCGTTTAAAATCCCCAACTACATAAAACAACAAACAAAGTGTTATTGAATTAACATGATAATAAACACAGAATAAATGTTTACCTCACATGTATCCAGTGGGGGTTACACTGACTCCTCTCCGGAACTCCCGAGAACAACATTACATGGTTCCGGGGGAAAGGTTCCGTTCCGCTTTCCCTTCATGACATGTATGACGCACACATCAGACGTGCTCATTTCATCGCATTTAAAAGGGGGGGGACGTTAAACATTGATTTGTATTGTTAGGTAGGTAGGTGGATTTAATGAATTAACTCAATCTAATATCCAATTGCAATCTTAACTCTACATATCATTCATAATATCAAACACTAAAAAGAACCAACGATAATATCATATGATATGATTTCACTGATACAGACAGTAACGTTTACCCGCATGTGAGGTCATGAGTGGTACGGTCCTCGAGCGCCAAGCTGAAACCCCGGGCCCGAAACCATTTGTACACATATACAACTGTTTGTACAAACATAAGCAAGGTGAGGAATACAATATTCACTACCACAGTCATAATAACATTATTATGTTTGGTCGGTGACACAATACTTTATGGTGTGTGTGTGTGCGTCATGGACTATTAATGACAGACATCTATAAGCACTTGCTAGGACTTTTGAGCATCCTTTTAGCCGCGACTCGAGAACTATATAACCTTGTCTACATAGAAAAGGTAAACAACTGGGTCCAGAAAGGGGCTAAGAATTAAGTATTGTGTAGTGAGGTGGAAAGCCTGGTGACACTTAATTGACAGACAGACAGTTAGCCAGTCAGACAAACAAACAAACAAACAAACAAACTGAAACTACTACTGAGTACAGTACTGCACCCCCCCAGACATGATTGCGTCCTTTCTCAATTTAGTAAGGATGCATGATACATCATGCAGATATAGTGTCATTTCCTGACAGTCTTTAAGGAGGTTAGACCTTAGAGTATATACTAAGGGTTAGACATAAAACCGAAAAAGATTCCACATAAATTGCACACTGCCTTCATGATTTGAGTCATTTTCAAAAATCCAAGCCGTGGATATCCACGGATATCCGTAGAGAGAGAGCTTTTTACCTGTACTATATTTTTTACCTGTACTTTGAGATTTTTCCTGTACTTTTAAATAGAGAGAGAGGGGGGGAGGAGGGGTGTCATCGGCCTCTTTTGTTTGAGTGTGCTGGGTCGTTACTACAACAAGAACAACAACAACACATAGCAAATAGCCTGCATGCATGCAGGCTATTTGCATCACTGTTGATAGGAACCTTTTTTTAACCACTTTCCCTATTCTGAGGAGAACAATTGCAGAAGTCACTATTTTCAGCGAAGAGTCTGTCTGTAGCAAACAAGTTAATGATGTCCATATTTTCCATCTACGCATCGTAACGCAAATCAATCTATATCTACGTTCAAAACAAAAAATACTGTATTCCTATAGTGCTATATTAGACTAGCAACAACCACTTTTGTGTGTGTGTGTGTGTGTGTGTGTGTGTGTGTGTGTGTGTGTGTGTGTGTGTGTGTGTGTGTGTGTGTGTGTGTGTGTGTGTGTGTGTGTGTTTTGCAGGAAGACATGGATCAGACGGCAGCGCTGCAGGCTCAGGCTGAAGGACTGCAGGCAGAGATCACAGCGTTGCAACAACAACGGGACCAAAACCTCACATCCATGAACCTGCATTTGGGAGAACACATGCAAGACTTGCTGTGAGTGTCTACTCGAGGGCTGTCAATGTGATGCCCTGAATCTAACCCAAATTATTCATAGCTCCACTAGACCAGACAGTGATACATTGATTGACATCATTCTAACAAATGCTGTACATAAATATGTTTCTGTTGGTGTGTTTGCTAACGACCTAAGTGACCATTGTGCTATTGCCTGTGTTAGAAGTACCAAATTGCCTAGATTTCTATATTGCAATATTGATACTTTTACTTATGTAGAAAATGTGAGTAGTTTTTCCACCACTGCTGGTTTACATATTTATATTGTCTCCACAGAGGGTTACTGTGCAATTCCAGGGCAGGTGTACAAGCCGACAGAAGACAGCAGAATGCGATTTCTCTCCTGAAGGCTCAAATCAGAGAGTTGCAGGAGAGCCTGGACCAACAGACCCAATTTAATGGCTTCAGGCTCACCAACTGCAACTTCCAAACCCTGGACTTGAGTAAGAACCTTTTATTATTATTACAAACTTCCCAAACAATATGGGAATTGTAGTCCAGGAAGGAAGTCAGAGGCGGAAAGGTTCTTATAACGGCAGTGGGTTCATGCAGCCACGCCCCCCCCCCCCCCCCCCCCCCCCCCCAACGGTGGAAAAAAAACGAGTTTTGTTTTTTCGGTTGGTACTTTATTTACAGTTTGTTAATGAACACAGTGTTTCAGTTCACAACGAAGAACACATTAAATTGTTTCAGCAACATTTCAACATGATCAATCAAATTTCAGTGGACAGTGGGTGCATATACTGCATATTGATATATTTTGCCAAAATGCCAGTGGGTTCATTTGCGCCTCTGAACCCACGGAGTTGACGCCACTGAAGGAAGTGCTAAAATATCTAAAACCACATATTACACACACAAAGATCTGTGTCCCGCGATTGTCATTTAATCCACCCAAAACATACTTCTTGTAAGCAAAATACTATTGTTTAGAAAAATCAGAAGCAAACCAAGCTTTTTTTTTGGCCAAAAAGAAGAATCTGAGATATTTACGTTCTAAGAAGCGGCACCGTCGTCTGGCCAGGGAATGCCAGAGGCACTGCCGTCAGAGACTAGCAATCCCTATGCCTATATATGGAGATCCTTGACTGTGATTAATATTAATATATGGACATTCCTTGTGACTTCACGTGACATCGTCAGGGATCACAATATATGGGCATATATATATATATATATATATATATATATATATATATATGTGTGTGTAGTTGAGATCCCCCACAAAGCCGACCAGTGCCTTACTGCCTTTGCAAATGCATCACCGGACCTGATGTCGCGATTCTGCAACTTCTCCATAGTGTTTGTGTGTGATTCTGGAGGTGGGCTATGTCTTTGATTTGTACATGGACCAGGCATTTCAAGATAAATAATTCTTAATTGAATCCTCTATCTTGACTTATCTTAACATTCAAAGTATCACTACCAACCATTACTTGAAGAATCATAACAAACCTTGGGTACAGATGTAGATTCTCCATACTGATATTTTGAAGCCTGAGCCATGTACATAAACTGGCCATGAGTGGCCTAACAATGCCTGGCATGACAAAGAGCCAAACACCTTATAGACATAAAGAGAATATTGCTTAGAATATTGCTTATTAGAGAGTTTGTATGTGTGGAGGAGAAGGTATCCTTAGAGGTGCCCATGAACTGTCAACCCTGTTACATTTGTTTCCATGTAAAATTGGTTTTGTGTGTGTGTGTGTGTGTGTGTGTGTGTGTGTGTGTGTGTGTGTCTCTCTCTCTCTCTCTCTCTCTCTCTCTCTCTCTCTCTCTCTCTCCAGGTGCCACTAAAGTAGTTCAGAAGGTGTGTCTGACTGGTCAGTGTTGTGATCTTCTCTTCCAGGTTGAGTTCCAGCTCTCCGAGGTCAAGGTGAGCAACAACGGTGTGGTGTAGTGTGTGGGTCTGTGGAGAGAGAAGGAGGGAGGGTGGTAGGAGTAAAGGACAGAGGAGGATCTCAAACATGTTTCATTCTTTGAAAGTATTTTGTGACAGAGACCCCCATTACAATATTTGTGTTGTTAAAATGTTTCAGAAATATTCCAAATGTTTCCACAACGTGATTGGTTATTTTCAAATGGCCAATGTATACAGTATATGGTTAACCTGAGTGTTTCACTTTAAAACACTCAGTTTTTAGGTTGTTTGTTTCAATAGCCAATTTTTTTGTCATGCCCCGCCCCCTTACCACTGTATACTGTATAAATCCATTGAAATTCAAAGACCATTTTAACCACTGTAGACTCATTGAAAATGCATGCCACTGGTTCTGGTGACTGATATTGCCCTTCTAGTGTATGAGGAAGCCGTGTTTTTTCAAAGATTTTTTCATTTTCAAAAAGATTAATTACAAAACAAATGTACACATTAGGACTATAGGGGAATGTTTAGTGAAAATAGCAGATCTACAAGCTCTGTTGTGATCTGGTAGATTGGCTATTTTTGGAAAAAATAATTGGTGTAGAAGGAAAAAAGGAGAGGGACCGTGTAGACCGTATAGAGGTGAAGTATATAGGGTTTAAAGTCCACCATTGTGTGTGTGTACAGTAACTGTCTCCTACCAGCAGAGCGCAGTAGAGGGTCACAATAGAATGCTGGGTTCAAGTCAAGACCAGTCTCACAAATAATTGTGATCAATGATTTGTGTTTTTGGCATTGAACATTGGAATATTTAATTTAATATATAATTACCTGACTTTCAAAACGTTTTCAAAATTGTAGATCTGCTATTTCCACTATTTTATAAACTTGAAATGTATGAAAACGTTTCAATATGGAAACAATTATGATTATATGCAGAATAATGGTGAATATCTCAAATAATTACTATTAGGCCATTATCTAATGATTGTGACAGGCTTGGGGAGAAGGCTTTTAATCCCATGCTGAAAATAAATAACATGTCAAACGTTTCATGACATACATTGTGCAGGAATTTCATGAGAGAAAATCATTTTTGTGGCCAAACTATCTCAACTGTGGTCCAACCTTTTCCAGATCAGGGCCCACTTCAAAATGTTTAAAGTGTTTGCGGCCCACCGATCTGACCACTTAAGTAGTCAGCTGTAGGGTTGGGATCAGGAACCGGACCGGAAGAACCGCGGGATCCGGATCCAACATTGAGATACTAGGAATCGGTTCCATCACATTTGTGCTATACAATTAAATACCAGTGGTTCTCAAACCTTTTCATTTCAAGGACCAACCATAACTCCGAGATGGTAAATATGGAACCAAAATGGACTCTTACCGGTCCATTTGGTTCAATTGGTACCCTCTCAGAGTTACAGACTTCTAAGGGATCATTTGGAACCCCCTATAAGAATTGTTAAATTTTAATGTTTGATTATCATTACAATAGTAACAATATTATTGCTTTGAGTTTGCTAATTATTTGGGGATCCACTTGCAATACCCTTGTGGCCCACAGAGAAAATGAATACTTACAAATGTCTGTCATGGGGGTCCCTGTCCCTGGCACAAAACCTTTTCAAATTGTAGCCAAATGCATATCAATCGGGGGGTCCTTGACATGACATTGTTTGAGAACCACTGGTCACCTCCCCAAGACCAGACCGGAGGGATTGGCAGTGACTGGGACTATGTGGGTGGAATTGGAATAACGATTAAATTGTAAAGAAAATGATTAATGACAATAATACACATGTGATCAGAAAAAATGGTTAAAAGTGACTGCATGGGCCTAGGCCATGGCTCAATGGCCCTCCATAAAAAATGTAAAATAAAGGCGAAAGCCACAAAAAAAACATTACAAAAAAAACTGAAATGTTAAATGTTCTTGTGCCGTTTCCGCAGCTAGAAGATCGGACGGAGAGGACGGTCAATGGTCTGAACGTTGTCCTGAATACTGAACACATCCCAGACTTGAGCAGTTTTATGACTCGGTAAGACGAAGCACTTAACCTACATTGTCACAAACCTAGGATGTTGTGTTTATGTGGTTGATGATTGTATGCTTTTAACGACAATTGTGCAGCCTGTGCCCTAACATTTTTGAAGATGTTGCGAAATAGCTGTTACACACCTACAGTACATGTCAAACAATACCAGGGACATCCATGAATGCAGCATTTTTGATTAAAAAAACATGTTCAGGTCATATTGTACAATATATTGTACAATATGCCCTGAACCTAAACCTTAAAGGACACCATGCATGGTCCTCATTTATCAAAGTGATAAAAAGTGATCATTCCAATGTGACTTTGACTTTTGATGTGACTTACCTAACGCCAACTGGTTGTCAGCTAGCTTGTTTTTCTGTCATAGACAACAAAGCATAACAGCATCGTCTGACCAAATAGGCATCTAAACATATGTATTCACTCCTAAAATGTATAGCTATAAAACTAAGAAATAATACATGTGAAAGAATATATATTTTGTAAAGGTATACATTGACAATGTGTCATATGAAATTGGTAGGATAGGTTAGATGCTTAATAAAACTTTAATGTGTATTAACACTTTACAGTGTTAAGTGCACATGCGAAAGCATTTTGGGGAGTCGGGACCGGCGGCGGCAACCACCGTATGTCCTCTGGAGTTATGTACAACCTCCGTTAAGGATAGAGACTACAAACCTGTGCCCAGCACTGTACAGTTGATCATGCTGTGGATTTATTTGGGCCACTGGGAGATCTGAGATATAACCAGCACACACCAGCCTTCATCTATTAACGTTTATGCATTACTTCATCATTCACTCCATAAACTTTGATTATGACTGCCTTGCCAGGCTATCTCTCATTAACGTGGCGTCAGTCACAGCGGTCCGACTCACGGGGATATCTTGCCCTACATGATTGATTTATATATATTAATATACAAACGTATTCCGTTCATGAAGTTGCAACTGTGATGTGTGATTCATGTTGATTAGCATTGACTACTACTTGACAAAGGTTTTACCCCATACCATGAATACATGGTATGTTTGTGTATTCACTATTCAGACACGTTTGACCTACAGTATCTGCATCAGTTGCTAGTGATACTAGTCATGACAGAATGTTGTGTGGATTAGCAAAAAAAACAGTGTGTTTTATTTTATTGCAGTTCAGTCTTGATAACACCAATCAGATTCCAGTGTGGTCGGGGCGAAAAAGGAAAAAAAAAATCTGATTTACGACTGCTAGTCTGAACATAGCCATAGTTGCAGACAGTGCAGTGCGAGTACAGTCAGACGCACATGTGTCTGGGATTGCTTTCAGCCAAGGGAACCTTGTTTTTTTGACCCTCTGCAGTCAAAGTATCATTAGTTATATAAGACAGAGTGAAATCTTAGATTGATTAACCAGGCCTGGCTCCTCTCAGGTCCCCTCCAACCCTGTGCTTCCCTCCTCATACTGAGCTGAAAATGACTGCAGCAGACATTCCTCCACTCAAATTAACATTCTGAAGGCCTGAAGGCCGGGGGCTCCACAACATCTGAGCTGTGGCTCTCAGCCTTCAGGACAAATGATTTTCACTACTGTGTGCTTCGTCGTCACACCTGTACTCAATTAGCACGGCCGTAGCAGCCAGTGGTGCTCTATTACTGGTATTAGAGTAAAATAATAGATACTACTCCAGTCCTTGGTCAAATATTACTCCACCACAGTGAAAGTTGCTCAGTCGAATTTGTACTTTAGTTCAAATACTTATTCTATTTAGAAATTTAACTAGAGCAGGGGTTTTCAACTGATAGTGAACGAGGGACCCTGACTTAAAATGAACCTGGGGACCACTGTTGTTGTGTTGGGTGGGGATATGGGCTAAGATTAGTGCTTTTGTAACACTTGCTAAATTGCTATGCATCCCATGTGTATACAGTATGTAGCATTGCACAGAAGCGGGGATTGAACCCGGGGCTCCCACTCGCCAGACCAACCCACCGTGCCAATAGGGCTGAGCCCGATTGGCAGGGCTGCTGCATGCTGGGTCTTGGCTGGGGGCTACACATCCCACTGTTTCTCAACCAATGGTCCAGTGATTACTAATACTTTCCTAATAATAATGACTCAACAACCAGATAATCCAGTGCACTTCCCCTTCTTGAGATTCTAACTCTTCTGTTAAATGTCTTGTCCTCCCAACTTATCAGTAAAATGACTTGCATTCATGGACGGTAAGTCATAAGTCATTCAGTTCACGGTTTCTCAACTAGTGAAAAAAAAGCATACTCAGGGACAACATGCAATACCTCCATGGACCACCAGTGGTCCACAGACCAGATGTAGAAAACCCCTGAACTAGACTAGGATAAGGCCCTTGAGATGCAGCATCTCATTTTCGCTTCTGAACAAGAAAACAATCCAACAACACAGAACAAGGACGTGTAAAACATGTCAACAAGGACGTACAGTAGATCTGCTAATCTCACTATTATTGAAACTAGACTTGTACGTGCTCGTCGGCTACCGGCCTACTTGAGAACGATGCAACTTGGGAACCTACCCGTTGTCAACTTGTCATAGCACACGTTTTAACTGTCTGTCTGTGTCCCACATGGAGATCTCTGTATCTGCCTTTGTCTGAAGAGGGCAAACTGACTGACTGTGAAAAGCGGACTGGATAAGTAATCAATGTCAGGTGTGGGGTTGCCATGGCAATCAATTGGCTGAGGCAGAGGCTGGAAATTGCACAGTTGAGGGGGTTTAGGCTGATTAGGCCCACTGGCAGAGCCTGACCAGAGCCTTTTGTGGTGGTTCTGGAGAACCGTGGGTCCGACCGACTCGAGGGGGTGTGGAACGCGTTTTAACTATCTGTCTGTGTTTTGTGCCCATACTGTATATGGAGATCTCTGTAGTATCAATACCCGTTGTCATAGCACCCATTTTAACTGTCTGAAATTGCACTGGTGAAAGGATTTAGGCTGATTAGGCCCACTGGCAGAGCCTGACCAGAGCCTTTTGTGGTGGTTCTGGAGAACCGTAGGTCGACCGATACCGGGGGGAGTGAAACGCGTGTGTCGAATTTGAAGTTGGTGGGGCAAACAGTTCTCGAGTTACGTGCATTACAACTGTACACACACACAGACAGACACACACACACACACACACACACACACACACACACACACACACACACACAGAGACGTGGCACATTT
The DNA here is from genome assembly GCF_963924005.1 of Protomyctophum bolini. Classification (NCBI taxonomy): domain Eukaryota; kingdom Metazoa; phylum Chordata; class Actinopteri; order Myctophiformes; family Myctophidae; genus Protomyctophum; species Protomyctophum bolini. Next base: position 25,533,169 of record NC_137863.1, on the reverse strand, counting down.
ATTGTAGGATAGGGCTTAAGTGGCTAATTCATAATGTACTTTTTCCCTTCCCTAGAAATGTAGTAGAGTCGTAATTATCCAAAAATACAAATACTCAAGGAAAGCACAGATACCCAAAAATGTACTTAAGTACACTACAGTTATAACTAAATGTACTTTGTTACTGTCCACCACTGTTGTCTGTACTTCGTCACGCTAGTTTTCCCTTCAGTGGAACTGGCTCTCCAAGAGGAGTTTTAACTACAGTCTGTTGTCATTACATATTCAGTTTTGAATGATTTGTTTTGTCACCGTCCCAAGAGACTCGTTTTCACAGACGTGTCGTAGCAGAGTAACAGCAGGGGCGGGCGGCATATTAAATTAACAAGTCCCTTTTGATTCAGGCGTGCTAAAGAGAAAGGCACTGTCAATAGTCTTATCAAATGCTGGCTGTCTGGTTCAGCTAAATCAAACGCACCCACACTATGGATGTTATTAACTGCAGCTGTGTTTACCCTGTTATGATGACACGTGTGAAAAGGCTCCATTGTAGAAAACCTTTTTTTTACCAAAACCTCACTGTCTGTCGGACAGAGGCCTTGTATCTCTAGATACTACGTTAGTTCCATTGATCCACGAAAATGCATGCAGCCCACCCATCTGACCACTTCACTCTGTCCACACACAGCCCACCCATCTGACCACTTCACTCTGTCCACTCACAGCCCACCCATCTGACCACTTCACTCTGTCCACACACAGCCCACCCATCTGACCACTTCACTCTGTCCACACACAGCCCACCCATCTGACCACTTCACTCTGTCCACTCACAGCCCACCCATCTGACCACTTCACTCTGTCCACACACAGCCCACCCATCTGACCACTTCACTCTGTCCACACACAGCCCACCCATCTGACCACTTCACTCTGTCCACTCACAGCCCACCCATCTGACCACTTAACTCTGTCCGCTCACAGCCCACCCATCTGACCACAACTGCTCAGATGCGTGGCTGTGGAGCCACCGGCCTCCAGAATGTAATGGAACCGCTGGTCTATTTTATACTTATTGCTTGTGACTAAATAGTATCCACATTGGATCCAGTTGGAACCGTTTTGGACACACCTGTACAAGGTTTCCACCGAAATAGTCAACAGTGTCCTCCTAATGGTCACAAGTTAACCTGGTCCTCGTGGAGTTTTCAATTATCTTGTCAGGTTTGTAGCCAAAGAGAAAATTCCACCTGTGTTGAATAACATCATCTTAGGTTGTACAGCTGCAATGTTTCTTGAGTTTGTGTGTGTCAGTGTGTTCTTGATTATGAATGAACTATTGGATACAGTCGAAGGGGAGTTGAATAATTTAAAGAAATGGTTTGATATAAATAAGCTATCACCACTGAATGTAAGCAAAACTAAATTTATTGTGTTTGGAAAGTTGGAAACCGTACAATAAGTGAGGACATCAAACTCAGGATTGACTCAGTAGAAATAGAAAGAGTGGGAGAACAAATTCTTGGGACTAATCATTGACAATAAACTAAATTGGAAACCTCATATAAAGTACATAAAAGCAAAAATATCGAAATCTATTGCAATACTGCACAAAACTAAACATATCCTGGACCAGAAGTCATTATATATCCTGTACTGCTCATTCATAACTCCATATATTACATACTGCGCTGAAGTCTGGGGCAACTAATAAACTAAACTAATCAAAATGATGGATGTAGTAACGGCTTTGTTAAAGGCACATTTCACTGTATGTGATCTAGGAAGTTGGTCTACTCCAGTGGTTCTCAAACCAGATCTGATGTAAGAACACCAGCATTTGTACTATTTGTCTTTAGATGGAATTGGTCTACTCTCCCTGCAGTTTTTGCCAGGTGCTAAAAAAGACCGTACTGGTAACTGATGACCGTAGTCATAGTGACAACCGTAGTGCACACTTCTTCATGATTGACTGCCTGGCTCTAAGGCTGCCAATGGGAGACTTATTTACCCATAGAACCCATAGTCTGAACGTGGCAACAAAAGCTAATGTTATGAGCTAACTGGAGCTACAGGAGCTTGCTGCACCTGGCAGTTATGACTGAGTCATTCTTCTTTTTTTAAAGGAGGTTGTACTACGAGCTACATCAAATATAACTCACTGCTTGCCTCTACATGCCTTAATAATGATTGACTTTAATTCTAAATGAAGAACTTGGAGAATGTGGATGTTACTCTTTAATACTGTGTAGGTACATCTAACATACATTCATACAGATAGACATTCCGCTAATTATATTATAACGGAATGTCTGTCTGACTGTCTGTGTATGCATGTCTGTACGAAACACTGTCGCTGCTACTACTCACTGGCTGCACCAATGGCTCTGAATTTCCACCCAGACATTGACCATAACATTATGGAGGTCTTAAAGAGGCCCTTTTTAAATGTAACACATTTAACGCTGTTAATTTATGAGTTCATAAATTATCCCCATTGACTTATAATGGGAAGACCGAAGACTCCAATTCTGGATTTCTTGGGTAATCATGACGCATCTCCCCATATAGGCCATGCCCATTTGTGTCTAGAAAGATTTTCCACCAACTTTCTTCAAAACATAGAATCGGTACACATGATCTCTGCACCTATCTGATTAAAACACCCCAGGCAGAATTTTGTTCGGCCGTAATCGGCTTCTGAAGTTAGTGGGAGGGGCCTTTATTACAAAAATACCACAAATCACGAACGGAATGTCCAATGCACAAATGTTCAATTTTAATCACATGTCGAGGGTTGTTTATTCAACAGAGAGCCAAAAGAGATTCCATTTTCATCCATAGGGGGCGCCGCAAATGCGACAAATGTAAACGCTTGTTGCAAATACATGATTTTGCAACAAGGGGTGACTTGACATTGTAATAGGCTAGCAAAATCAGTGTGAGGGGCCTATATTTCCGAAGGCGATTGAGGCAACCATATAGACATATTTTTTCCATTTTTTCTCATGTGATCAGTGACAGAGGGAGTACACCTTCCCTCTGTCACTGATCACAAGACCCCAAGTTCTAGACCTCCAGTTTCCCCGATAGGACGTATCGCGCGGAAGGAACACGTTATTCAAACCAGTTCCTTTCCCCTCCATCAGGCCAGGGGGATGCAGTATAGAGCCCAGGATTACTAGATGTGTTTTGTGAGGGTTCCAACTTACTAGGGGACACGCAGAGAACATGCAAACAATTTTTTATTATTTCCACACATAGTTCAATGTTGAAAATTCCCCTATAAAGGGGCATGTTTGTTTTCCACTTAAGGTACACAGCTTCAGCACAGCTTCAGCTAATCAATAATGGCTATGTTTCTTTAGGGTGTGTTCATACTGTCCATCATGCTTGCACATTAGCATGCCTTGGCTTGGACACCTATGGAAATCTACCACTGTCATTATTTATTTGTTTGGTGCAGCTGGGTTTTTTGTTTTGAATCTGCTGTAGTTTTTAACCTGAACTGGAAAACCAATAAAGTCCGCCTGGGCTTTCATTCCCCTATCAAGGGACTTACTGTACATCGTAAAAGTAAGACAAAGATACAGTATATAAATAATAATAGCAGATAAGAGTACAAATGATTAATTACTGATATGGAAGAGGAACAGTTGTTCTGTGTTTCACTCACATCTGGATCATATCGTCTGGAATCTGTGCTGGAGCTCAGCTGGAGGAAACATCCTGGAAATGATTCTCACACAGAGAAGAGTCTGTCTGTCTGTCTGTCTGTCTGTCTGTCTGTCTGTCTGTCTCTCCAGAAATGTAAATGACAAGTAGTTAAATGTGTTAAAGGAATTTTAAGAAATTAAGAATTTTTATCTTCACAATGTTCAACTCTGAATTAAGTATTGAGCTGTGCAGGCAAGTGAAATGCATAATGGTGCCGTTGACATGCTTTAAAACAGGTTGGCACCATGGTTTTGGCATGATGCAGGGGGAAGGTATTATAACTAAGCATGTAATGATACACTCCACTCACGATACGATATGATGTTCACAACATTTTAAACACAAATTTATTTTCCAGACAAATGACTGAAAAATGTTATGATTTATCAGCTCCCCTCTGCAGGCCTCTACTACTGAAAGTGACTGCATGAAGTCTGTCTCATTTCTCTCCAAAAGCACTTGAATATGATGGAATATGATTAAAGCTCACAAATCGATTACATTTTTTTATTAAATCTATTGCTGGGATTAATATCGATATACGATATATCGTTACATGCCTAATTATAACATTTTGGTAATTTGCAGGCGAAATGCATTATAACATCTTGCCAATATAGTGCCAACATCTTACAACATGTTGGCATAGACTTAGTGCAGGTGAAATACATTATAACATGTTGGGATAGTGCAGGTGAAATGCATTACAACATGTTGGGATAGTGCAGGTGAAATGCATTACAACATGTTGGGATAGTGCAGGTGAAATACATTATAACATGTTGGGATAGTGCAGGTGAAATGCATTACAACATGTTGGGATAGTGCAGGTGAAATGCATTACAACATGTTGGGATAGTGCAGGTGAAATACATTATAACATGTTGGGATAGTGCAGGTGAAATGCATTACAACATGTTGGGATAGTGCAGGTAAAATGCATTACAACATGTTGGCATAGTGCAGGTGAAATGCATTACAACATGTTGGGATAGTGCAGGTGAAATGCATTACAACATGTTGGGATAGTGCAGGTGAAATGCATTACAACATGTTGGGATAGTGCAGGTGAAATGCATTACAACATGTTGGGATAGTGCAGGTGAAATGCATTACAACATGTTGGGATAGTGCAGGTGAAATGCATTACAACATGTTGGCATAGACTTAGTGCAGGTGAAATGCATTATAACATGTTGGGATAGTGCAGGTGAAATGCATTACAACATGTTGGGATAGTGCAGGTGAAATGCATTACAACATGTTGGGATAGTGCAGGTGAAATGCATTATAACATGTTGGGATAGTGCAGGTGAAATGCATTACAACATGTTGGGATAGTGCAGGTGAAATGCATTATAACATGTTGGGATAGTGCAGGTGAAATGCATTACAACATGTTGGGATAGTGCAGGTGAAATACATTATAACATGTTGGGATAGTGCAGGTGAAATGCATTACAACATGTTGGGATAGTGCAGGTGAAATACATTACAACATGTTGGGATAGTGCAGGTGAAATGCATTACAACATGTTGGGATAGTGCAGGTGAAATGCATTACAACATGTTGGGATAGTGCAGGTGAAATGCATTACAACATGTTGGGATAGTGCAGGTGAAATGCATTACAACATGTTGGGATAGTGCAGGTGAAATGCATTACAACATGTTGGGATAGTGCAGGTGAAATGCATTACAACATGTTGGGATAGTGCAGGTGAAATGCATTACAACATGTTGGGATAGTGCAGGTGAAATGCATTACAACATGTTGGGATAGTGCAGGTGAAATGCATTACAACATGTTGGGATAGTGCAGGTGAAATGCATTATAACATGTTGGGATAGTGCAGGTGAAATGCATTACAACATGTTGGGATAGTGCAGGTGAAATACATTACAACATGTTGGGATAGTGCAGGTGAAATGCATTACAACATGTTGGGATAGTGCAGGTGAAATGCATTACAACATGTTGGGATAGTGCAGGTGAAATGCATTACAACATGTTGGGATAGTGCAGGTGAAATGCATTACAACATGTTGGGATAGTGCAGGTGAAATGCATTACAACATGTTGGCACAGTGCAAAATGTTGGGTATGATGCCGATGCAGTTGAAATGTTTTGTTGGCACCAGTGCAAGAACACAACACTGGCCGTTTGTTGTGCATGTAAACGCAATACTGTAGCCAGTGAAATAGGCTTTATTTACATATCCGGACCAAACATGTGGACTTTGTCATGAAAGAATTAGTTAGAACGTATTGTGTAAATTGTTTATCAGTGATGACAATCAATATAACAGCCCTGCACCCTAGCCAACGCTCCAAGGACATGATCCACCCCTACCCTTCCCGCACACTTAGATCAGCGGACACAGGATGTCTGTCCGAACCTTCCTCAAAACACCCTGGCCAACTCTCCACACGTCCTGGACTCTTCTCTCTCCTGGCTCCCAAGCTGTGGAATGACCTCTGTCGGGACTGAAGACTCACTCCACATTTTCCAACAGTCTGAAAATTCACCTCTTTAGAATCCACCACTCTTTAAAATGGCCCTTAGGAGATGTAACCTGCTCAGTGGCATTGTGGTTAGTCCGCCCTGAGACTGGAAGGTCGGGGTTCGATGATCCCTGGCCAGATCTTACCAAAGGCTGAAAGGGTTGGATTGGGATAAGACCCTGCAACATATTAGCGTCATGTCCAGGGGGTGTACTTGTACATCATGTCCAGGGGATGTACTTCTGTCTTGTGCATCAAGCTGCCTCACGCTACAGAAAAAGGAGATATAATTGGCTCCTGCCCTATGGCCCTCATGGCTCGGCAAGGCTTACTTTACTTACTTAATAGATGTAGTGTAAAGGCAGGGCATTGTTCCATGTTAAGCTACACTGTACTGGACATTTTGTCCGAATGTGGTGCATCTGTGCACCTCACCCTCATAATCCTCTCTAGTGGTTGAGCTGGTGCCAATCTCACTGCCAGTCTCTTTATGAACAACCCCCATACCAGGGGAGGCAGGCAGTCCATGTCTCCTCTTTAAAAAATTGTGGTGTTTTATCATGCACATTAGTGAGGACCAATTATATGAAGAGATGTTGAAAAGTGGTCATTAAGAATTACCACAAATGTTGTTTTGATACCATGGTATCTAGCATTGATGTTTACCTGGTATTCTAGTTACTTTGTTACTTTATTGTATTCTTTGCACAATATTTACATAACTATTTAAGCCGTGGTTTGTTGATTAGAGTTCCTGTTATTTAGTCTGATCTTTGGAAGTCACGCTGGATGGCCTGAAAAATACCTATATTGTAAATGCATGCATTCAGACAGACTACATATGTACATACTTACTGTATATACCCACATATACAGTACCACCACATACTAGGTTTTTATCATAGTGACTAAATACTGGCTGGCTTGTGTGGTCTGCATATAAAATCTAATAGTAGGGTGCAAATCGTGTGTGTGTGTGTGTGTGTGTGTGTGTGTGTGTGTGAGACACTACTGTAGTAGACAGCAGTGGAAAGTGTCCATCTGGAAACTTTAATGAACTGAAGTGACTTGGAACACTGACTAGTGTGTAGACCCAAAACGTGTGTGTGTGCGACAGTCTGTCTGTCTTTCTCAGGTGTAGTTCTCACTTTAAATCACAGATCTCCTCTGCTACAGTAAAGTATATAACTCTTCTGCTACAGTACAGTATGTAACTTGCGGTGCATTTGTAAACTCACTCAGACTACAGTGTAAGCACTCTGTCTTCAGTCATACATTTGACCAATTGATTTAATCGTTTTTTTTTAAGTCGAGTTTTGGTGGGAAAATATGATACTTATTTTTTATATTTACTTTATGTTTCCATGTCATTATAGGCAACACATAAAATGTAAATCTACAAGCTATACGTTATTTTTGCACACCACCGTTGTACAACAAACTAGAAGTGGTTAATCAGACTAACCAAATTGATAAAATGTATAATCGACCAGTCGATTGTACATAATCTATTAGATTTTCACGTTGATTCATTGATTTAAAAAAAAAAGTCTAATCATAGATTATGTATTATTATATATAAATATAGATATTATTAAGTCTAATAATAAATGAATAAAAATCACACCCGTGTGAAGTGAGTGGTGCAACTCCGTGTGGAGGTCCCCGGGGGATCCACGGAAGTTCCAGACCACACAGGAACCCGGGCCAGGGTGCTGGCCCGGTTCCGGCGAGCCACCCCGCTTCCGAAACAGTCGAGAAATGACAGTTACCATGTGGGGGGTCCCCGGGGGGTCCCCAGAACATACAGACCACCAGGAACGTTCCCAGGGGGCTGGCCCGGTTCCCGGCGAGCCGCCCTGCGTCCGAGACGGTCGAGAAATGACAGAGTTACCAACCAAGATATTTTGTGTTTGGACAGACAGACCTAGGGGCACACATAGCTGTGTAATGGAGTGGTTGCACTACTCAAAATTGAAATAGGATAGTTGTTGCCCTAATCTGATTCCACAACCGATAATAGTACTTTTTTGTATCAATGTAACTAACTATAACAAACTATGATGTGGTTACTTGTTTGTGCAGGGTGGAGGAGAACAATGATCTGCTGCTGCTGTTCAGAACTATGCGCAGGTACTGTCAGAGACGAGCTGAGAGATACACAACCTACCAAGGCTTCCAGGTAGGAGTACACACACACACACACACACACACACACACACACACACACACACACACACACTGATGCGTGCGCTACCTTTGCCTGCTGGCATGGGGTCCGTATTGTTTGAGTGCAGTGTTCATTGCACTTACGTAGCGTCATGCTACAGTAGCTAGTAATGTGTACTCACAGAGTACCTTGATGTCTGTGTAATGCCCGGGATTCGTGTGGAAAACCAATGTCTTAACCACTTGTTTAGGGATTTTTTTGGCTTTTGGTCATCAGTCAGAGGCTCTGAGAGCCACTGTACCAGTTTGGTTTAACGGTTAACCAGTTGCTTTTACTGGGTTGCTTGTTTTTTTTCTGTCTTTACTGGTCTGTAGATGTGGATTGTTACTTTCTCCACTTTAAGCTTTGTTTCGCTGTGTCTTTACTGGTCTATAGATGTGGATTGTTACTTACTCCAATGTAGTCCTCACCAGGGTTTCTGTGCTGTTCTCAGGTCAGATTTCTCTGTTTAACAGATAAGATGGTTGGTCTCAGAGGTCATGCATCAGGTTGTGTCCATTCGGTTGGTTGACACTGATGGAAGCTTTCTTTCTTTCTTTCTTTCTTTCTTTCTGGAGTGTCTTCAGGCCGGGACTGGGACTCAACCTTCTTGTGTTTACTATTCACTCCATGTGAGATTGATCTGTCCATAAATGCAATCGAATGTCATCACACCCTGTGCTGTAGCTACAGTACACTCTAGTGAGTCTATACAATCTTGAGTTCTATCAAATGACATTAATTGTCGCTTTAAAGAGTAAAGTGTAAACTAGTTGATGTGAGGGGAGCCTCACTCTTACACTTGAAGGAATAGTTCAGATTATTTTTTAATTAAGGTGTATAAAATACTTTTGGTGAAATTTTAAGTAGTTCCGGTCATTTTATGGGGGGCACAGGGGGCCACGCATTAAAAGTAAATTAATCGACAAAACTAACGTAATTTGTATTGTTGACCTTATTTCTAAAATATTAGTGCAACTTTCGTTCATTTTTTACCCCTCTATCACACGTGTTTTGTGTCCATATCACTACGCCCAAAAAATGTGATAGAGGGGTCAAACTCAAAGTTGAACAAAAGTTGCGCTAATATGCAAATATATTGCAAATATATTCACAGTGCAAACCAGTGAAAGGGAGGATTTTCAAACCTCCTTAAGTCCGACTCTAGCAGGGCTCGAAATTAACTTTTTTACTTGGTAGCACTGGTGCTCCCAAATTCAGAATGAAGGAGCACCAGAAAAAAATTAGGAGCACCCACCAAAATTTTACGAGCACCAATATGTAATCGATTTTTTACATTAATTATTATTACACTTGTAGCCTACAGCAGTGGTTCCCAACATTTTTCATGTCAAGCACCCTCAAATTGACACTCATTAGCCCACGGACCCCCATTTGAAAATATATGCCAGGGACCCCCATATGAGAAGATTTTTACGGCTCTAGCAGTGATTTTCAGTTATTTACATTTCAAGGACCCCCAGTTTGACCTGAATTAGGCTACCGTTCCCCATTTCTATCTCTGGGACCCATAAAATCAAAGTTAATTTAACTGAGTGTACAAATGTACAGTGAAATTGGTTTACCCATAGTATGTAGTACACTCTCAGAGTTTCAGACCCATAAGGGTCCATTTGGTTCCTAACTATCATTTAACCGAGGACCCCTAGGGATCCCCGGACCCCACTTTATATATATATATATAGGCCTACTGTATATATTTATGAGAAGTTATTTTCATAACGTCATCATAAATGTGTGTGTGTGACTCCACACATTCCATTCAATTGAGCCCTTTTGTTGTCTCTCACAGCTGAGGACCTCAGGTCCAGCTGATGTTGATCACCCAATCAGTCCACGGACTGACGGGAGGTTAGAGGAAGTAGAAGAAGCCAAGGAGATATTTCTTTAAACAATCATAACTCTGGACAGGAATGGACTAGGAACTTACTTTTTTTTTGACATGCTCAGATCTTTATGCTCTACAAGTTTAAATCATCTCGCGGGAGGGAACCGGCCCGCGACACTTTCGGTCGCGATCGTTTTGGTCGCACTACAGTAATTATATGCAGTAGCACTGGTGCGCCCAGTTATATTTTGAGATCGCACAGATTAAAATTCAGGCGCATTTGCGACCAAAATGGTCGCTATTTCGAGCCCTGGACTCTAGAATCGCTGTCCTTGGTCGATATTCTGCCATCCACATTTCGGATTTAATTTGTGCCTTTGTACCGCGACGCTGCCGCCATGTAAAAGCTTCTGACCAAAGGTAGAGAGTGTGTGCATGTTCCAATGTCGTTATATATCAACAAGGATAGATTAGTCTGATGACCGTCTTGATCGAAGGCTGTGTCTGTATCACAAATGACTTTAGATCTTTAGTTAAACTTTCAGAGTGACGCATTACTTTACCTGTGTTAGCTATAGGGAATAGGGATGTCCCGATACGTTTTTTTGCTCCCAATCCGATTCCGATTTATATTTTATAGAGCACATTTATGCCATATCACAATAGTATAATATCCCAAATCACAGACAATATCCAATCTAATATCATAATATGGATATAATATTGATACTAGGCATGTCCCGATCCGATTCCGATCATTTGACAATGACGTGATGTAATCCCTTGGTGTTACTGTACATTAGCAACGGAAATAGGCTACAGCTCGTAGTGACTGATGCGTTCCGCCTGTCCCCGCACCCGTTAACTTATAAAAGTAAAATTTACCACCCATTTCACCCGTCAAACTCGGATCCGTGGATACCCGACCCGTTGCAGGACTCTGGCCTGAGTCCTGTAAAAGCTGACATTTGTGTGTATTTCTGTGCATTTATATACAGTATAAGTGTACGCCCAATGATGTCAAACGTCATAAAGAAATAGGGTATTTTTTTTCGTTTTTTGTATATTTTACGTCTAATAGGACAAACAGCTGATCTGTAACTCACAATCCATCACAAGCTTATAGATATTTTGAAACATTTGAATATTTTGAATAATTTGTATCCACTTTTTAATTAAAAAATTATCTTTCATTATTATTTTCCCAATGATATATTTCACGTGATGTCTTCATATGAGGGGAGATACATCTGAGAAGCTTCTAACTCCAAGCCCAGAGTGTAATGTAGATAAGTACATGTACAGCTGTGTGAGGAACAGCCTCATGGTAAATGTCCAGACAGGACTCCGCTGATTAGTTTGGGCAGAACGTCAAGCAGAAAATCAAACTGCTGGAGCAATATGGAACCTATTCTTGTGTTTACTTGGACGAGGGAGTGAGGGGGGAAGGGGGGTTGGGGGACGGGGGACGGGGGGGGGCACTAGCCAAGTTGGCTCAGCTAAAGGAAGATTAACCCACATTTTCCATACCGGCCCAAGCGCTGCTAAAATGGCTGAATCGTAGATGTTTGCCTGCCAGGAATGTTATTATTACGGAGAAAAAGGCAGTTCAACATTTGAAAACTGGTTCCCCACACACACATACACATGCTGTGTGTGTGTGTGTGTGTGTTGTTACTTTATTGGTCTGTGTGGAAAGTTAGTTGTTTTTTTGTCAGCACAAAAAAAATGCACAAAAACATACAGAACCAAAAGAGTTTCCATAACATTGCTGCGGCTGGGCAGTAACATTCTATCTCCATATTTTATCTTCTTTTTTTTCATGAAATGCCCTATTTAAATCCCTATTTTATCATTTGCAAAAGTAGTGAAAATAGTCAAACAAATAGTACAAGATCTGTAGATTTTAGATTTGTGGTTTTAGTCTTTAATACATTTTCACCTATGCCCAAAATAGGGACGCCAGGTTGAACATGGTTAACTCTCTGTGGGTTTTATAACCCAAGTTTTGGACTAATGGCCTAGACGAGTTGGACTAGTTTGTTTTTAATTTAAAATATGTAAGATTGCCGCCTTCACTACCGTAAATGGTGCATTTATATAGCGCCTTTATCCAATGCGCTTTACATAGATTGTGCATTACATTCACCCATTCACAGTTTCACACACACATTCATACACCGCCTGAAAATGGCCATGCAAGGCACCAACCAGCACATCAGGAGCAATTAGGGCCGGGGTTCAGTGACATTTCGACACTAACTCTGGGGGAGCCCGGGTTCGAACTGGCAACCTTGCGGTTACCATACGGCCACTCTACCCCTGACCCACTGCTGCACCGTCTACATAGCTCTCGGTTGCTAGGCGATCCGATAAACAAGAAATGGTCCGTCAGTGAAAAAGTCCCCTTCCGTCCACTTCAATGTTAACTGGATTTTTAAAACACATTTATGACTTTGTTTGTGATCGAAACAAGATCTGTCTTGAGCACATGAGTATAGGAGATACTCCTTGGCCTCTGGGGAGTGCATTCAAGGCAGATCAGGGCAGTATAGGTAACAATGTGAAAATGTGCCTCATGGTGGCCCTATAACAGGCCGTTCTGGATAATTTGGGGCAGAGGTTTGTCGTTTGCATCCAGGGAGTGTGTGTGCAAAGTTTGACATCGACCGGATTAGTGGTGCCAGAGATTAGCTGGTAACGGACGGATGGACACACACACACAGACACACGGACGGACGGACGGACGGACGGAGGGCAAAACATACTCTCTCCCCATGCCTTCGCCCTGGTGGAGACAATGAGTTAACACGAGTTTGTGACTAAATAATAACTACATTGGTTCCACTGGAACATACTGTAGGTTCTATATTTTCCCATTTTCTGCAAAATAATGGTTTTGGATTTACAAGGTTTACACCCGACAGCGACGATTATATTACAAACGTATGACTGTCTTGTCTGTCTGCATGTGGAAAGATGTTTGACACAGACTGTACACACAATGTCTTCAATACCAAACACCATGCTGACTTAAATGAGCCTCATCCAACAGAACAAACACACAGATGCCAAAACACATATGACTCATTATGAGATTACATTTCAAGTTAAAATGACCAAATATAAAGCAGCGTTGACTGATGACGGCACTCAGTGGGAACACAGGCATGATTGGCTCTTTAGTGGAAAGTCAGACAATTTTGAAATATTGCTTTTTCATATGCTTGTCCATTGACTTCAATTAATTCCTTCAGAACCTGAACTTGACGTTTTTCGTGCTCTCCCTGTTTATGTGGCATGGTTACAGACAGTGCTTAACCAGGTTACAACCGGTTACCAGGATACAATCAGCAACATCTGTGCTTTCGGCCTGTTGGAATTAGTAGCAGTGAGCACCGTAGCGCATTCTGATGCCTCAGACTGGTGGAATAGGAACTGCACTGTTAGCGGATTTAGAACCAGCTAGTGTTATTGTCTCCGTCCGCCATAGCAAAAATATCATGTAAATCTGACAAAGGGGATAACGGCACAAGGAGATGATGTCAGTGAGTAAAATATTCTCTGGCACACACTACGATGTGGCAGACAAAAACTTTTTATCGTCCACACGGCAGCACAATATATACTCTTATGTACTTGGACTGCTTTTTTCCATCGACACCAATAATTCTCTTCATCAAAAACAATTGAACTGCCATTTTTGGCAAATGTTCCGTGGTTAAATATCTTAGCCCTAGCTGGAGTTTTACAAATGCATTTGCGTGTGTATGAAAGGCCCAAACACATCACACACACACACACACACACACACACACACACACACACACACACACACACACACACACACACACACACACACACACAATGTCTTTACGTTTCTCTTGACTTGTTGTTTTCCACCATTCTCTGTTGTTTAGAACTGGGTAATATAGCATGTTTGGTGTCTTGTGAGCAGTGATGTACCATACGGCATGCACACCATCTAGTCCAGTGGTTGTCAACCCTTTTCATAATAAGGAGTGGGGTCCCTAATTTAGTTGACATTAGAGCCACGGACCTGTTTCTCACACCCTTAGAATATGTGTTATGTCGTTGGATATGATATTGTTAAGAATTCCATTCCATATTGATGTGGTTCAGAGAACAGCTAAACTATTATACTGTAGAAATAACAATTCCTCAAGGACCCATGGTGATTGCTGGATACCACAAGGAGAACCACTGCTCTAGAGTTTCTCTGTTTGATGTGTTGTCTAGAGTCTAGACGACACATCAAACAGAGAAAACTAGAAAATAAGCTTTGCCACAACATACTGTAAGTTTGTCAAGTGAAGACAAACCATTGTACCATGCAAATAAACCATAGAGACAGACTCCATACATGCTTTAATTTAACAAAAAAAAGGTTTATCTTTATTAAAATATCTTAAAAACAGCAATGTCACATACACATTTAACTGTACATCATTGTTTTATTCACATACGTTATAATTCAGTAATTATAATTGAGAGGGAAGACGTACAGAAGAGTAACTTTTCACATTACTATATTGCATTAATACATTGCTATTATACCTCACTCCTCATTGACTGGAGTTTATAAGTTAAATGAAAGATAATTCACAGGAAATCTCCAAAGTTGAGCAATTGTATGTGACATTCTCCTGATTCAGGGGCCCGGTTTAATGGTTACAGGTTAGAATCCAACACATGAAGCTTTTCCAGTTGTTGTTTCAGACATTGAGCCAAAACCAAACAACAGTTTGATGTTACTCAAAGGGATACCTTGACACTTGGCTAGGTTATCTATAGATTTCCTTAGCCATATTCTGCTTAACTTAACCACTTAAATCCTATATACTTCATTGCCTGGGGTCCTCCAGGGGTCCATACTTGGTGCCACCCCCCCTCTACACCAAATATCTTTGCCGTAAATTGCCTACTTTTGTTGAATGTTTGCCTGTTTTCCTTGAATGATCGCCTAATATGACATGCCCAGAATAGGGATGCTAAGGTTCATGTGGTAAAAGGTGCATTTAACATTGAATACATTTTGGACTATGTGTCTGCTACATTTGGACCAACAACTTTGTTACCCGAAAATCACTTGTGAATGAATGAAGACATTACCTTGTCAGGTAACCGTCCGAAAGTCTGAGTAACTAGTCTGAGTTGCAGCGTTGGGACGTGAATGTCTCCGCTCATGAACAGACAGAAATATGGCGGAAAACAGGAATTTTGTATGAGACAACGGAAAGAATCTATTTTGCAAGCAAAAAACTAAAAGCTGATCAAGCAGCTTTGCCAAAGCATTTTGAAAGCAGAATGCTTTCTTTCTTCTCCTTGTGACCAACCGCACCTGAACGCAGGCCAAGTAGGAAGAAAAACATTTCACTAATTCGGACCCTCCATACCCGAGGACCATGTTAACGCAGCATTAGCTCATGTATTGCAAACCTCTAATGAACTGCAGACTGCAGCGAAGGCTGGGACGCAATTCATAATGGAAATATTATTTTCTTCAGTGTGTGTGTGTGTGTGTGTGGTGGGTGGTTCTCAAACGTTTATTTAATTTCAAGGACCCCCAGTTTGGTATACATTACACCCCCATGCAGACTTGTAATAGACCATTTGGTTCCCAACTACCACTGGGGGTCCCCGAGACCACCGTGCTCTGCATCATGCTGTAGATCCAAATGACAGGCTGTCAAATGTCAAGGTCAACCCTTTGAACTAGCAGGTTAGCTCCTATTAGCACAAGTGTTGCCGTATCTGTATATCGTATTCAGTAATAAAGTACATCATCTCATCTGCCTTTTATAAACGACTTTGGGCTTGTTTTGCTGTAAAGTCCCTTGTACATTTTGGTAGTGGCAGGTTGTGTTTTTTGGGGCCTTGTTTCTAAAGTGTAGTTGCGTATTTGGGCTTCATTCCTAATTCCTAAAAAAACAATGGTTCTCAAATCTTTTCATGTCAAGGACCCCCAAATTAATATGCATTTGGACTCCCATCTGAAAATATTTGTTGTTGTGACAGGGACCCCATATATGATTTGTCTTGTTAAAAAGTTTCAAACACATTCCACATTTAGCAAATTTGAAGATTCTTTTTAAATAGCCGATGTATGTAAGGTTTAAGTGGTTCAACTCATTTTGATGCTATATTAACTGCAAAAAAAAGCCTCAATGATGCATGTGTTTGTGTTGATGAATGTGAGACAATCAGAAGTAGATACAAAATGTGTAAGCTAGCTAAGAATGAACCGATCAAGTCTTTCTAAAGAAATATCGACATAGTTAATTATCCTAAACCGTTTGATATTTTAATGTCACATGTTTTTCTTCTAGAGTTGGCCACGTAGTAGCAAAGACAAGGAATGTTTTGCTGCGTTCACACGGACAGATGCAAAAGCTACACCGCTACAAAAATGTTGAGCTGGTTTCAACTTCAGATATAAAGCTACCAAAATCTTTGTATGTTTTGCATCTGCCTGTGTGAACGAAGCATTTTTGTAGGACTTATTTCAATAGACTTGTTACGACTATTAGCTTGTGATACATTTAGAAGTACATATTGTTTTGTAAGAGGAATGTTCACAATACTACAAGCTTGTTTTACGGTCGCTACAGCACAAGTGTTGACATCTGATATAAAACTGGCGTCATATAAACCCATCTAACTGCAGCTTTGCAACAACAATTCCACCCAAATCTTAAGCCTGATATATTCTTAGTTGATCATTGGAGCCGCACACTGAACATAGCAGGTATTGCTATTTTTCCCATGCGCGGCAGGATGCACAACCACGTATAAATCAGGCATTTTACAGCGCTCCCCCTTCAAGCACAGATGTTATTGGCCAGACGGAGCGTAGCTCAGTGGTAGCGGCCGATGGGCAGAGTCTTCAGACAGGTGAAGCTGTTAGGATACTTGGCCAGGATGACAGGGTTTCCGTCCATGCGGACCTCGTTGAGGTTTGGGCGGAGGTAGTAGGTGTTGTTGCCTTTACAGAAGGTGTCTGTGCTGATTTCAGTGATGTTGTTATTCTGAAACAACATAGAGGGGAAATGGTGGCGTTTTAGAGCTGGGCAATTTGTTATTATACATAAACAAATCAACACAAAATTTTATAAACTGTTATAATCAACTAAATCAACCACTTTAGCCCTTTAGTATCCTTCCTTGGTCGCATAGAAAATATAGCAGAATTAGCCGATCTACAAGCTCACGTCGCATCGAGATGTATTGTTAGGTTGTGGATCTGCTATTTTCAACAAAAAATAAATAAATTGAGGCAAAGGTTTTAAATACAAATTCATGCTGTGTTCACGGTATCAGCGATTACTATTATTATCATAAATATACCTGTAGATGGACGATGCGTACACTCTCTGGGATCTGAGGAACAGCCTCCAGTCTGTTGTCAGCCAGGAAGAGGTTGGCCAGTTTTGTGAGTTTCTGTTGGAGAACAACATACAGTAAGTATCCTGGTTTGGACTGGGTGTTGTCTGAGACTTAAACACCATTTAACCTCAGACTAAACTCAGTCAACAGAGATGTACTCTGCCTTTCCTGAACGACTCTCATCCAAACTTGTATAGTACTAACTGACCTGTGGAGGGCACAGGCCCTATGCCGTGTTTGAAAAGTGTGTACTGGATGCATGGTGATGAGTGACTTTCCATACAATGATTGGCATTTATCAAAAATAAACTTGACATTAAGTCTGTACCATACGCTGCTAGCCGGCTAATAAGCCAGACCGAATCAGCCATTGGCAAAAACAAATGTTTTGTGTGATTTGAGTCTGGCTTATTAGCCAGGCTAATACGCTGCAGCAGGCACACGCCCATTTTCAAGGCGAACAGTCCATTTTGATTTTGCAACATGACTAGAAATAATTATTGCTGTTCTCCTACAAAATATACATGACGCTTTCCTCTCCTCCACTTGCTGTGACAGTGATAGTGTGTGTATAATGTTGAGAACAATTCATTTGAGACGTTCACAGTTCTCAACTTGAATATACAATCTTTTCTTTCGGCTTAATTTGACATGCCACTCAGCTAAAGCCAAATAACTAGCCATGCGTAGCAATGCATGGCAAAGTGATCTGATCTGTTGTGATGCTTAGGAGACCTCATGTGCCTACTCCTATATCTCAACATCCGTATGAGGGTGTATGTGACTTTACTCGGCCTCTGCCAGCTTTCACATTTCACATACTGTAAATGAAGATGAACATGAAAATGTACAGTATGAGTGTGATTCACACTCATTCTGTAGCTGTTTCACACTGTACTGGGTGAAACAGCTTCATTATGTGTGTTAATATGAGAGTTGAAACTAGTATGCTGCCACACTCGCATGCACACATTTCTCCTGTGCTTGTTTCGTGATCACAGTTATTACTACCGCCACCAAGGAAGGATGTTATGTTTTAACCCTGTTTGGCTTGTTGTTTGTCTGTTTAGCAGCATGACTTGAGAATGTTCTTGTGCAAAAACAATTAGTTGGTAAATGTTTGGGTTTAAATGGTCAAAGGAAAAGGTCACAAACACTGGAGCTAAATTAAATAATAATCACTCATAATCTCATGTAGAAATGGAACATTTACAGTGCCACAGGTCTCTATTGTCTGCCCAAAAGATGAACAAGGGGGAGGTTGTTAACAAGCTGCTGTTTGAGAACAAGCCAGTCTCTTCCACCTGCAACACGGGGATGAACTATACTATAGCATGGTCAGACAACTCATTCTGTATTGCAAAATATTTTAAGGCCATATGCCTATTGCCTAACGAAAAACATACAGATACAGCTATGAACTGTGAAAACGAGCAAGGTGCATGGAGTCAGGTGCCCTGGTTTAGATCCTCTGTACCTTGAAAGCGTTGGCTTTGACTCCCTTGGTCCTGAGCAGGTTGCTGTTGGCATTGAAGACGGTGAGTTTGGACGGAAGCATGGGCAGCTTGACCAGCTGGTTCTCTGCCAGAGACAGCTCCTCCAGCATGCTGAGCTTAGAGAACGCCCCGTCCTCGATCTCCGAGATCAGGTTCCCCGTCAGGTCGATCCTCCTCAGGGTCACTGTGGAGTGGACAGTGCAGCAACACAAATCACTGTTTAAAAACAGACAAACCTGTTCAGTCCATACGTTTCAGGCCATCTCTCCAATGTCTCGATGGAGAGACCCGGGATTCGAAACCTGATCTACAGCATGGGAGACCAAACATGTATCGCTCATGCAACAACTTGGAATTCCCTGTTTGCCAGCGAAGAGTAGTTGTCCTGAATTGCTTTGAAAGACCAGGACAAAATGTGTCTTTCATATTCTGATCCGAGTCCGACCAGATAGGGATACAAAGTTTTAGAACTCCTGGGCCCATGTCGACAAGACAATAATTTATCTTCAAGTTAACAAGGTGTAGCTTGAAGATAATATTGTTGCATATTGATCACACATGCGTGCGCCGTGCATCATTATATAAATGAGGCATTTATCCTGGTTATTGTCTGAAACTAATAACTTACCAATGTCAACAAAGTCTTTGGAGGTGATCTTCTTGATCCTGTTGTAGCGGGCGTACAGGTACGCCGTCTCTTTTGGAAGTGTGGGCACGGCCTTCATTTCTGGACTCACTTCCTCACAGTAAACGGAACCCGTCAGACACACGCACAGCAGGCATGTTGGAAGATCTACGGCACAGTAGAGAGTAAAGACACACACACATCAATACTACTACACAGACCACAACCAAATGGACTCTTCTGGATCTATTTGGTTAGTCTAGGCAGCCGCAGGACGCAAACCACAGTCCTAGAGACCTCTAAGTGCCTGCAATTCCCCAAGAATACACAAGGCAGGTGAAGCCTCCTGTTTTCTCTGGCATAGAGAAAGGATGAGAGGGGCAGTGATTTTTTGATTTTGGATGGATTATAATGGCATCTTTGATGTATTTACAAACTGTTACATTTGTACTCTCTCAAAGTTCAGTTAAAAGGTGCAATAGACAACATGCAGCCACTAGATTCCACACTCTCAAAAACACTTCTGTTTAATTAGGTCATTTTTTCCCTTGCTCACATCTGTAAGGCAGCAGTTATGCAGTTTGAAACATTGTAACCGGCCGCTTTCTACATGTATTTCTTCCACACTATTGGCACTACACATAAATATGTTTCTTTGTACTTTGTAGGCCATCCTTGGAAGATCCTCCTGCTATGGATTGGCACTGCAGATTTAGATTGGAATTGTAATACTTTAGAAGTTTAGATAATCTAGTGCAGTGCCAGTTAGGAGCGGGCCGGTACTGGAGAAACACTCATCCAATCTATTTCAGCACTCAACACTGTGTTTCCTTGCGTCCTCAGCAATGCATGTGAAGTAGATGCATGAATTGTTCTGGAGGCAGGGACAGACATACAGAGATGCAGACACACACAGAGATAGGCACAGTAAACTTTGCAGCAAACAAAGGTTTATGACATTGGTTCCCAATGTAGGGCCCAGGGATCTTGTATGGGGGAACCGTTAGGAACTAGAATCGATAATTAGAACTGGAACCGGTCCGGTATCCTACTCACAAAAATGATACTGAAACGATAACCAACCCTACATACAAGGCATTAACCCATTTAGACCTGAAAAGGCCTTGGAAAACCTAATGCAGTTTTATGAAAGATACCCTAAAACCTGAGGTCTTTCTGCGAATCCGTAACTCCTGAATCCGGAAAGGTACCAAACGGGGCTACAAAACTACAAGGAGACGTGCACGCACTCCCGGCTTCAGAGATCAAGTAACGCTGCCGCGGCAGATGGTTTTAAGGCGAAAGTAACGTGGCTGCGGCAGCCGTGATAAATGGGGGTTAAGATCGTGTCAGTGATGATGGCAGGGTTTCTTCAAGCTCTGGCTGAACTTTGTGTGTTAAGGAAACGACAAAACCAGCCTCCTCTTCTGAGTATTCTTTTGTGAACATCCAGTCACTGGATAATCACTTACGTGAACTAAAGAGCGATTCCTGGCCGGTCAGACTGTTTGTTGAACGTCACTCCTCTACTTTCTCTCTCCATGTTTCCTGTATCACTACGCTGTATCTTTCAAATATAGATACAGTGAGTCCCTCCCAAAAGAATGAGGGCACCAGGAAACATGGCTCCATCCAACTCTATGGCAGCGGTGGCCGAACAGATTGCGGAGCGGTCTTGATACCGGAAGGTCGCCAGTTTGAATCAGCGGTCCGACACGTTAAAAATGACCACCGCTGAATTGCCCTTGGACAAGGCATTGAACCACTACCATGAAATGTTCTATGAAATAAGCAGGGCCTGGCTGTAAACAAGTATCTGATGGTTAGTCCAGTTACCCTGGGTAAACATAGTACCTTTCCTTTTCTTTACAATGCTCACAACTTAGAACTAGATCTAGATCCGCTATTTTCACTATTTACATTATTTCTGTTCATTTTTATCAAGTGAACTGCCACCGTGTGGCCATAGAGGGTAGTTAGCTGTGCCAGCCGGAATTGGTCATTTTCAGTCACTTTCACTTCCGTTTTCCTCACTCGCAGATCGAAAAAGAAGGGACTCCAGAACACTGTCTTCAAATGCAGTGAAAAGGTCTATTAGGGAACCCGCAAGGTTTAGGCCTATACCTATATCTTTAACCATTGTAATAAACAGCTTATGTTAGCAATAGCTTGTGGTGTTTATCTTTCACCAGAAACGATAATATTTCGATCGCGATGCCATGAAAAATGACCATTAATGATCTTGACCGCAGACAGTGCTCATAGGTTCAGACTTCAGAGAAAAGAGCCAAAGAAGATACTACTTTTAATGGGATGGAATGCGTGCGCACGTTTCCTGGTGCTGGTGGTATGCAAGGCTAGCAACCGGGCCAGTGTTAAAAGTAGATTTTCACAGGTAGAGGACAATTTGATAATTGTTAGTTACTCATTCATAACATTTTATTTGTGGTGAAAAATCCATCTCATTCCTAATAAAGATCATTGTGTAACTTTCACATTTTCTCTGTATGGATATACTCATGGCACCAATAGCAGTTTGATTATTATATTATTTTCAGATATACTAATCGACAACAAAAACTCCCCCTGTATAAGATTCGGAGATTGTTTAGTCCACTCCTTGCTAGTCAGTGATCTTAGGGCAGACCAAACCAATGCAACTAGTTGCAACAAAACCGTTTTAAGGCCAGTCCACACCGTCACCAATACAACTCCTTGCAACTTAGTGATTAATGTCACTGATCTAGGATCTGAACCATCTAACTGTAATGTAAATGAAAGCTGTGTTCATTCTTCATTGTTTCATACTAGAATTTCGCCGCCCTTTGGGCGGCTCAAGTTACGTTGCAGCGCAATATGGGAAGAAGGAAATTGCGGGAGTTGACAGACTCCACTTCATGTTTCAGCTGTGTTTTTAAACTCAGTAGTGTACCCTGCACACAGCGCACACTCTCAATTGCAGCTGGAGGGCGACGCGACACACACACACACCAACGATGCACGGGCGTGCAAACGATTAAGCACGCACAGGCAAATGTTTGGAGAAGCTGAGAAGCACACGCATGCAACATGCTGGCGTTTGGCGTGTATTGAGAAAGTGCGGTGCGTTTTCTTCGTGGCATGATGTATTCCAGTCCAGTTGTTGGCGGTGGCAAGCATGAGTCTTGTTTGTTGTTCACTTTGTTGTTTGTAGAGTGGGCGAGTCCGTTTAGAGATCGCTGTTATATACAGAGATCGCTGTGTGTGTGTGTGTGTGTGTGTGTGTGTGTGTGTGTGTGTGTGGGGCATGTGTGTGTGTGTGTGGGGGGGTAAATCCGTGTGTGTGTGTGTGGTGGTGGAAAGAGCCGTGGTGGAGAGGGAGATCAGATTGGAACACTCTAATTGTTTTACTTAGGCAAAAACAACTATTGACAAAGAACAATGTTGATGTAAGTAAGGGAATCGCTGTCTCAGTGATATTTTAAATACAGACATTTAGAAGGAATAAGCAAAATCCAATTCGTCCCCTTCCTTGTTTGTGTCTTTTCCAACGCTGCAGATTCTGAATTTCTGAGAGCTAGTGACGTGTGAGCCGGGGGCGGGCCTGGTGTGGGCTGAGAGCTGGTGACTCTGATTGGCTTGCCACATCTTTTCCGCACATCTTTTTCCGAACACGTTTTAATTGGCTGGAGCGCACATCTTTTGGCCACGTGACCAACTTTACAATTGTTAAAATAGATGAGCTCAGTGGCTGACTTCCAACACACACACACACACACACACACACACACACACACACACACACTCACTCACTCACTCACTCACTCACTCACTCACGCTTTTTGTACCTATTCTGCTGTGCGGGCTCTATCCATCTGTAAACTGAAGTGTATGTCTTTAGCCCACCTGTCGATGTGCGTAACACATTGTGACAGTATAGATCCCATAAGCCTAATGGACAGGCACCTGGTTGGACTGTTCCTGTCCATAGCCTGGGGGGGTTTGGCACCTGGTTGGACTGTTCCCGTCCATAGCCTGGGGGGGGTGCTTGCTCATTATTGCTCTGCCATTATTAAGTCGCAACAGTTATACAGCTGTCATTAACCCATTTGAGAAAAAAACATTCAGGGATGCCATAAAGACAAGAAATGTGATGCCTATTAGCCTAGTAGTAGTAAGCAGCATGCACGCACGCATGCACACACACACACACACACACACACACACACACACACACACGCAGGAGGAGCATATGCATGCATTCCCTGGCAGAGAAATAAAAATAATATAATTAACTACATAACATAATAGAGAAAACTCTTGTTGGAGAACACAGATCATATGGTTAAATTAAATGTCCCTTTATAAGTTACTGAAATATGTAAGGAACTATTGACTTGTGCATTAGATTCTCAGTTCAGATGGATTGTGGTAGATGTAGTCTTCATTAGATTCTAAATTCAGATGGATTGTGGTAGATGTAGTCTTCATTCGATTCTAAGTTCAGATGCATTGTGGTAGATGTAGTCTTGATTTATAGTGCATTAGATTCTCAGTTCAGATGGATTATGATAGATGACAGTCTTGATTTATAGTGCATTATATTCTCAGTTCAGATGGATTGTGGTAGATGTAGTCTTGAGTTATAGACTGTAGTGCACTATATTCTCAGATCAGATGGATTTTGGTAGATGTAGTCTTGAGCTATATAGACTAGTGCACTATATTCTCAGATCAGATGGATTTTGGTAGATGTAGTCTTGAGCTATAGACTGTAGTGCATTATATTCTCAGTTCAGATGGATTGTGGTAGATGTAGTCTTGAGTTATAGACTGTAGTGCATTATATTCTCAGTTCAGATGGATTGTGGTAGATGTAGTCTTGAGTTATAGACTAGTGCATTATATTATCAGATCAGATGGATTGTGGTAGATGTAGTCTTGAGTTATGTAGTGCATTATATTCTCAGTTCAGATGGATTGTGGTAGATGTAGTCTTGAGTTATAGACTGTAGTGCATTATAATCTCAGATCAGATGGATTTTCTTACCAGAGGCGTCTCCAGCATCTGGGATAGGGCTGTCATCCGGTTCATCAGCCTGAGATAGCGCCCTCTAGAGGAGTAGAATACACTGTTACTGTAGTCCCCCACTATAACACATGCAGAGCAAGGCTTTACCACAGGGTCTGGACTCCCATGCATGCTAACATTTTCCCTGTGTCATTCATTGTGTAAAAATACAGTTAAATACGGTTTCTCTTGCCAACAACCCCCGCATAGCCGCATCACTACCGTACAGGGTTGGAATCCTGTATTGATCCTGTAGTGACAGCTCTGACAGTGTGGCAATCGGTCCGGGCACCTAGGACAATGTAGCCTGACAGCGTGTCGTGGGTAGACAGTGGGTAGAATCAGCGAATAGCTTGTGGCTAAACTGTGATTGAGTTAGAGATAATTATTATCACTGCTTTCACATTCATGTTGTGCATACATTTCTGCTAATGTACACATTCTTTAATCAAAATAGAATTGGTCCTCCATATTCACCTAAATTCTGTGCATCTCACAATAAATACCAAAATGTAACACTAAATTAATTCAACAGATCACTGCTTTCAATTGTATATTGCAGCATTCCTGCAAATTAACAAATCTTTGAATGCATGGCAAGCTTGTCGATCTGCCGATTTTTATGTGCAACACGCCTACCTACCTAACAAGAGTGTGATGAACAATTTATTATATCAGCTAAATTGGCATGGATATCAGCTTTTGTTGACTAGCTAGGCTACGTGCTGCAGACACCCCGTTTGTTGGACAGAGTAGTAGTTTAATGTGGACAATATTGATGTTTGCACCTTAGAGAGCCCCTCCCCCACCATAGAACAGCTCCGCCCATTCTATCAGCAGCCCTGCCCTCCTTCTAACCACTTTTCACTTCAACTTTCCACAGACTTTCTTTCTTTTCTGAGAAATCAAGCCTGGGACCCCAAGGTTAGTACAGCTGCCGCAAGCAGAGCACAACCAGCCAATAGAAATAGTTTGTTTCAACAGTAATCAGTATGTCACTTTTAGACAAATCCAGGCAGTTTCAGAAAGAAAGTTGAACGTCACTCCCCAAAATGTGCTTATTGCGAACGCAGTGAGCACTTATTGCGAACGCAGTGATTGCGAATGCAGTGAGCACTTACTATGAGACCTAGCAGATCATGTCTGTCTGTCTGTCTGTCCGTGTGTCCGTGTGTCCCCCCTTTGTGCCCATATATGGAGCTGAGTGATTTGTTTGTGATTGATGCAACACACTCCATATTTGGACGTATAGCTGCTTTGGGGACTCCTTATATGGTTATGGCTAAGTTAAAAACTTAACTTAAAAATAAATCTTAAAAAAACCCAAATATGTATGAGCTGCGTTCGCTTCCCGCGTTTGCGCGTCTTACTGGTTATTTGTCAGAAATGATCCCTGACAAACTCTGTTATTAATCTATCTATGAACGACAGAAAAACATTAGCCTAATTAGTAATATGACTTGCATAATAATGACGAAGAGTAACGTCATAGTTATTTCTCCTGACCTGGACCAGTAGTTGCTGCTAGTGGACTAGTATTTATTTCTACATGACGACCAAATTCAAGTATAAAAGTTACAAAGAACAATCTACACAGCCAATAACAACATAAACTGAGGAACTATAGGTGGCTATACCTGCTTCTATCGAACAGACATTGTACTAGTCTGTCACAGTATCATCATTGTGTGAATGGCTAACACTACAGTAGTTGACTGTATTATTTGGGTTATTTTGAATCAATCAGACTGGGAGATGTTTTGGTTCGATTCCTGGCTAGGAAAATTAGGGATTGGTTAACAATACCTCCAGGAATAGCCTAGGTATAATTGTTTTATTGAAACTCATCTATAATTTCACCACATAGACCATAGATATGGGTCTTCAACAGGGACCACCAGGGGGTCCTCAGAGGTACGGTACTACAATGGTGCTGTCACGTTTTCAAGTGTCAAGTGGAAGTAGCTGCAAACACTTGTCTCAGTCTGCATACTACTAAATATTGGCTCTGTGTGTGTGTGTGTGTGTGTGTGTGTGTGTGTGTGTGTGTGTGTGTGTGTGTGTGTGGTTACTTTGTTGTTTTTTATGCTCTTTACCATTTGTCTGCACTGCACCTTAAAGGGACTGGTCTGCGTAGCACTTCTGTGAACTCCCAATCCAACATTTGTAAACAAACAAGTTGAAAAAACAGTGGTGATTTCAAACGAATCTATGAAGCCATCTAAGCTGCAGCATAAGTTGGAGACAACCCAAGAAACACCTGAAGAAAAGTCTAAGCTAGTCTCAAATCTCTCACTTGTCAAGAGCCACTCGCTAAGTGATGGAGAACCAGCTCTGAAAAGGTCTTATCAAGTCGCTTGGAAGCCTTTCTCAAGGAAAAGAACAAAAAGTTGAATAAAACAATATGTAGTGGAGTCTCTGCTTCATCATCTCTGTCTCAGCTAAGTGGTCCTTGGCCTGAAAAACATTTAATTAATTTATCATTATACTTAGTAAACTAATATATAGTTGAGTGGTGTCGGCTAAGTGCTTGATCCACTCTTTTTCCTTCTACAACAAATCCCGTTCGGCAAAAGTTCCCTAGAATAAGGATGCTCAGGTTCAAGTGGTTGATTTAACTGTGAGAGCTTTACATTGAGTGGAGATGTCATATTATAATCGTAAATTATTATTTTCTTACCTTAGCCCTTCTTGTGTCCAAGTAGCGTTGGTTCCTGAAGTATCCATCAGATCTTAATCCAGATGCCACCAGCAGTCCAGCTAACAGTACGCAGCTCAACAGGAGCGCTCTCATCTTGGAAGATCTGCTAGTCTGACTCTCAACGTCTGAACATCTACCAGCAGAGCAGCAGCCACCCAGACTGTGTGCGCGTGAGTGTGCGTGTCAGTGAGTTTGTATATGTATGCTGTAAGACCCTGCTCTACTACTAGCACGTGCACGGGTGTGTGTGTGTGTGTGTGTGTGTGTGTGTGTGTGTGTGTGTGACGTGCGTGCGTGTGCACGTGTGTGTCACAGGACTGTATTTAAAGCTCCTCCAGACACATCCAGGAGATTCTTTAACAGTTTATGGAGTGGAAAAGCTTTAACCCATGGTTAACCACACTCACACACACACACACACACACACACACACACACAGTGTAAGACATAAGGAGAGAAAGACAGGACTAAAGAGAGGGGGAGAGATGTAGGTGGGCAACTAAAGAATGAATTTGAGCTCCAGTCTTTACTGGTCCAGAACTATAACTATAATTTGTACTGAACCTGTACTGATCCAAAACTGTATACTAATCCAAAAATATGTGGATCCAGAACTACAGTAGACTGATCCAGAACTAGACTAAACTGATCAGACAAGGATGATGCTAACCATCATTAAACAATGATGTATTTATCTTTGTTTGCTTCTTGATTCGTACTTAGCTGCATTTCTCTTCTGTTTAGTTCATAGGCTACTTAGATAGAGGTGATAGTGCATGCACATCCACTCCAGCCCAGGTGCTGGAATACTGGAGAAAATAATAGATTCCGCAACACTGGTAATACTCGGCTCCCCTGGTTTATTAAGAATCAACGTTTCGATCCTAGTGATCGAAACGTTGAATGGTAATAACTATTCTTGCTGCTAAGATACCTCTGGTTTCTCTTGTCTTGTCTTGTCTTGCCTTGTCTTGTCTCGTCTTGTCTCTGCACCACATATCAAAATAATTAACTTGCTCAAACCTCAGTTGGCAATGAAGCCTATGTGATTCTGAGTAAAAGCCTCATAATGACCAATAAGCAATCTATCTTTCATTAGGTCTTCTCACACTGAGCGAGTTTTCCCAGACTGTGGTCAAACCAAACATTTACACTCATTAAGCCTGGACTCCATATGATTCCATTAGTGCATATTAGTGAGGTTTCTTTGGACTGGTCTCATGCTGGTGGCAGATGTTTGAGTTAAAAGCTAAACGTTTTGTTTACATTTAGCCACAGCCAGCTTTTTTCTCTGCACGGTTCATATTTAAATTGGCAGAATGTGCATTAATGATCTATGGTTATCTTGTAGTCATCGCAGAGAGCTCCATGCATTCATCTTAGCCTGCAGTGGTCTGCATTACTAGCTTAGTGAATTGTTATTTCAGTATCGTACTGTAAAGATACATTTGTATGTTGTCCTGCATACTTCCACTGTCTCTCTAGAACATTCTGAGAACAGGAACACATAATGCTTTCCAAACAACTCCTCTTGGGGATGTAGGCCATGTGCAGCTGCACTTCAAAAACACTGAGCCATTTAAAACAGTGGCTAAAAAGACTTTTTACAATCCCAGACACGACTGGTTTCTGTAGCTGCTTTCACACATGCTCTTGACATCCTGCAGTAATCCCAGCCATTAACTGGTGCATGGGGCTGTATCTGAAAAGGCAAGACCTGAAGCGCTACAGACTTGACTGTGGCAGCTCCTTTGTATAAAGTTGGTGTTGTGTCTGATTGAGCCCCATCAGCTCAGTGTGTGAATGGGCCAGGTCATTGTCTGGTGAATTCACATCCAGTGAATGGACGCGGTGATGACACGTCTATCGTTGAGAAGAGAGGAACCTTCCCGAGGTGTTTGCACAGAACTGCCACTTGTTTCAGTTCTGGCAGTTCTGTGCTGTCACTTTCCATGAAATTCGGAAACTGTCAACAACTGAAGCTCACAGTGATTAGTCAAAGGACCTCTGACCTTTAGATCTCCTCTCCCTATTATATGATTGTATGAATTATTAAATGATCAACTATCCACTCCTGACGAATGACGACATGATGATGTCTGAGATAAAACACATTCATCTGGACCCTGCTAATGCATGGTGGGCTGCAGGAGTTCAGCGTTGACAGACAATCAGCCAGGGCTCCAGACTAACTTTTTTCATCAACGTCCCGGAACCGTCCCAAAATACAATTTTAACGAAGTCCCGATGTATATAGTCCCGGGGAAGAAAAGTACAAAATATATAATACAAAAACAGCACCACTGCGAAATGAATAACTGTATTCCTATTGTAATACAATACATGCAGTCATGCACTACATAATTTGTTTGGCTTCATGTTTCTTCTGTAGAGAAAATACACTGGTTTAGTCAAAATGAGGGCTGGGACTAGATTAAAAATATTAATTTTGTTAATCGAATTAATTATAGGCCTTGTAATTAATTAATACAATTTTAATCACATTCGACCTGAGAACAGCGATATTTATTTTCAAATGGATTTTGGTATACCAGTGAATCAATGAATAGTGACTATACATAAGCTTATAAAAGGTTGTGTGCTAGGCTACTTAACAGATAAACAACTTGTTTAAAACATCTCGTTTAAAACAAGTGCAGCACTGCAGGTAGTCTATATGAATACTCAAATGTGCTTTACATGGGTGGCATGAGAAAACAAATAAAACCAACTTTATTAGGGGGAACACTAGACGAAGGAATAAAATCAATACAATACAAACGGTGGAATGAGTGAGTTTTAGAGTGGATACTGCATTCCACAGGGTTGGGGCAGCAATTCCAGAACAACCTGATCATTAGAAAACATCTGTTGCTTCAAAGGATACCAACAATACCAACATATTATTTAATGTGCCATAACCGTTTTATCTGGGCAGGTGTGGACTGTGGGTTGGACTGACGTGGGTCCATGTCCAACTGACATTAGCCCCATTATGGAACCTCTCACCCCGTTATAATGTATAGCTCTGTATCGGAGGGAGAGGTTCCATGGGGCAGGAGACTGACGTTGACTTCCACGCTGGCTGCATGTCTCGCATCGTGTGGTGATATATGCTAAATGAATCACCGCAGCGGCGGTGACATATTAAAGCAACTAGCAAGCCTAGCATGGAAGCTAACGTTAACAGTTGTTGTAGCCCCATGTCCACATGGGACGTTTCCCTCCACTATAGCACAAAACCATGCCTTTATCAACGCTTCCAACCGATAGTTTTTTAATCCAAATGTCCCATGCACGGGGCAAAAGTGATACAAGCGGCTTCTTGATTATTTTGGGGTGAATGGTGATGTGTTCTTGTCTGACTGACAACACTGCAGACAGCGCTCCCAGAGTCTTTAGATGAGCGCTCCTTGTCTCATGCTGCTCATCGTTGCACACGAAATGCGTATTTTCAATGCAAAAACTCCTCTCATCCTGAAACCGGCCCGAATGAGATACATTTACGTCCCAAATAGATATTTTATAGGCCCAGGGACGCCGTTAATCTCGAGCCCTGCAATCAGCGAAACAAAAAAGTGACGTCATCTCCAGACTCCAACATTATGGCTTGGCCCCGTCTTATCACTGCTTGCAGCTATATTTATTTTTCTGGTACTTCCATGCTCTCCTGTGCTGTGCCTCACGTTGTTCTAGCAATTTTTGGGTGTCTATAAAAGTTTATTATGATAACCTTTCCAGCAAAGCCAAAGAGTCGGACAACTCCTTATTGTTATGATGCTGGTACCTTTTCTACTTCCCGATACCAATACCCATAACTTTGTAAGTACCGATCCAATACCATTGATTCTATGACAGTGGTTCTCAAAGTGGGATCCAGGGACCCCCAGGGTTCCAAATGGACCTTTACAAGTCTATGACTCTGAGAGTGAACAAATGGAACCAAATGGATCCGTCATGGGGGTCCTTGAAATGTAAAAAGTTTGAGAACCACTGTCCTGATCTAGAAATGAATACACGAGGTAAAATGTGGATCCAAGTTGGTAAAATAATAATGTCAATTGTACAGAAAGAATATAAAAAAGTAGTGCAACATTAATTCAAAATATTACTGTAATGAAATCTCATGTGATAAATTACATGGTATCGAAATGGCATAGACTGGCACTGACTCGCTGAAAATGCTGGTATCGGTACCAGCATTTTAGGGAGTATCGGCAGATGTTTCCGATACTGGTTCTGACTATGAGTTGTTGTGAAAAGTTGTTTTTGAAGCCTGTGCACCTGTAGAAGTGCGTCTCGGTGTGATCAGCCACGTATAAAGGTTTGTTGTATTTCCACACTCTTAATGTCTTTATTTTTATGAATTAAAATTTAAGTCCCCCATCTGCTGTAGTCTGAAAAGCACATCATCAATCCTTGTTAGTTTAACTTAGTTCTGTTTAGGGTAGTTGAGCTGAGTTTAGTTTGTAGAAAGGTAGAACTCAGAAGTGATCAAACAATTGAAGCAAAGTACAAACAGGACGTTGGTAGATAAAAGGTCTATCAAGCATCTCTGTCCACTGCTCAGTGAGTTTGAGTGCAACAGTCTTCTTCACTTTAACGCGATCGTATCTGTGAGATAGTGTAGTGGTTGACACTTTGTCTGTCAGACCGTCATCTGAGATCCCACCTTGCTGTCTTACTGTCTGTCTCTCTTCTGCAATGTCTCTCTCTCAGCTTTCCTACAGTCTCTCTCTCCTACACTGTCTCTCCCTCTTAGCTTTCCTACTGACTGTCACCTACACACTCTCCTTTTCAGCTGTCATACTGTCTGTCTCTGCTGCACTGTCTCCCCCTCAGCTGTCCTGTCATGTCTTTCCCTTGTGACCGACACAAAGGCAATCATCTGTCCCGCATTACAACTAATGGATAAGTGTTCTAATGTCTGATAAGAGTTGACCAGCCTAGTGTTTTCACAACAGAAACTTTCAGTGACTGATGGCTTCCCCCAAAACACTGGCCCAGCGGGAGGAACCCAGTGAGCTTTTTACTGTTGCCAGACATGGTCAAATAAAACACAACACCAAGGACAAGAGACGGCTCTTCCTCGTAAACAAACATTTATAATAGGAACCACGTGAGCCCACCTTCCTAGAAGAGGACAAACACACACGTACACGTACAGTACAGGTGTGTTAGTAATTATCAACTCCTTTAAAGTTTTACTGTGTTTGGAAGAGAGTCAAGTATACTTGGGAACCATTTTACCGTCGCTACAGTTTGGACGGCCAGTCAGGGAGGTTGCAGATCTGGTGCTGATTATGTAAGAGTTCAGACTGCCAGGATGGTATAAATCTGATCAGAGTGTAACAATTTGGACTGTAAGGGTGGTTGTAGATCTGATGATTATGTAACTGTGCTTGGAGTGTCAGCGTGGTTATAGATCGGTTCATTATGTAACAGAGATCAGACTGCCAGGGTGGTATAAATCTGATGATAATGTAACAGTTTTGAGTGTCAGCATGGTTCTAGATCTGACGATTGTGTCAGATGTTTCGACTGTTAGGTTGGTATGAAACTGATTGTTTCCAATTGTTTATTGTCTGACAGTTTGGCCTGTCAGGATGGCATATCAAGTTGGTATTCTAACATGTAATTG
This sequence comes from Protomyctophum bolini, assembly GCF_963924005.1. Classification (NCBI taxonomy): domain Eukaryota; kingdom Metazoa; phylum Chordata; class Actinopteri; order Myctophiformes; family Myctophidae; genus Protomyctophum; species Protomyctophum bolini. The sequence continues at coordinate 25,499,989 of NC_137863.1, read as the reverse complement.
GTTACCATTGTGAGATGTTCTGAGACAGAATTTTGGAAACTTGCTTTCATTCAGCTACGCCACACTTCTGCGGAATCGTCTAGAAAATATTAGACTCTTGCCTATTTAAATGATCTCTCGTTTGTCGATTTTGTGTGCTTTTAGTGTGCTTTTATTTTCTTGTTTTTATTTGTTTGTTTTAATGTTCCGGCCAGGGTCAACTTAAAAAGATATAGGGAATAGCAATGTGGATGAATAAAGGATACGTAACAAATAAATACAATGAGAATGTACTGTAACAGTTTGGTATAGATCAGATAATAATGCTGTTAACACTAAACGTAAGCTTTCGTCCTGCGCTTCCCATAATGCAGGTAGCAGAACATACAATTCTAAAACGTGAAATTGAAACCTGACCCGACTCCTGACTTAACGATATCAGGACCCGTCCCGTCGGCGTCGGACATCCATCTCACATCGTAGTCTGGATAAGATTTTCCTGCAAGCTGCTGCCAAGACTGTAAATCAAATCACATAAAACGTCCAAAATGCCTCGGCCGCACAAAAATGCAAACCTGTATGTCCAAAGTACTCTAATGGGCGATTCAAAATCTCAAGGTTCACCTCCTGTATTCATAGCAAAGAGAGCAGATCTACAAGCTCAATGCAGATTCACAACATAAAATAATTTCATAATACAATACAATTTAAATTATTTAATTCCCAAAATATGGAACCAGTCTAAAGTGGTTAATACCTGTATATGTATTTTACAGTATAGACTTTCCCTTTGCATTGGGGAAAGAGTGTGCATCACGTACTGATAGTGAGTAAAAAATGAATTTATAACATTTAGTATACTGTATAATAATGTTGCGGTTTGTCACATAGATCCCAAGTGTGTGTGTGTGTGTGTGTGTGTGTGTGTGTGTGTGTGTGTGTGTGTGTGTGTGTGTGTGTGTGTGTGTTTCAGGTGAACAAGCGTGCCTGCCTATACATGACCAAACCAGCTGTGACAAACTATATATGACACACACACGGTTGTTTTGACAGCCCAGTGGACCACCTGGCCAGCCATGGTGTGCAAGGGGATTTGGCTGAGGCCTTGCGTGTGTGTTTGTGCGTCACTGTGTGTGTGTGTGTGCGTGTGCATGTGTGTTTCTTCTCAGAAGAGGCCAGCCAGTCTAGTCGGAAAATACAACTTACACTCTGTTCAAACCCAATGGAAAACCTCACTTTGTGTTGTCAACAACGCCAGTCTGTAAATATGTCAGTCAGACAAATGGGGCTCTTCAGAATGACACAGAGACGTACTGAGGCTTGTGCCTGGTTCCATGGATTAAAGTTCTCAGTCACTACCACAGAGACGTACTGAGGCTTGTGCCTCCATGTGGTTCCATGGATTAAAGTTCTCAGTCACTACCACTGATTTCAGTCATTTGGATTCCATATAGAAGCCAGCATGTCTTCTATGGAAGCACGCCGCGCACTGTAAATAATGCGCTGCAACGTGTTGTAACTTGTTTTCTTTGCAATTTCTTTAGCTGTTTGGCATTATGTGGAACAGCAAGAACATCAGGATGCTAATGCATGGCGGGAGGGAAGATTCACAGATTAGAATTTTGGCCTAACAAAAACCTTTTGCTTTATTCCATGTGCCTGCAGTCGTTTCTCCCATGCAGTGTTTGGCTTTCTGCCCTGGAATCTGCCCTCCCTCAGGACCCACGGCTGAGGACGGTTTGATGGTTAAACCAGATAGACAAAGACACGCGCACACGCGCGCGCACACACACACACAAACACACTGTCCACCATTCTGACTAACATAACTTGGACAGTGCTGAGTTGGCTGAAGGTGACTTCGCAACGTTTGGCACAGCGACTGGCTCGGTGCTGGTGGTGCCTCTCGTGGCTCAAGTCACCTTCAGGCGGCGCGTCTCCGACGGTGAAACCGAGTGCAGAGTTTTCCAATCGTACTGTGACATACACGTCAACATGATATTTTCAGAAAACTCTTAGGATTTAGAACAGTGGTTCTCATAAAGAGCTCATACAAGCTCACGAGTACTGCGAGCTTGTACTCTGCTATTTCTGAACATTTTCTTCTGAGATAATTCTCGGCTGTGTCGGCTGATTCATATTTATTTCTTTGTAGTGTGTTCATTTGAATGAAAACGCATTCAAAGCATTAGGGCGAGAATGTGGAATGCTTTGTTTAATGTTTAGAGCGATGTCAGACGTGTGATGTGAAAGGGTGCTGACGGCAGCAGATGCGGTCCAGTCTGCTCTCTGTTAATGTCATCATCACTGGATCTCCTTTCATACAACTACCTGATCACTAGAGTCTCTGGAAAAGATTCTTATAGAAACTCAAACCAAAGGTTGTCTAACAGCTTAGTATTCTTATTAACTTACAATATAATTAGTACATCTGTATGCTAATCTTGCCACACTGATTGAAAGCTGTGCGCCCGTTTATACGTTCACCTTCTACACATCTCTCCATGCACACCTACTTCATGCCATAGGAGACACAACGCACTATCTTGATCCATGCAACCGTCATATTTTCTGTACAAATATTGCTTTTGTGTACCATACTGCCATTGCGGCAACAATTTGCTGTGATGCAAATTACATCACAACTTCCACATTCACCGACCCCTCCCCTTTTCACTGCATACACACAGCACAGCAACGCACAGCACAGCATAGCATATCCGTCTGTCCGTGTAAAGCTAATCTCCGGCACCGTTAACCCGGTCAATGCCAAATTTTGCACACACACTCCCTGGATGCTAACGATGAACCTCTGCCCCACATTTTCCATAACGGCCTGTTATAGAGCCACCAGGAGGCTGACTTTTGAAAAATTGTTACACAATATCTCTATTGTCATGTGTTCAAGCCGGATCTGTCCGATATTTCATATTCCATCCTAATTGGTTAACATTGGCTTTCAAAGTTTGCATGATTGCCCCGTTTTGAACAAAAAGCCTCAATTCATGAACGCAGCGTGCAATTTATCTTCCTACCCCACCCTTTACACATTGGCCTGTTATAGCGCCACCAACAGGGGGATTTTTGCAAAACAATTTTTTGGAACAAAATGCCTCAAATCATGAACGCAGCGTGCAATTAAATAGGGCCCTCTGTCTTGTCCATTCATTGAAAGCATGCATCCATTTTCCTACTGCTTTAAAATATATAGCTTGAGGAACTGAATAGAACATGTCGCCACTTGTTCTTTTCTGTCGCCCTATAGGGCATAGCAGTAGCGACCATTTTGTGGTCCTAGGGAGAGAAACCCTATACATTTTTTTACCATAGAGATTTCTGAAACTATTTCTATAAATTATTTTAAGATGGAGTGCCGTGATTTTTTCCCACCCTAAAACATCAGGAACAAACCCTAAATACAAAAGGAAGACATCATTGCACATAACCATGACAAGGGGTCTAAGAATTACTGTCTCCTTTGGAGACGTGGTGTTGGGTGCCTGCACATATGCACACATGGCATCAACGCATGGTGTTGTGTGCAGGCGCCCTACACTCTGTCTTTCGTTTTCTTTTCTTTTATCCCCCTGTTCCCCTCACTGTATATATACTTTTTTTCCCTTTTCGCTTCCTATATGATGAATTCCTGTTCTGTTCTTTAACTACATAGAAGTGTCTATTTGTTTGTCTCTAAATGTTTTGATGAATTGAACAATGTGGACCCTGTTGTAAACAAGTGTAAGGCTTAATTGGGTCGTCCACTCACAGTTAACAGTCTTTGTATTGAGTTTGTGCTTGAAATGTACTGTAATTCTGCAAACTGTTAATAAAGATTTCAATCAATCAATCAATCAATCCTCATAAACACATGACAAACTCGGGGAAAAAAATACAAAAATCACGGCACTCCATCTTTAAGAATGGAACCAAGATATCCAGGCTCCTTCCTGGTGAATCATAACCATAAAACGTTTTCTTCTGTATCAAAAAATATTATAATATTTAATTATATTATATACTATATTTAATAAATACATACTTTATGGTCATGATTCACCAGGTGACAGGATGGCTTGGTTCCAGGCTTTAATAATTTATCAATCTCTATAGGAAAAACCAATGTGTTTTATATCAGTGGCACCACTTGATGCCCGCCACTGTTATGCCTCAGCACAGATTTATTGAATTTGATAAGGAGGAGGTAATGTGAACTTCATTAGGGCGGCGACTGTAGATTATTTCCAATTACTATTCTATGAATTACTTTCAGTTATTTAATTACTTTCTTTTTTAATGCTGAGTTGCAGTTTCACCTTGATCCAAACACGACGGAGATGAGACATATGGACTGCATTACTGCTCTAGCCAAGCATTCCGGCTGTTTGTCTGTGCCCAGAAAGACAGCCAGAGCCTGTTTGGAGTTGGCATGCATGCTGCTCATCATGCTGACTCTCTGAACAGTCAGCTTAATGCTAAATATCTCTGGTACAAATTCAAGTGATTTGGATATGAAAGTGAAACCTCAACCTAGTTGCTGTTCAGTTTTATACTTTATACACCCATTGCAGGATGAGATTTGTGTATTTGCACACAAACACGCACATGTGCATAAAAACATGCACACACATACTGTACTCTGTCCATTTGCCGTGTGAATGTTGACTCTTGTAAACTTACCTTTGGCTGCTTTAGTCACTTGGCTCTTCTGTTTTGGACTGAGTTCCTGTGCCGTGCGTGTGTGTGTGTGTGGAGCGTGTGTGTGTGTGTGTGTGTGTGTGTGTGTGTGTGTGTGTGTGTGTGTTTGTGGAGCGTGTTTGTGTTTATATTTTACAGCTGTAAGTCTGTCAAAGCTTGGATTAGTTACACTATATAGCTCATTAATAGAATAATAAAATAAATGTTTTAATGAGAAGGTACTTTTAATCAGTGGAATGAGGAGAAAGTTGTAATTTCTCGTAATTCAAGGTTAAAGTATTTTTGAAAGCAGACACACCACGGTTTACCTGCAGATGCACGCATGCACTCACATACACACACACGTGCACACACACACACTCCAGTTTGTGTCCAAGTAGGAGACGTGACCCTACAACTGGAGAAGACATTTACACTAGAACTCATAAATCACAACCACCCCATCTATAGGAGGAGAGAGAGAGAGACATACAGTAGAAGAGAGAGGGAGAGAGACAGACATTCAGAGGGAGACAGAGAGAGACAGAGAGAAATACACACATAGAGAGGTGTATTAGATGGGAAGTGAAGAGAGGAAAATGTATAATGTGTGTGTGTGTGTGTGTGTGTGTGTGTGTGTGTGTGTGTGTGTGTGTGTGTGTGTGTGAGAGACGTGGCAGAGTGAGAGCTAGCCAACCATTAGATCTATTCCATATGTTTCCTGACAGAGGAGGGGGGAGACCCCTCCGCCTGTCTGTCTGTCTGCCGGTCCTGAGACATTTTGTGACCAGTAGAATACTTTTGTTGATATGAAATTTAAACCCTAGTGATTGACCTCTGACCGTTAAATACACTAAAGTGGTTCCCTGTGTGTGTGTGTGTGTGTGTGTGTGTGTGTGTGTGTGTGTGTGTGTGTGTGTGTGTGTGTGTGTGTGTGCGTGCGCATGTGTGCGTGCGCATGTGTTTGTGCAGTTTCAGACTACAGTTCGATTGTACTGTAGAATGTAGCTAGATTACAGTTGTAATTTCGTTAATTAAAAGGATTACATTTACACCCATGATGACAGTGAATAAAAAGAACATTGTTCACATTCCATACATCCAATACAGATCACATTGTGTTATCATCAAACAGAAATGTGGTGACCACAAATAAACAACAATAAAGTTACCAGTTACCACTTCTATCCACTGTACGGCTAAACCTAATACAACCATTAGAGCTAGAATACAAGGACAACTAAATTACCCCTAGTATACTGTATGTATATGCCATACTATTGTTTTATGTTGTTGTGTTGCTATTATTAACCATAATTTATAGAGAGTAAGTATATTCATAACATGCATGATGTTTTTGATCACAAAATAATGCACACTACTGGATTTCTCCAGCGGTGTGACGGCTGCTGCCGACGTGTTTCGGCACCGTTTCAGTGCCACTTCAGTAGCCGTAGGACAATATATTGGCGGCTGTCACTGGCAATTGCAGAGTATTTTTCTTTACTTCATTTTTGGGGCAGGCATTTGGTGCCCCCCAGAGCTTGGTGCCCAGGGCTGCAGCCCCGGGGTTGCACTGCACCCAGAAAGGCCCCGGTCACACTCCAACATAAGTTCTCAAACCTTTTTAATTTCAAGGACCCCCATAACTATGAGAGTGTAACAAATGGACGCATAGGGGTCCATTTGGTTCCATTTGCTACACTCTCAGGGTTACAGACTTGAAAGTGTTCATTTGGAACCCCCCTCCTCAAGTACCCTTGAACGTCCCTGCCTGGACTTTGAGAACCACTCCTATTGTATATGCAAGTACATTGAAAATCTAAATATCCTTGATGGATCAGGATCAGTCGAGTTCTGATTTTAATTCATGTTCCGTCTTCTAAACATTGAAAAGCTTTAATTACAGCAAAACTGATTAGATTAGATTAATTTAGTATTACTTAGACTGCCTAACAGTCAAGTACATTTACCGTGCCTAAGTGGGTAAGTGGCGCCCTCTGTCCGTCCTACTCTAACACTACTGCCACACACACACAAAGAAACGAAAAAAGACAGTACAACAACTAGGGGTCAATAACAGGGTCTAGTGTACCAGTTACAATGTTTTCTGCTCGTTTTTTGGTGTCATAACTTCCAATTTAACTTGTTTATTCTGTCTCCTGTATGCGTTCTCTCTCCTGATTGGATAAAATTGATATCCTGACCTGAAAATGTTCTGTTTACTAAAGAGCTGGAGAGGCAGGGAGACCCCTGTTACTGAACAAACACTAGAACCCAAGTCTGACATCACTGCCACTATAGAGGCTGCTAACCCCCTGGCTCACAAGTTATTTTTTCCATTGATAATACCACAGGGTCTCAATTGCATGATTCAAGACGTATAAGAACTGTCCTCCACAACTAAGCAAAGGTTTCTAGATAATGGTCTAACGACTGAACCGTCAACAGTGTGCGGGTCTTCTTCTTTTTTGAGTGGTGCAACCACTCCAAGGAACAGCAATGTCCGTGTTCACCCGCCTATGTGTTGGTTCACCCACCCATGCACCTATGTGACTGTGAGCACCATTAGTACACTATTAGTACCAGTAGGGGGCGCTGTTGTGCCAGAAACAGAGAGTGAGATAGTGCTGCACTGTTGCCTGCTAATGAGAGAGACAGAGAGAGAGAGAGGAGGGGGGGGGGGGGAGGGGAGTTGCACCACTCAGTTCACACGGGTGTGATTTTTCATTCAGAGATCCTCTTTTTAATATACCATACCACGTGCACTTTGTCTTACACTGCGCACCAGTCACCTACCTTTTGAGGTGTGCATCAGCCTTTTTTTAAGTTGCTGTCCGAAAGAAACCTTGTATCTCCATACTTCAACTTTTTGAGTTGTGCAACCTCTCCTATAGACTGCTATGTGTGTCAATGGGTCCCTGGCTGTGTCCTTGGGTCCGATCATGGAAATAGCATATTGTCACCACCAAGTGTCACTGTTGTGCAGCTTAACATACAGACACAGAGACACAGATTTTATGTTTTTTCGTAAATTAATTAAAGCCATACTGTGTCACAAATGTATAGTGAAAATAGCACATCTACAAGATCACAACACGTCACACCAGTTGTTTTTTTCATACATTTATGCCATATTTTAGCTTGTAGATCATCTGCTATTGTATCCATTGTAGATATTCTATTTGAGAATTCTGTTAAAAAAAGGAAAAAGAAAATATTTAGTTTAGTGTGTTAACATTTTTCAAAACAGGGGTGGCCAGGCCAAGAGCTTGAGACTAAATATAATAACTAGACATGTAACGATTCACTCAACTCACGATATGATTCGTATCACGATATGAGGTTCACAATAAGATTTTTCACAATATTTTAAACTTTTTTTTTTAAATATAATTTATCTCCCCCCCCCCCCCCCCCTGAGCATTTAAAAAAGAATTATATAACTACATTGAAAAATAAGTAGCATTACTTTTGACAGTGCAGAAACATAATTGCCTTCCTTGATGAGCATCAACGACCATCATCACCTGGGCACAGCTCCCCTCTACAGTGCTCTACTACTGAAAGTGACTCATTTCTCTCCAAAAGCACTTGAATATGATGGAATATGACTAAAGCTCACATTTCACATCACACACCATAATGCACTAGCCCCCCTAATTTTTTTTTATAATAATTGAAAATCAATGTTTTTATTTTTATTTCAATAAATTGATTCATATCGTCGGGATTAATATCGATATATCGCTATACGATATATCAATACATGCCTAATAATAACTATACTTGGATCCATTGGAACAAAACACGTTATTCTTTTATTCTTCTCCATTTTCTGAAAAGTAACCGTTTTGAACATAGGCTACAAGATTTCTATGATAGCCAAGCATCGAGACAAGTCAGGGGTGGGAGGCAGTGTGAGCTTTATTGACTCATACAGAATAAATATAGCACCATGTCAGCTGATTACTACAACACTAGTAGCACTGTGGTCTGGTGTGGTGTTTAGTTGATCTAGGACTACTTCCTCTGCCTCCCATCTGTTGAACACCAACAGAAAGAAACAACATTGAATTCCGGGTGTTTTTCAGGTTGAGAGTAGAACTTTCTAGAACCATGGAATTATAACATACATTATGCAAAAAAACCAAAAACACAGAAATGTAAAACATATGCTGTAGCAACTGCTTGTAAAAAGAAAAACACGTTTCATACAGAGAGACATGCAGTGAGATATTATATAGATTGTACAACAATTTGCAAGTGATTATACTAGAATGAATAATGCCTGTGTCACTTATAAGCTGTTCCGCCATACATACATGCAGGTTTAAATGCAGGTCTGAATGTTGTTTGATTCAGTGTCAGAATGTAAAAAATAAAACCTAAAAATACCGATATCAACTTGATCACACCTGATGATGCTAAAATAAGTCATTATTTATATAAAATAAAAGGAAACAAACTCTCAGTAAATGTTTATTCTCAATTATTTTCTTTTATACGTACTTGTAGCCTGTTCAGTTTGATGTTGTCTATTCTAAGTAACAAAATAATTGAATAACATGTGAAATTATAATTCCACTACAGAGGCATCACCTTTGTGCTCAGTTCTATATACTTATTTGCATGATGGTGTCTCACACCAAAAATAGCTGATCAGAGCTTGTAGATCAGTTATTTTTGGTGGGAAAGCCTTGTGTAACTATAGCATTCAACCAATGCTTATTGGTTTCATTCCATTTGGTCTCATGTGTACCACTTATGTCTACCACTGGGGGTTGCTGTTGGATGGCTTGTGTTGTGGCTGGATGTTTATTGATGATGAGTGCAACTGAATAGGCTGAGTGATGCAGTGAGCTTGTCTTTGGTGTAAAGCCTTGTGTAACATGAACTATAGCAAAGCTCTTTCTCTTGTGTAACATGAACTATAGCAAAGCTCTTTCTCTTGTGTAACATGAACTATAGCAAAGCTCTTTCTAAAGTCTAGTGGTTCCCCAAGATTCTGATGACTCTTCCACGATGGTAGCGTCTTTAAAGCGCCAATTAAACTTTGGTAGAGGTTTGGGTTGTGCACTTACATGCATGCACGGACAAAGTGGATTCTGACTAAATATAAATTTACAAAACCCAAAACAGCCGTGACCACCACACCCCAAACATCATCAAAGTTCAACAGTTATTTTTAACCACTTATAAACCCTATATACGTATTTAACTCTGGTCCTCCAGGGCTCTGTATGGTCCACTAAGACCAAATCTCTTTGCTAAAAAATTGTATATAGGCCTACTGGTGTGTCAGAAACCTTTCATTTCATTAAGAATGCTGGAAAACACTCTTGATAGGAGAGGCAAACGCTACATTACAAATATTTCTCTTTCAAATATCATTTCCCTGTAAACAATTGTGTTATTAATGACGGTGGATATTTATCAGAATAGGAAGCTGGTTGCTTGGGCCGCGTTGTGGTGATGTTAGGTTGTCCCGCTGTCATCTCACTCAGATCTGCTTCAGCTAGCTTCCTCTGGCTTAGCTACAGGAAGTGACACGCTTGACCCCATACTCACAAGCCAATCAGAGACCTGGAGAGACAGCATAGGTTGAGTTGTTAAAGTATGAATGGACCTGTTAGTGAGCAGTTACAACAGACCCGTAGGAGTCAGTTTGGTTCCATTTGTACACTCAGAGTTTTAGACCTGTAAGTTAAGTTAACTAGTGTTGTGTCCTATCGGAACCACCTGTAGAATCGTTAAGCAATTGGAATCGTTGAAATCCTAAAGCATCCCATTCGTCAAAACTACGGTAGTTGGGATGAATGGGATCCTTTACCACCGCATATCTATTTTAAGCTAACAACCTGTCACATGGTTGTGAGCTTGTAGATCTTCTATTTTCCCTGAATGCAGGTGTGTGGGACTGGATTTTGACTTTACTGCATTTTGACTTGACTAGTAGTGTGTCTGTCTTGGGCACAAAAACTGTGAAAGCCACTGGTCTAGTGGTTATGATGAACTGCTCACAGTAGGATAACTAGGATCACAAACTCAAAACTGAGCTGTACGTCGCAATGCACTTGTGCTGTTGTTATTTTTTCCATACTGGCACAAAATGCATTTTTCCACTTGCAAAACGCAGTGTGTGAACACGGCCTTAATTGTCCCAGCAAGAACCCACGTCTGCGTCATTTATGTCTATTGGAACCATTTTTAAGCTGTCTGTAAACCCATAATATCATCAAAACCACACAGGTCGTCATTATTCATCAACAACAGCGGAATGCATCCCGGTAACCAAACACACCCGGCCTGAACTGAATTCATAGGACATGGAGGAAACAAAATAATACTGTACGTTATTAAAACATTACTTATTGCATGGGGACATCAGGTCTGTTCATTAGCAAAAGGCTAGCTGTATTACAGTAGTTCTTTTTTTTAAACATCAGGACCCCCGTATTGATATATTTGGTCGTGGACCACCCATCTGAAAATGTTTTGAATAAAAGTAATAGCAGATGTTCTCCATTGTTCTCGTGTTAATTGCTTGTATACAATGGTTAAAATAATTGTGATGCTGTATTAACACATTTAGTTGGGAGTGGGACCCCCTGGAACCCCCCAAGGACCCTTAGGAGTCACCGGACCCCACTTTGAAAACCACTGCCTTAAAAGTCAGTTTTATCTAACTAGAGCGGTGCCTGTTGGAGCCTCTACAGTGGTGTCCGTTAGGCACTGGCCTACTTGGAACGATGCAAGTTTGAAATGCATGCCCCACCTAGATATTATGCCTGTGTCCCTTTTATGTCCATATATGGGGTTCTTTGTCAGGCATGCCCAAATATGGAGTCTATGCAGACGTCAGAATGATGTCAGAACAGACCAGCTCCATATACGGACACTGGACATGGGCCCTGTCCAAACCCCGGGCAGATACTTTTTTGGGGCGGTTCTGGACAACCGTGGGTCCGATCGACTCAACACCAGGCACTGCACCCCCTGTGGTGGTGTGGAACACGTGTGTCGAATTTGAAGTCGGTGGGGCAAGGAGTTCTCGAGTTACGTGGATTACAGACGTACACACACACACAGAGACTTGGTGCATTTATAGATGTAAGGTCCTTGCATACCCAGAGTGTTTATTTTGTGGGATTAGCTAATTCACGTGAGTTTAAACTGCTGTTCGAGTCATAAGCACATGAACACAGAAATGTTGTTTTTAGCTGTGACTAAAAGCTTCAACCTGTATTAATGAGGCATCATCAAATTAATAGTTTACCGCTGTAAACCTACAGTATGATGTGACAATATAGCTGACATTCTGATTGACACCAGGTGACACAAGGTGTCAGTCTTAACATCAGGTGGCAATCTTAAAGGACGACTTCACCTGCTTTATCTTCATACTGTAATTATTACAACCTAAAGGTCCTCACTAATGCTACCATTATAATATGGTAGCATTTTTGCCTACTCACTCTGTGTCTCAGTGGAGGGCTGTGGGCAGTTCAGAAACCCACCTACCAGTGGCATCATCAATGTGGGAATCCAAACGAATAGTAAGTAACTGCAGACTTTCAATTCTATCCTTTCTATAGGGTCCTTGGGGTGATAATGATCCCAGAAAGTTAGTATGCTATAATGGAAGCCATTGTTCTCACGTTAATACGAATGTTGTTGTGACGATGATGTTCACTGCTAGGCGGTTTTATGAACTGTCCACAGCCTTCCTCTGAGACACAAACGGAGTAAGAATAATTTTGTCTCCATATTATGAGCATTACATAGGTTTAAAATGGGTGAAATCGTCCTTTAACAACTGCATCTATATTTAAAAAAAAAAACACAGTTTTGTAATTATTTGTCCCTCAGGGTTTTGAACGCACCGTCATTGTTCTAGCTTGTGGCATAGACATCCTACTTCCTCCTGAAGTTGGATGCCAGTTGGACACCGCGGCTTCCCGCCACGCAGCGGAACGTGGTGGGCGGAATGTTCCAGTATCTCACTGGGTTGGCGAACAGACTGATGCTGCTGTACTGGCTCTTCTTATCGCTGTCCCTGCTGGGGCAGAAGTCATTCACCCCAACATAGTTGATTTTATTACCGTGAAGAAACATCACCTGGGGAGACACACAATGGGGTGAATAACATCTCATCGTTCCATAGGGATATAAAATATCATCTTGTGTTGACCTGTAAAGGTCAATTAGTTACAATACTACTTAGTTACAATATTGTGAGTACAACAAGTCACATAGAAAGGATGTGTCTAATATTTATCCGAAATATCACCATATATGGCATTGATGATAATGATGCCTAAATACTCGGTGACTAACGATGGAGCACGTTTACTGTGGTGACCATCCCTGACCTGGAGGTATCTGGAGCTATAATGTGGCGATACCTGAGAGACCAGGTGCAACGTACCTGCAGGTACCTGAGGGAGCTTAGACCAGGGGGGACCTTTAGACCAGGTGCAACGTACCTGCAGGTACCTGAGGGAGCTTAGACCAGGGGGGACCTTTAGACCAGGTGCAACGTACCTGCAGGTACCTGAGGGAGCTTAGACCATGGGGGACCTTTAGACCAGGTGCAACGTACCTGCAGGTACCTGAGGGAGCTTAGACCAGGGGGGACCTTTAGACCAGGTGCAACGTACCTGCAGGTACCTGAGGGAGCTTAGACCAGGGGGGACCTTTTTCAGTTTGTTGTTCTCCAGGTGGACTTCTCTGACGTTTGGGATGGAAGCCAGACTTCCATTCTCTACAGACTTGATCTGGTTAAAACCCAGACTCAACCTACACACGGACAGACAGGCATGCATAAAAACAAATAAGACAGACAGACAATCAGAAGGATAAGGATACAATCCTTATACAACAAAGATTTGAGCGCTGCCTAATCACTATATAAATTCGACTACCACGGATTAGAAATTTTAAAGTCAACAGCCTGGACAAATCCTCAATGTACTCTCCTCCCACTCTGACATCATCATCTGAGCTGCTCAGACGTGTGTTAATGATACAACACTAGCCTAGCATGGCCAGACTAATATCACTGCTCAGATTTTAGTCTGGAATCTCTGTGTGGAACCTGCATTTCCAAAGGGAAATTTCAGAATGAGTGAAATCCGATCACAACTGAGCGATGCCAGACCAAATTTGCAGAGGGCACTTTTGAGGTCTGCTTACACCTCCAACGTCTGGGTTTTGAAATTATGTCATATGGCAGCCAAGTCTATGGACTAATGTTTTTAGAGCACTTTTAACAAACAGAATGTCAACCAAGTCTATGGACTTGTAATGTTTGTTTACAGCAGTAAACGTCATGTGATGTCATGTAAGTAATATAAATATAAATATTGCACCCCGTCACTTCACACGTGTTTTGTCAACACATCAGAGGCTGACACGGGTGAGGAAGATGAGGTGGGAATGGGATAAGGTGAAGCGGGCACGGCTGCGACTGAGGTGTGCACTGGAACGAGACATGAGGCTGGCACAGAGGTGGCAGAGGTGGGCACTGGGACATGAGATTAGGTGGACATTGGGACATGAGATTAGGTGGACACTGGGACATGAAAATAGGTGGACACTGGGAGATGAGATTAGGTGGGCACTGGGAGATGAGATTAGGTGGGAACTGGGAGATGAGATTAGGTGGGCACGGGAAATGGAGCTGGGTCCGTCACAGGAAGTGGACATGAGTCTGGCACGGGTCATGAGGCCGGCACAGGACCTGGAGATAAGGCGGGCTCAGGAACTGCCAGTAGAGGATCATCGGCTGGAACATCAGGCCATCATTGAGTCCATGGAGGCACATGTCAACCCGGGTGTGGACCTGGCTGCAGAGTTTTACCCAGCGATTCCACCAGCCAGTGAGCATCTAATACACAGTCTGCCACATATGAGCGTCCGTGAGTCTGTGGAAAACTCCTGTAGCATCTGCTGTAGTGACTACATTGAAGGGGAGGTGTACACTCGTTTGTCCTGTAACCATGGTTACCACAGACGCTGCATCACCCTGTGGCTGCAAACGTCTGCCGCGTGCCCCGTGTGTCGTCACATGTCGGCTCCTCCCACTCCCCTCCTACAAACATTCTTCCAGACTCTCTCAGAATACTTACTTAGAATAGTCAGTACATTAGTAGTATTATTAGTTGTACTGTTCTCGGTCAGTGTAGGGACTGGTAACATGTCATTGTTCCGACTTCTCATTAGTCCGACCGATTTCTTCACAGGTGAGTAGCAAAATAACCTGAACACAGTTCAAGGTAACCAGTAAGACGCCCTGAGGGCGAGAAGCATCCGCCTGGGTGACGGCAGACTGCTGGGCGAGTGTTTTGGCATGGAGGGTCATCATCATATGGAATGAATTGTGAATACTAGCCATATATGGAGCGTGTCTTGTGTGTACAGGGTTTGATGAGGTCAGATCAACATATGGAATGTCAGAACAGGTCAGCTCCATATATGGAGCTGAGGGATTGAGGTTTGAGGTCAGTACATACTGTATATAGAGTTCCATATAGGCTCCATATATGCAGACCTAGGTGATGACTTCTCCATGTATGGCTATCCAGTGTTTGATGAGGTCAGTGTCGTGATCTTCATATATGGAGATGGTCTTGCCGCCTATATGGCCGTCATATATGGAGTGTCAACCATATATGGTGGCGTGACATGTCATGAGGCGTAATCGACGTGGCGGATCGACAGGTTTCGGCAGGTTTTCTGAACATGTCTGTCTTCTCTGTGTACTGCTGCATCAAAGTTTTCAAAATAATTGGACTGTCTTGTACACACCTTCACAATAATGCAAAGCCTTTCTAAAGTGAACAGAAATACAAACATTGCATAGAATTACTTAAAGTGAAACATTATACAGTATAATTGAATATTTGTCTTAAACGCAACACATTAGTAAATCGTAGTTTCTCCCCTCCAACGTCTAGCTTTCACTCGTGAGTCGTGATGTCATGTGGCAACCAAGTCTATGGACTTCTAACGTTTGTCTGAGAGCCCCTAAAAAAAATAGGATAAAGAACTATGACCGTCTGCACATTTCCTGGCATTGAACGGCACTAATCTGTTCTGTTTTTTAGATCTCATGCTTTATGTTTTTTGTGTTATTTTATGTGAAACTTAATGGGCTGCTGTTTTGGCCTGGACTCCCTTGCCAAAGAAATTTTTAAATCTCAATGGGACTATTCCTGGTAAAATAAAGGTGGAAAGAAAATAACAAAAGCAGAGTAATCTCAATGGGATTGGACTGGCTGAGTCAACACTAACAGGGACTAGTTAATGTCTCTGCTTTATTTCCAGGAAAAGTAAGATTACACAGCGAATTGGCCCACATTCCCACAATATGACTATACCTTTTGATTACATGTTGTATTTTGTTGGTTACTTAAATAATCACAATATTACACTTGAGGGTGTTCTGAACCGTCATCATTGGCACTTCAGTGATACTTAGGGAACAGTGTGCTTGACCGCATCACTGTTTTGCCAATAATGATGGTAAAGCACACCCTCGAGTGTATGATCGCTTCATTGACGCCCGTGGAAAGATGGAACATTCAACCGTTAAGGTACAAACTGGAACTGCAGATACATGCAGTACTGTGTATATCACTATTAGGGTTCTGGAGGAATACTGGTTTCAGCTCAAGTGTAACCATACATACAGTATACATTCTAATCTAAATGCATACTGTCGTGGAAATACCAGTGGTCAGCAGCAATAATAGCTATCTAACCTCTGGCTAATCATAGCAATGGTAAACAAATGAACACGCTGGTTTAATTTCATCACATCAGCACTGTAATGGAATTATGCCAATACTACACTGTAGTATTGGTACAATAGTACTCCTATGAACCTTCCAACTGAAAGGACATTTGTCCACTCTGTCTCCAGGTCTACTGTATTTCCAACTCACAGTAGTAGGCAAGCCATTTTCAAACTGGCTGGTTGCCTGTCAGAATAACTATCATTTCTAGTACAGTGTGTGATACAATAAACTATAGACGAATAACAGTTTAAGTCCAAATTGTATTCTGACCCCTCCAAGAAAAGGCCTCGTTGTCCTGACCCCTTATCCATCATTTATACATTATGGATAATTAGTGTGGACTTTTAAAGGACCACTTCACCACTTTTCAACATCTCTTCATGATAAAACACAACCATTTTTTCCCTACTCAGTCTGTGTCTCATAGGAGGGCTTTGGGCAGTTCGGACACCCGTCCACCAGTGACATCATAATTAGGCAGCTTTTTTTTTTAAAGAAGATTTGTTTTAAAATATTTAGATTTTTATTATTGTGAGAACGATGGCTTCAACTTTTGCATTGCAACTTTTCAGGAAAAGAAAGCCTGCCGTTTCTATTAGCTTGGATTTACCATTGATGATGTCACTGGTGGACAGGTTTCTGAACTGCCCACAGCTTTCCTATGAGACACAGACTGAGTAGGAAAAAAATGTGGTATTTTATCATTAACATTAGTTAGGACCAATTATAGGAAGAGAAGTTGAAAAGTGGTGAAGTGGTCCTTTAACTGTTATTTGTCTATAGTACTTTATTGATCTGATATTTTGAAGGTGGAAAAAACATGTAATTGGGTAATTTTTTTAATATGAATGTCAAGGTGCATTGATTGATCAAACTGAACGCCAAGGTTTCTAATGTTGGGGCGCACGTTGGGTTTACCATCACACCGCACATTAATGTCCTTTAAAACACACCTAAGTCGTTGATTATCTCGGACAACGTGCAGCAGTAGGTCCTTTGTGCCAGTTCAGTTATTGCTTTTATCAAGTTGTATTGAAAGATTTAGGAAAAGAAAAGCTGAAGACCCCTCGTTCAAACCTACGGCAAATTCTATTCCAACCATCTGTTCTTAATGGAATTGTGTGAATCCAGCCTCTGGTACATGTACTGTACTATGCATACTGTACCTCTGTAGGTTTTTAAATCTTTTGAAGTCTTCTATCTCCACCTTTGAGATCTTATTGTAGTCGAGTTGAAGCTCCGTCATGGAGGAAGGCAAGTCTAACACAGACACACACACACACACACACACACACACACACACACACACACACACACACACAACCAGATGTAAGTTGACTGATCAAAACTTCCCTTTTACGTTCTTGTTCTGTTGGTCATTGGCAGCTGCCCAGTACAATCACAGTATTACTGTTGGTCACTGGGCGAGCTGACCAGTACAATCACAGTCCTGTGTTGTTCATGGGGTCACCACATCAATTATTAGTTAGTTTACCTTTTGGTATAGCAGTGAGCTTGGCCTCAGATATGCCCAGGTACAGAGTGGCCACTCCATCAAACGCTCCCAACTCGATGCCACTGTTGGCCAGAGGGTTGGCTCCCAACTCTGAAGGAGAACAAAAAGACATCATTCGTCATCATGACAACTTTCCCTCGGTTACGTTTAATGAACGACTAACGAATAACGTGTTCCTTCCACACACTACGTCCAGCTGGGGAAACTCCCCCCCTGTCAGGTGAAAAGAAGCAGCTTGGACACCCCAGGTTGGCAGAGGAAGTGTAGCGCCCAGGATTACATTAGATACGGGGCACGGTGGCACAGTTGGTAGTGCTGTCGCCTCACAGCTAGAAGGTCCTGGGTTCGATTCCCGCTCGGGGCACTGTGGGTGCTGGCGGCGTGTTTCCTCCTCCGCGTCATCAGTGCCCATACCTGAAGGCGGGGTTGGCGAAAGGGCCTTTCTGTGTGGAGTTTGCATGTTCTCCCCGTGTCCCCTAGGGTAGGTACCCTCACAAAAACATGCAGTGATCCTGGTCTCTAAACTGCCTCCCCCTGGCCAGCCGGGGCGCCTGATGGAGGGGAAAGGAACTGGTTGGAATAACGTGTTCCTTCCACGCGCTACGTCCAACCAGGGAAACTCCCCCCTGTCAGGTGTAAAGGAGCAACTTGGACACTCAGGCATGAAGGGAGCATGAGTTAAGTCTGTTGCTCTCCCCAGGTTGGCGGAGGGTGTGTAGAGCCCAGGATCACAGTAGATGATTGGCACAGGGGTGAAAAATGGGTTACAAAATCGTGGGATAAAAAATATATATAAAAAAAAGGATTACATTAGATCAGGAGTGCCCAAAAGGTAGATCGTGATCTACCAGTAGATCACAAAGGCTGTTCAGGTAGATC
This sequence comes from Protomyctophum bolini, assembly GCF_963924005.1. NCBI lineage: Eukaryota > Metazoa > Chordata > Actinopteri > Myctophiformes > Myctophidae > Protomyctophum > Protomyctophum bolini. The sequence continues at coordinate 25,481,137 of NC_137863.1, read as the reverse complement.
ACATGACATGCCCCTAAAACAATATAATTTAAATATGAAAAACTATTTTTTCTGCCACTTGAATTAAGGTGAATTGATTGATTGATATAAAAAAGGGCCTGTCTGATCAAACCCATAATGTCATACTTGCACACAAACATCAGTAGCATTAGAAAGACAGACAGACAGACAGACAGACAGACAGACAGACAGACCCTATACCAATTACATCTACCCCTCTATTTCCCATTCCAAGTGCATTTGTCTCATATGTAAAAGCCAACAACGCTTTTCCAAAGCCCCCTTATTATTTTGGGGGGTCGCAGCCTGAAAAGGTTGAGAACCACTGCTCTAGACTAGAGACAACTGTGAACTGTGTGTCCTTACCGAGCACGTTGAGGCTCCTCAGGCCTTTGAAGGCTTCCTTCTGGACTTTGCTGATCCTGTTCTCATGGAAGCGGAGCTCCAGGATGTTGGGGGGCAGGTTGGCAGGGATCTGAGTCAGCAGGTTGTAGGACAGATACAGCAGCCTGAGACGGCCCAGGTCCTTAAACGCCTTGGGATGAATACTGGACAACTTGTTGTTGATCAGGTACAGAGCCTGGGACGAAAAGACAAGTACAATATACAGTAAGACCACACTGCTGCACTGTTGTTATTTGGATGGATTACACCTTTAAAACATTTTTGATGATTTAAGCACATGTTTGCGTGTGATTGGTGCTTTGATGACGGCATGCTGTGGTTTGAGTTCCAGCTGGAAGCCAACGTTGCAATCAAAGACCTTCATCCAGACAGCAGATGTTGAGTCCTTCCTGTAACTGTCCCAGGTTATTATAGTTTAGAATTTAGAATTTGGTTATTATTTTTTTCTTTCCATTTTGCCTTTTTATTTTCAGTTTAGTTTGCTAATATCTATATTGTTGCTTTTTAAAAGACTAGTTTTAGTATAGTTTCATTAGTTTGAGTGTTAGTTTTAATTTATTTTAGCGTAATATAGGGTAGTAGGGGGCAAGATTCAGTATAATTTTCAATTATACTTACATTTACAATTACATTCTTCTCAGAGGCTGGTACTTTTTACCCTATTATTTCACAGCCTTTAGCTACTATAGTCACTTGCCGATTTAGATTATTTATACAAATGATGATGTACAATATTATTATTAGCGTTATTAGGTTAGGCTTGGCCAGCAGTAACAGTAATTAAAGTAAATGCCACATTTACACACTACAACATTAAAGTGATGAATACATGAATGCATTACTAATTATAATGCATTAATGTGATTGTGCTTTCAAAAAAACATTTTTTAATCAAATATTCGCTTTGACTTTTTCATGTCCTTGATATAAAAAGGTCTTTTTCAAAACGGGTTGTTCAGAAAAACTGATTTAGTAGAGATTTGTAGAATCAGCATCAGGTCTTAATGGGTGAAATAAGTTATTCTTCCATCACTGGTAGGACAGACAGTGTTGGACAGACAGACGGAGAGACCGACAGACAGACCGTATTGTTTTTCTCTGTAGGACCGACAGATGGTGTAATGCTGTGTAGAGGAATGGAGATAATTATCCCACAGACTATCTGGACTTCTGCCATCCTCTGATCACAATATGTTTTGTATTTACATTTTACATGCCTCTTTCATGTGAATGTAGCCGTACAAATGCAGTGCATCATGTGATGTTGGAGCCATTAAAAACAGAGTTGACAGACAGACAGGCCGAGAGGTCTTTTAAGGCTGAATCCAGGACAGTATGCAGTATATGTAATGAGACAATAATCCTCTGTCTGTTCGTGACCTTGTCAGGGCGTCTCCTGAAATGTTTGAGTACCAGGCTACCAGCCCACTTGGTTCATGGTGGTACAAAGACTCCATACAGTCTGACTGGGGTTTTAGGAATGGTGAGATCTTTGTTCACTGCGTGCTCACAACCAAACATTCCTCATCAAACAATTTCAGACTTGCCCTCTGTCCATTGTTTGTTACAAATACAGGACGAGTGATGTGGTGGTCGTTTGGGGGAAGGTTAAGCTTCTGACTTCTAAAACCAGCCTTTTCCCCACAGCGCTGCAGACTGTCGTCGCCAGGCTATCAAGTCGTAAATAGTTGTAATATACTGATTTCTGGGACGGTGTAGTGGAAAAAAGTACTTTTTTAAAAACGGTATCAAAACTGCAATGTAGAAATACTTACAAGTTACAAGTACGAGTCTGGAATAAAAAAAAAATACGTGAGTAAAAGTACTGGCATCAAAATGTACTTAAAGTACCAAAAGTAGACAGTACTCATTATGCAGAATATCCCATTTCAGTTTTCAAATGTATAAAAATCCTTTGAAAATAGCAGATCTACAAGCACACATGAGCTTGTAGATAACTTGCAACTTGCTGTTCATATTTCATAACACATGTTACACTACACTGCCTTTCAAGTAGCTCATCACTGACTAGAAATATTCTATGCCGTTTGTAAGGATGACAGTCATCCTCAATCATGAGTCAATCATGAGTCAACATTGTTGACTTATGATTACACGTCCCTGTTACTTGGAACTAAGGCTGGGCGATCAATAATGACTTCAACACAATATCTGCAGGGAGGGAACATCCGTGAACCCTCGCTATGAGTCTCGCTATGTCGAGTCCGTCTGCCTGTCATCATTTTGAAGAGTGCAAACTGACTGTGAAAAGTGGTCTGGTTAAGTAATTAAATGGCAGGTGTGGGGTTGCCATGGCAATCAATTGGCTGAGGCAGAGCCTGGGACTTCTACAGGAAGTCCCAGAGCATTTTGTGGCGGTTCTGGACACTGACTCAAGGCAGGACACAGGAACGTGTGTGTGTCAAATTTGAAGTTGGTGGGGTGAACAGTTCTTGAGTTACGTGGATTACAGAAGTACACACACACACACACACACACACACACACACACACACACACACACACATTTATTTATTCTAAGATGAATGATTATTATTACTATTTTTACACTGCCATAGTTCTCTGACAAGGGCTGTACTGTATGTCAAACTGTTACATGTGGGATATTTCTTCTAAGGGAGTGCAAATATTATCTTTGTGACTTTAAAATAATTATATGTTAAGGAAACTTAAAAACTGTTCTGGAAACGGATCCAAATGTGATGGAACCGGTTCACAGGGACTTAGGCTTACGTAGAGGTCTTTCAGGCCTTTGAAGTCGTTTTCTTTGATGTCAGTGATGTCATTGTTCTGGAGGTCAATCATCCGCGTGTCCTCTGGAATCTTCTCTGGAATGGAGATCAGACCTGTAGAGAGAGAGACACACACACACAAATGTGAGCACAATAAAAAATAAATACAGTAGCATGGACATTTTGCCCCCCAAAATAATCATATTTGAACTGCGGACGCCCAGGAATTGTTGGAGTTGAGGCATTACATTTAGTTTCACTCTGTTCCACAGATAAATATTGTGAAAATAGCCAAATGTATTGTCTAGTGACTAGACAATACATTGCGAAAAAGCCGATCTACAAAGTCACATAGACTAGACTCTAGTCTATGTGACTTTGTAGATCGGCTTTTTCGCAATGATTACCTCTTTCTGATAATATTTGACAATTAGGATTTTTGTCCAACTGTGCAACAGCAACCAATGGGTGAAAAGAGGGGCGGGTTAACATGTGGAACTTGACGTGGTTATGTTGTGTAGTGCAGATCAGCTATTGTCAAACTTTTTGCCACTTTCTCTATTTGACAATGTGGCCAATCTTTGACCAGTTTTTATAGTATACCGTAGTTTGTTGTAGGGATGTCCCGATACACTTTTTTCGCTTCCGATCCGATCCGATACCGATACCGAATACCGATACCAGTGTCGTGATCTCATGTTATGTTTATAGCTATCTAGCTATATATCTTGTGTTGTGTTTATAGCAGACTCCTCACTCAAATGCACTTGCAGTTCGTGCAACTTGAAAGCTAACTCCAACATTGTATTTACCTGCCATAGTGTCAACCCCTTACCCCTGTGTCGGATCGGTGGTTAGACAGGCATATTCACCGATACCGATATGACAAATAAGGGCCGATCCGATACTTTTCGATCTCTAGTTTGTTGATTACTTTTGATGCAGTAATGGTCTTATTTGTATTTATTTATTTATTTTATTTAAGAATCTTAAAAGCCTTTAATTGTCACTTTAGAAATGTGCAGATACCCTGTAATACATTTAAACACTATGTTAGTTTTGTTAACAGTTGAGTTCAGTCAGTAAACAATGTTGCACATTAACTAAATCATCTGGGGACATGTGTGAGTGAGGGTTGAGAACCACTGGTGTTGTAGTGTACTGTAGTGTAATATTGTGTTATGCTGTGAAGTGGTATTTTACCCTTATCAGAACACTGAACCACGTGCGGGAAACACGTACACCCAGATGGACAATCCTCATCATCATCATCGTCGTCATCATCAATATCGTTGTCGTCGTCCCCCCATCGGCTGGCCGGTCTGTCGAGCGCCCTCCGACTGGCCGGTCTGTCGGCCATCATCGTGTCGTAGTTCCTCATGTAGTCCATGGCGTCCATTGGCTCGTACGGCTTGCTGTCTCCTATCGCCAGGAGCCACAGTAGGAGGAAAGCCCGCATGGTGCCGTTGCTAGGAGACCGTTGCCCGGGCAGTCAAATAGCAGCCCAGAGAGTCCTGTTAGCAACAGACCAATAAAAAAACAGGACTGGACCATGATGTCATCACCCTTGAGGAAATGCCTCAATTGTATAAGCTTATAAAGTATGTTGCTGTGCTCCAAGCTCAAAGCTTACCAAACCTAGAGCCAGGTCAGGAAAAAGGAGGGGAAAAAGGCGTATACACTGACATAAAAAGGTAGAGGCTCTTGGGATGCTAAAAATTCCAATTTATTTTCCAGGTGGAAAAGGTATTCAACAAATCAAACCATGTCCCACTACAGAAATATAAGTCCATAATGTTTATTGTTCCATAGTGTGCCTCATAGTGACAAGGATGACAAACGTTTCGGCTTATCCAGGCATCATGGAGATGGTGGCATTATGAAAAGGTGATTAAAGGAGATCCTCAGACCTTTTTTACGAAACGTCCACTCCTTTTTTCACCTTTTCACAAAGTCAACTTCTTCACCTTGTAAATAAATTTGTATCAATATTTAATAGAGATACAAGTATCTCTTTAGCCCTGTCTGTTATCTGTCTTGTGTTTCATGCTGCAGTAATTCTTTGACAGCTTCATTGGTCCCTCGCGGGATCAATGAAGGTTTATCCATCTAATGTTCCGAGTATACACTCGTGTTTAGCCCAAAACCTGGTGTGTTGTGTTGTCAGGAGGATGAGGGCAGGAGCAGGCCTGGAGAAGCATTTAGATTAGAACATGACGCTAATCTGGAGCCGGTCCACCGGGCAGAGGGCATGTGAGGTCTGTGGGAGCCTTACTTATCATACCAGTGTTTCCATGCAAACTCGTAAAAGCACCGATCTCAGCCAAACACCTCACGCTGCATACGAACCATCTGTGTCCATTTAGCAAACATTTGCAGTGTTGTTAAAATAGGAACCCAGCATTTCATCAAACACATTTAGGAGCCAGTGGAGAGCTTTGGTGGAATGTGGGGTTTGCGTGCATGCCTTGTCTCAGGACCTTTCCACTGCCTCGTCAGTGGGACCACCACCAGCCACAACTATGTACTGGTGGTCCCACGTCCTGCACAGACAGCAAATACCTCTGACAGCACGGACCCCGTCCCTGGGCCTGCATGTCCACATACCGCTAGTCTTCACATCAACACATGAACTAGTTTTAACATGAACACATTAGTCTTAACATCAACCCATTAACTAGTCTACATCAACCCATTAACTAGTCTACATCAACCCATTAACTAGTCTACTCTACATCAACCCATTAACTAGTCTACATCAACCCATTAACTAGTCTACTCTACATCAACCCATTAACTTGTCTACATCAATCCATTAACTAGTCTACATCAACCCATTAACTAGTCTACATCAACCCATTAACTACGGTAGTCTACACTGTAACATCAACCCATAGTCTACATCAACCCATTAACTAGTCTACATCAACCCATTAACTAGTCTACACTGTAACATCAACCCATTAACTAGTCTACATCAACCCATTAACTAGTGGGTTTATGTTATATTAAGTAGTCTTAAAATAAACCAATATAGTACTATCTAGTCTTAACATCAATCCATTGACTATTCTTAGCATAAATCCATTAACTATTCTTAACGTCAACCCTTAACTAGTTTAACATAATTCCGCAATGACATACTACTAACTAGTCTTAGTTATGATACAGTACACTCACTAACCATTTCTAACACACCTATTCTTAATTATCATATACTATACTACACTCACATAGTACTAAGTGATAATATAAACCCACATAGTGGGTAGTTTGTACATAAACCCATACTGTAGTACTAAATTGTCTTTTAGATACTACCACAGTGTTAACTACAGAAGCATCAGGGATTATTAGTGTACCTAAAATGTGTACTTAAAATACTGCATCTCCCTACTCACATGAACACATACATAATTTATTACACTATAAGTGCACTTATGTCATTAATTCACTGGCGCGTTGTCCCTGTAAAACCCATTGACGTTTTATTTATTTATTATGCAACCATCTATGAGATCACGTTAATGAATGCAACATGTTGGCTCCTATACCTGGGATGTCTTGTTAGGTGTGTTTGGTTACGCCCGATTTACAGTTGGCTGCGCATCGGGTCGCCCAATCAAAATAGCAGATCTACAAGCTGTAGGGCGAGTGATGTCCCAGACGGTAGGTGTTAGTTAGAGTGTGCTAGAGCGTGGAGGAGACCAGCGTAGCGTGCATCCTACCTGGGATGTCCTGGGAGGTGTCAGCCTGCAGGATGCAGCGGAGGCAGCAGCAGGATTAGGAGCAGTAGAAGAAGAGCGGTAGCAGAGAGAGAGGTCCAGTTGGAAAGCTCCAGGTTTGAGTGTCAATGAATTCCCAGTGACTGGAGAAGAACATTACTTACTTACTCTCTCTCTCTCTCTCTCTCTCTCTCTCTCTCTCTCGTCTGTCTGCCCCCTCCTCCCCCCCCCCCCAGTGGAAACAGAAACCACAGCTACCACAGCTGAGGTCTTGGCGTGAGAAGCTCAGTTATACTAAAGATCTCTTAAATCTCGTTCACGGATCGCATTCTCTCTCTCTCTCTCTCTCTCTCTCTCTCTCTCTCTCTCTCTGTACTTGTCGAACACAAAGGAAGGGGATTGTTGAGTCTTTGATTTCAGGGCAGCATGATGGTGTTTATACTGTGCGTGTTCACCTCACATCGCCTGGTCTCCTGCCACCTTAAACACTGAAACATAAACCTGCTGTCAAATGCTTTGGCAGAAACTGGAGAACTAAACTGAGCTTCTGCTACTGGTCCTTAATTCCTCCTCATGCTGCTGCCTTCCATCCAAGCGCTTCGATCAGGGACTCATTAAGAATTAGACCAGGGAGAATTTCATCACTATTAACGTAATACATGGTTGAGGTGTTTTACAGACAAATGCATTCTTGTCTAGTATAAACATATTCTGCATATGAATGCATGCATCTGTAGGCAATATGTGTCTGAATTGTTCTGGTTTCTGTTTGTAGTCCATTTTGTAGACCAAATCGTACCGACCAATCGTGATTCATGATTGAGGTGCATTGGTGATGTGAGGTCAGCATCCAGGTCCATGCGGGGAGCAAGAGAGGTAGAATGCATTTCCTGAAATACTGAAAACACTTGAAACCCAGTGCTATGTGATGAACTATTAACGGGGTGTAAACTGGCTAATTGTGAAATAATCCAGTCTCTGAACTCCTTTCCCGATTCTGAAGTTGCTGATCGGATCAGATTTTAAACGATGATCCATTGATCATCGTTTAAAATCTGATCCGATGCATTAGCCCAGATATCTGCTGGCTGCACAGGAAAGCCCAGAAACAGATGATGGCAATCAGTTTCAAGATTGGTCACTTGGTCAAATTTGTACCATGTCCTTTGTATGTTTTCTTTGTTTCCAAGTTTTTGCCTCACATGAGTTTCCAGGAGTTTCACGTCACTTTTAAACACAATGAGAGCATATTTAGTGGGCACGTTTGAAACTAAAAGTTACTTAAGCTTATACCGATCCCATCTTCCAGAGGGACAGGCCGATTAGACTTCTAATTAGAATTCTTTCAAAACCAAAGGTTTTTTATGGAGGTGGTACCTGGATTTTCAGGTTGGGACACCACTTTCATCCAATCAGGAGAGAGAACCCATCAGATTCAATCTTATAGAGTGTTGCAGCTCAAAAATGTGTCGGCTCATTTTGTTTAAACTTCTGATTTCAACCCTCGATGAGATTTCTCTCTTGATTGGAATGAGATCTCACTCCTGATTGGAATGAAATCGTGTATCACGATCTGAAAATGTGTTTTATGTTTATTATAGAGCTGGAGAGACCTCTATACTGAACAAACACTATATTTAACACTCATTTGTGATACAAGATATCTAACTGACACCCCCTTGAACAGTGCTACTGTATATTTATAGCAAACAGAAGAAGAAAAAAAATCTGATTAATGGACCAGGTTTGGGAAACTGGAAAAGCCTCACAAGAAGGGAAAAGTTAATTAGAGCTAGCGAGCTCCCCGAAGGGTTTCACCTTCATTACAACATAGATTTTTCCGTTTGGGTTTTGTGCTGAGCACAGCGATATAACGCTGCGCAGAGGCCAGGCAGAGACCCAGGCAAGTATGCTCTGGTTTGGCCCAGCGCAGGGGGGGAGAGGAGAGGAGAGCAGAGGAGAGGAGAGGAGAGGGTCTCATCCACTTTCTGGGATGTTTTCATAGTTTCCAAGCAGTCCGACTAGACGTCTGCTACTTAGATGATCTGTTGTAAAACACACACTCCAACACTGAATCACTTCCTCTGTACCTTCCTCTTCATTCTGCCTTCATCATCCTTGTTCTATCTCTGACAGAATAGGATTACGCCAATACTCTACCATATGTTTGTACTAGATTGAGGATCACTGATGTAGGATCTGATTCTTGTACTCCTTACTCTTTCTCTTTATCTCCACTATTTTTTAAACTAGCCAATTATTCTTTACACCTTTTTCTCCCCAATTTAGTACTTGCAAGTAAATGCAAATGAATTCCTCCCCACACACATTTGTGTTGTCACCACTGTCGTATCCTATACTGACTCACCTGCCAGTGAGGTGCCCGTGCCCCCACCAGGAGGGTTATCCTACATCCTGCCCATCTTCCCTCACCCGAACACGGGCCAATTGTGTTTGCAGATGCTCGACAAAGCCAGATGCACCACAGTGGATTCGAACCCACAACCCCTGTGGTGGTGAGCTGTACTCCTTTGATTGATTGTAATCTCACTTTTGATCTCGAAGGTACAATTGAGGGGCAGGCCCTCCTTTTAAGCTGAGTTTACAATAGTAAGAACGAAATATATTGTAGCGTCTACAATAACCACAATATTGCAACAATTAAATTAGTCAAGAATACAAATATGAATTAAGTGTCCAGTGCATCAGTATCAACTTTCAGTTGTAGCATTCAATGCCAGTGAGCTGTACCAGAGAGTAGGTGTTATACCAATGTTTAATACCTCAGTACCAGCAATCAGTGAGAATGTTTTTCCAGCTGTTAACTTGGTGTGTGGCTATAGTTTAGAGGCTGTGTGGTTAATGAAATGTTTTAGAGATGAACTCTTCTAAACAGCTGCTTCTAACATCATCTGAACACACACACACACACACACACACACACACACACACACACACACACTTCCAAAGAAAATTATGCAAACACAGACGCACAATGTTACTCTCAAACTCAAGAAACAGTACACACAGGCACGCATGCACGCACGTGTGCGCACACACACACACACACACACACACACACACACACACACACACACACACACACTGAATAAAACACTTGAACACAGATATATTAACATGGACACAAAGGTGGTGGTAATGATAATAATGTATTTTTGTAATGTTTCCTAGTTTGAATCCAGCTCAACGTTCTTCACAAGCGTCACTCAGTACGTTGACTGGATGTTTCCCATTGACATACACTTTGAAATTACCCATAAACCCACAACGGCCAGTAACAGTGATTCACCAGCCTCCCAAAATGAATGGAAGGAATGAGAGAAGTCATACATCATCTCCTTGTTATTCCGTAAAGAGGCAATAAAATGAAAAGCAAGAGAGAGTTTAAGAAGGCGCAACAGGGGGGCGGGGGGGGGGGTTAGAGATGCTGAGAGAGACAGAGAGAGATGGTGAGAGAGAGAGAGAGAGAGAGAGAGAGATGATGAGAGAGAGGGTGAGAATGGCATGCAAGACAAGTAGCACGGTTTCGACTGTTGACATGGATTTGGGATTTGATCTATTAATTGATTTGACAACATAATCCATATAATGCAAGTAACCGACACGCTCACAACCGGTAGTGACTCAACCGTGCATGTCTCAGACTTGTCTCCTTCCTGGCTCCCAAACTGTGGAATAAACTCCCCATTGATCCCCAGTGGACGCTATATCTTTCTTCACAGCCTGAAGACTCACCTTTTCAGACTTCACCTCACCACCTTTTTCTATCCCTTCTTAACACCTATTTTCGATAGATTATTTTTCCTCTGCAGACATACTTTGTTAGTTAATTGTTTTGTTTTTTTGCTTCATTGTTTACCTGGATATCCTAGATTATTTCAGGCAATTTAGTTTTCTGTTTCTCGGATAAGAGGGTGTGTACTGCCTAGTGCCTACTGCCTACACAAGGGATTGCAAGGTTGTACCTCTGCTATTTGTGCAGTTTCCCTGCAAGTTTACAAGCTCTGATAAATATGTATTATAGTTGTGTACTGTATATTGATGCAGCCTACTTTTGAGATGGAACTGTGTGATACTGTGATTGCAGCCTTGTTTTTTGTGCAGACATTTTTTACATGTCCACCACATGATAACATGAGTGCTGTTACAGTTAACACAAGTGTTGATTCAATACGTTTTTCCAGAGCAGAGGTGGGGAAAGTGTTTGATGTTGGAGTTGGAACAGTGATCACACCATCCACATCTGTAAGAAATCCAGATCCAGTTGCCAAGCATATACCTGTTGCAATAGTCAGGCCGAGATATGATTTAATGGAGTGTTTCAGCTGCAGAGAATGACAGAGAAGGCTGGAGACGGGCAATGACCTTGAGGTGGAAGAAGCCAGTTTTGGTGACCTGAATGAAAGGGTGGGGTCGAGATTCAAGAATGATGCCCAGGTTGCGGATGTGGGTGAAGGGTGTGACAGTGGAGCAATCAATATTGAGTGAAAAGTCTTGGATAGAGTTTTGGCCAAAGATGGTTATTGCTTTGCATCCATATCTTTACTTCTGTGAGGCAGGCAGTGAGGGTGGAGTGGGTGGCTGCGGTGATGGTCTTGACTCTTGGTGGAGAGGATTCCATCGTCTGTCATACAACCTCAATTGGGTACAGGCTTTATTTCCGACACTATTATTGGTCCGGACCGACAGTCATTAGACGACAACCTATACCTAACCTAACCTAACCTATACCTAACCTAACCTAGCCGCACGAGAGCAGCGCATGTTCGAGCGCTAGTTTGAGCCCCCCTCCTTTTTTTTCCTTTTTTCTGGAGATGCAAGGAAGATGTAATGTATCCAATATAGCAATATATATGTACTCATCTCTGAAGACAATGAGCTCTATGCGCATCAACCATATTGGAAAAGCTTTGGGCCCCTTCCCTACTTCCTTCACAGGTGTTACGAGTGATACTAATGAAGGCTCTGTTCCATTCTGGTCGAACTGAGTCAAGGTGCTGATGCTGTGCATGTTGGCTCATTGGAAACTGCTACACTGGTGGGTCCTGGGACCATCATGGTTTCTTGAGAAGGTTCCAAATGGCCCCTTACGGGTCTGTAACTCTGAGGCCACTTTTCCACCAGGGTTGAATCGGTTCTGTTATTTTTTCCCTGTCTAATTTTGAACCAAATGAATCCCTAAATCCGTAAAAGTTGGTTCGGAACTGGAACCAAAAATACTTTCCTGAAGTGAGAACCAAAGTGGGCGTGTCACTATTCAGGTTGGAAGATGCAGATGTGATAAACGAGAGGTTCCCAAACACCGGTGCACGGACCGGTGACGGTCCACGGTACAATCAAAATTACGGGAGAAAGAAATCCCAAGTTTTCCTTGCCGTGAATCTATAACCATATTCAATTCATTTCAAAGGGCTTTATTGGCATGAGAAAACATGCGTTTACATTGCCAAAGCAGAAAGAACAATACAACAATACAGCAATACAATCAAAACAAAAATTATGTACTTTGAAGGTCAGAATCTATCTATCTATAACAGGATTTACCAAACAGTTATTTTTGCATGAATACACCAAGGATTTGTCAGTGATGTCACAGTCACTGGCTGTGGTTTATGAACGGCTACAAGTCTGCTCTACTTCATGTTGTATAACAGTGAGATCACTGTTGAATCCTTGGTATCTTTAGCCTAGCCTTATAGTTTCAACATGTGTTCATGATCAACGAGCACCAGCGTAACAACAACACGCTGTAGCCTATTCTGTCACGTTTGCGCTAATGAAACACTAAACAGGATTCTTATTTTATGTCAACATTCAAGTACAACTATCAGAAGATGTAACCCAGGTAAAGCAATCCGTCACTCTGCAATTTTTTTTTTACTCACCCTTTATGATGATATAACATTAAGTTGGGATATAATAATGTTGCAGCAGGTACTTGACTGTCTAACTGTCTACTCTCTCCCCAGGCCTTCAGCCTGGTGTAGACAATAAGTATAACTGGTAAGACTGGGAAGGAAGTATGGAAGAAGCCCAATTTCTTTCCAATATGGCTGCTGTGCATATTCACGTTTTGGATCATTATATGCAGAATAAATCTGCATCTCCCTTTCATCTAGCGAAGCGGTTCCCCTGGCTTCCAGTGGACCAGTAGTTCACTTCACATGGTCCAGCCAGCAGCCGTCAGAAGCATGCGATGTGTCTGGAGTGTGTGGTTTGAAGAGGTTACTCAGATATCCAGAACCATTCTGCGTCCAATCCCATTAGCCGCCTTGTCTGCTCACATCATGTGGTTAACACTGTTTCCACACACACACTGCTACTGACTGCCGTGTGTGTGTGTGTGTGTGTGTGTGTGTGTGTGTGTGCGTGCTGGCTGCGTGTGTGCCAGTCACGTGGCTTGCTGACATCAGATCGTTTGATCAGGGAGTCTGGTGGAAGTAAGTAGAGGAAAGAATGTTATTTCTACAGGAACACTTTGATCCGTGACTCACTGAAAATGAGTTCTGTTGAATACTAACAGTTCTAATGTCAGCATGACACGGCTCACTGTTGTAGCTTAACCTACCTACAGTTTTACCTAGCCCAGAGATCCCCAACGCGGGGTCCACGCCGTGGACACTTTGGTGGTCTGCACGCATGCCGGCCTTTCACTGGTGGTGTGCGACGCCACTCCGCAGAAAAAATATTATTAGCAGTCTGATGCTGCTAACTCCAACTACTCTAACAGCAGTCTGATTCTGCTAACTCTAACTACTCTAACTACAGTCTGATGCTGCTAACTCTAACTAATCTAACTACAGTCTGATGCTGCTAACTCTAACTACTGTTTTGGGTAGCCTACTTAAGAAAACATCCAGTGTGTCCAGTGCATCCAAGTGATTTACAATGTGCGATTCACACAGTGGACAGGACAGCTAAGAGACTTAGAGACAGATAGTAGGAAAGCTGAGATGGAGACAGTGTAGAGACAGATAGTAGGAAAGCTGTGGGGGAGACAGTGTAGAGACAGATAGTAGGAAAGCTGAGGGGGAGACAGTGTAGAGACAGATAGTAGGACATCTGTGGGGGAGACAGTGTAAAGACAGATAGTAGGAAAGCTGAGATGGAGACAGTGTAAAGACAGATAGTAGGAAAGCTGTGGGGGAGACCGTGTAGAGACAGATAGTAGGAAAGCTGAGGGGGAGACAGTGTAGAGACAGATAGTAGGACATCTGTGGGGGAGACAGTGTAGAGACAGATAGTAGGACATTTGTGGCGGAGACAGTGCAGGAGAGAGAGACAGAGACAGTGTAGGAGAGAGAGACAGAGACAGTGCAGGAGAGAGAGACAGAGACAGTGTAGGAGAGAGAGACAGACAGTGTAGGAGAGGCAGACAGTTCTAAGCTGGGAGGGACAGTGTAGCAGAGACATACAGTAAGAAAGCTGAGAGGCAGACAGGAAAGAAGACTGTGGTGGATGGATGTGGTCTTATATGATAATGGAACATGTGACTCTGAACCACACACTAACTTTCTTAAAGTATCTCTGGCCACCATTTGTAGCTGTAATTTTGGTATGTAATTATCAAACATTTTATACCATTTGGTTTTACTTTTATTTGGGCTATTATTATAATTATATTATGTATTTGTATTTAGTTTAATCAGAGCCTGGCCATGCCTGCATGTACAGTAACTGGAGATGGACACAACTAATACAACATGACATGTCTGTGCTACAGAGCACGTTTCTGTAATGAATCACATATAACAGTCGGAAAATGAATCGGAATGTATTCCAGATATATTTGCATGTACTAGTAGTAACTTTGCTTTGTGTACAGTGTCTAGTTATTGTGACAGCCACAGCTACATTGCTATATCTCTTTTTTTTTTTTTTTCCTCCCTAGCAAACATGTTTAAATATTTGCTTCCGGGGGGTCCCTGGAACAAAATATTTTGGGATCCTTGACATGAAAACGTTTGAGAACCACTGATATAGCAACATTTTTTCAGAAAATATCCATAAAACGTGGGACTGGTGCCAGGTGTACAACCCCGTGAGGGCATGGAGGTCTGCTAGAGTGGGATCATATGGGCTGACAGGCGCTGTGTCATGGAATACACACAGTGGAATACTTTAGTCATGGAATGAACAGTGGAGTCATTTTAAAACTTTAACAGTTCTTTAAAAATGAATTGTGAAATTTAAAAGGGCTGGTTGTGCTTATTCTTAAAGGGCTCAGAACTTCCCTTTGAGGCATTGGGTATATTGGCAATCTTAAAATAAATCCTGGCTAATAAGACAAATATGCTTCAAAACATTGTACTTGCCCTCTAACTAAAATAAAAAAATTAAAACACATTTTCTTTCATAAATACAGAATATTTCGCTCAATAGGAACTGCTGCTGTCGCAAGTTGATGATGTCATTTAGTTATAGAGGGCAAGTATACTGTTTTAAAGCATAATTGTCTTATTAGCCAGAGTTTCTTTTAAAAACACACAATGTCATTATCAACCTGAAAAGCTGACCTGTCCAGGTGTGTTTCATGGATGTCTGATTGCAGCTGATTCAGTGGTGGAACATGTTCATTGTCATGGAAACTAGTGGGTGTGATGTTTGGTTGATATTCTCAGAGGAGAATGTGAACCTGAATAATGAAACACGGTTATTCTTAGAGCTACAGTTCAGTGACATCACATCCTGATACGATGCGAATAGGGGAACGGGAATCTATGTCACGTGAGTCTGTTTGCGTGAATTTCTCTTTCTTGGAAAAAGAATAGTCACAGTCATTTTACTTAATAGTAAACCTTAAGAAGCTTTTAGGACTGGCATCTAGTTTTAGGGCAGCACTGGAATCGTAACATCTGGTGCGAATGGACTGAGAAGGTGAACCTGAGGAAAAGAGACAACACTTGTTTCGTATTACATTTTTATTGAGCCAACTCAGTCTGTGAGTGCTATCCAGTCTACATGTTTCTCTAAGGTTAAAAGCAAATCCAATTCGTTTCTCAAATCTGATCTTTAGGACTGACCATCAATGCTTTCATTTGCATGTTCGGTAATTAGATTTGTGTTTTCAGACATCGTCGAACTACAGTAACAGGATCCGTTGCTGTGATAACCACGTAATGACATAAGCATGAGTAATACTTAACATAATACTCTGGCATAGAATGGTGTTCCTTGCCGAAAACAGCTGATCTACAAGCTCATGGTGTGTCGGTTGTGAGCATGTAGATTGCCTATTTTATGCAAGCGATGCCATCATTCATGCAATGAAGTATAAATCAGGTTTCAGACTGAGACACATCTTTAGACATCAGACTTGAATGACCTATAGGAATGTGATTCATATCTGATTCACAAAAATCGGTTTCCATGTTTGTTTGTTAGTTGTTTTTTTGGTGGAGGGATGTTCGTTGTCTGGTTGTCGTTTGTCAGTGGATTACTGACAACGCCACATCACCCAAAACAGGAACACTTCATCCACAGCGATCACAAGGAATCAGTGCTGATTGCGTCATCACCTACAGTACTATGGAACTCAGAGTAAACACTGTGCTGGGTCGTTATTGGCGGAAAGTGTAGTTAACACCCTCAAACTAGAGCCATGTGTGTTGTAAAACCACAGATGACATTTTTAGTTTTAATGTGAGTCTTTATATTTGTACATTAGGGTTTCTGTGGTTTTAATTGGATGCTGGAGGCGGGGGTAATGCAGGAGAAGGCCACGGAGGGCACCTTTCTGGGGTCGATGTGGTTGTTGTCCAGTCTGAGGGTGATCAGGCTGGAGTCCATCTGGTTGCCAAGGTCACAGAAGCCTTCATCAGGCACCTCTCTGGAACACACACACCATCAGGGTCACATTAAAGGGTGATTCCTTCAGTCTGTTAATGAGACACACTCACACATTCTTCAGAATCCCAGTGCTCGTATCAATGGATGAATAAAGGCAGCTGTGAGAGGAAGGATGACTGATTTAAACAGTCACACCTGGCCTGAGTCAAACTAGAACATGACTCAGAGCTGGGTGTGGCTGCGCACCTGTTGTGCATGGACTTGATCAAGGCACAACAGGTTAAATCAGTCATCCTCCCTCTCACAGCAGCCTTGGGCATTTCAATTCACAGAGAAATACACCGGAACACCTCCTCCATAGTATTGGCCGTGGTTTTTTGGACTCACTTAAAAGTTTCCAATTCATTTTTCCCATAGAGATTTCCAAACATATTTATATCAATTATTCTAAGCCCAGAATCAAGCCATTTTTTATATTTAATTATATGATATACTATATTTAATAAATAAATACCCTTTGTTTAGTGTTTTAAAACATTTCACAGAATCAAAGGTGACTCCCCAGGATCCTGGATGG
Source organism: Protomyctophum bolini (assembly GCF_963924005.1). NCBI lineage: Eukaryota > Metazoa > Chordata > Actinopteri > Myctophiformes > Myctophidae > Protomyctophum > Protomyctophum bolini. Next base: position 25,463,868 of record NC_137863.1, on the reverse strand, counting down.
CTTGATTCTAGGCTTTAAATAATTGATATTAATATTTTTGTAAATTCATAGAGAAAAATGGTTGAATGGGTCCAGAAAACCACGCCCACTGCTATGCTCTAGCACCTTTACTTTGCCTCATCCTTATATTACCTTCTCCCAGTGAGATGTTGTACTTGATATTGTTGTTGATTTGAGCTACATTGAAGTGTTGTTGTCATGTTGATATTGTTGTTGTTGTGAGCTACGGTGAGGTGTGGTAGCGGATGATGTTGTGAGCTACTGTGAGGTGTGGCACTGGTACCTGATGTTGTGAGCTATGGTGAGGTGTGGCACTGGTACCTGATGTTGTTGTGAGGTGTGGCACTGGTACCTGATGTTGTTGTGAGCTACTGTGAGGTGTGGCACTGGTACCTGATGTTGTTGTGAGCTACTGTGAGGTGTGGCACTGGTACCTGATGTTGTTGTGAGCTACTGTGAGGTGTGGCACTGGTACCTGATGATGTTGTGAGCTATGGTGAGGTGTGGCATTGGTACCTGATGTTGTTGTGAGCTACGGTGAGGTGTGGCATTGGTACCTGATGTTGTTGTGAGCTATGGTGAGGTGTGGCACTAGTACCTGATGTTGTTGTGAGCTATGGTGAGGTGTGGCACTAGTACCTGATGTTGTTGTGAGCTACGGTGAGGTGTGGCACTGGTACCTGATGTTGTTGTGAGCTACGGTGAGGTGTGGCACTGGTACCTGATGTTGTTGTTGTTCAGTCGGAGGAAGTGCAGGCTGCTCATCTCGTTGAGGCCTGGGGGAACAGAGACCAGCTGATTGTGGTCCAGACAGAGCTCCACCAAGGAGTGGTACGCCCCGAAGAACGACTCTGGTTCCATTCCCTCTGCATCCAGTCTGTTGTACGACAAGTACAGGTACTCTAGACCAGGGTCCATATGAGCAAACACATAGCCTGAGAGAGAGAGAGAGAGAGAGAGAGAGAGAGAGAGAGAGATTCAGTTAGCTTAAAGTAATGAGTAATAAATAAGAATTAAATTAATCATGTGTGGGTATGTTTGATTTAGGTGTACCACTTAGCAATACATGCATTTATGATACTATTAACTGTTGTCAGTGTGCCTTGCTTTTTTAACCTGTATTGATTGACACATCTGTGAAAAGAATCCATAAGACAAGTCCAGTTTATTTGTGTAGCACATTTAAACAATAAAGCAATTCAATGTGCTTTACATAAAATGTTTAGAAAAGGAAACTCATAAAAGGACATCATCAAAATAAGAAAAGAAAATTACAGTGCAGAATTAAAAAATATTAAAACTCAATGAAAGGCAACGACGACGATTTTCAGCTGTGATGTAAAAGAACTAAGAGTTGCAGCAGGCCTTCAGTTTTGGGCGAGTTTGTTTCAGATATGTGGTGCATGAAAACTAAATGTTGCTTCTCCATGTTTAGTTTTGTTTCTAGGCACAGAAACAGACCTTTCCCAGATGGCCTGAGATGGCCGGATTGTTCGTGCTATCAATAATATGAAGATCAGAAATATATTTAACTTTAAATTAAATTATTTGACATACTTTCATGGTATTAGTAAGGACTCGAGCAGCAGTGTTTTTTTAGAGAGACCTGTAAAAGGTAGTTGAGCTGAGGGCCATGGAACAATAAAGCTAGTTGTCAAACGTCTGGCTGGCTGGGTGTCTGGGTGCTTTGGAGGCAAAACACTCGCCCACCATTTTTGCACAGATGAGGGTTCAATTGCCAGCAGTGGTGCTGCCCGCCTAGCCGCGTGCTCCAACACATACTGTACACCTGGCTGTGATCACGGGTGGAAAGCAGATGAGGGATCATTGCTGTGCTAGCAAACCCTGCTGGTTGGCTGGGGAACCGGTTCAGCTGGGAGGGAACCTCTGCACTGTGTTAACGATCTCCCAGTGAAACTGCTCACTGTCAGGTGAAATCCATTTGTAACAGAGCAGACATGTGGTTGTCTAGTGGAGGTTGGCAGTGACAGACAGAGAGTACACATGGGGAACTGGCAATGACTACACTGGGAGAAAATGAGAGAGAGAAAATAATTCTGGCTTACACAACTAAACTGAGTTGCAGAGTGTGCAGCAACTCGTCACCTGTCAATCAAACTTTAGACCCACCTGGGATCCGTTCAATCTTGTTTCCCACCAGAACCAGATGGATCAGAGATTTGGGCAGGTAGGATGGTACCAGGTACAACTCATTATGAGACAAATCTATAGACTCCAGGCTTCTGGACAGACAGACACAGAGGAGAAAATGAATTAGTTACAATTGGCTTTAAAAATAAATCCAAAATGGCAATCCAGGAACTCCCACTCACACG